>NW_027256881.1:342723106-342850606 GCF_029215685.1 Pituophis catenifer annectens
TGGGATCATCAGAGGCTTTTAAAAGCATTTTTTTCTGCAACCTCTTCAGCTGAAAAAATTCTTTTAAAAGTAAAAAAAAAGCCTCTGATGATCGCAGGGCTCAGCTGGGATCGTCAGAGGCTTTTAAAAGCATTTTTTTCTGCAATCTCTTTGGCTGAAGAGGTTGTAAAAAAAATGCCTTTAAAAGCCTCTGACGATCCCAGCTGAGCTGCCTGATCATCAGAGGCTTCTAGAAGCATTTTTTTTCCGCAACCTCTTAAGGTTGTAGAAAAAATGCTTTTAAAAGTAAAAAAAAAAAAAGTTAGCCATGCCCACCCAGTCACATTACCCCCCCACCAAGCTACACCCACAAAATAAGCGATACCCACAGAACTGGTAGTAAAAAATTTTAGAACCCACCCGTGCCCTGGGAGCAAATACGGGCCACGGGTGGGGAGGACGTGCCGCCTCCCCACATGCCCCGTTTTGGGCCTAGGAGGTTTCCCTGAAGCCTCCTGGGATTGAAAATAGGGCGTGTGGGAACTCCTGGAAGGGGCGGGGCTGGGAGGGGTGAGGCCAGCCAGCAATTTAACTACTGGTTCGCCCGAACCAACCCGAACCAGCTGAATCCCACCACTGATTGTTGGTCTGCAACAATTTCTTGTCTGGATAAACTCCTTCCTTGTGTCCACCAGTGACAGCGTCCAGTTTTCTGGTGTTTTTGTAGTTTTGATTGTCTTACAATCAAAGGGGTGGGGAACGAACGATGGTCCTTTGATGACTTGTAAACTTCAACTCCCAGAATTCCTCAGCTGGAATTCTGGAAGCTGAAGCCGGTGGGGAAATCCAAATTTTGTTACTACCGGTTCTGTGGGCGTGGCTTGGTGGGTGTGGTGTGGTGTGGTGTGGCTTGATGGGTGTGGCTCGGTGGGTAGGGCAGGGGAAGGATATTGCAAAATCTCCATTCCCACCCCACTCTGGGGCCAGCCAGAAGTGGTATTTGCCGGGTCTCTGAACTATTCAAAATTTCCACTACCGGTTCTCCGAACTGCTCAAAATTTCTGCTACCGGTTCTCCAGAACCTGTCAGAATCTGCTGGATTTCACCCCTGGCTGAGGTCCATAAATCATCAAGGGGCCCATCATTCTCCACCTCTGCCTTAGAACATAGAATAATAAAGGAAGGGACCTTGACAGTCTTTTAGTCCATCCTGGAGTTCTAGTCTATCCTAGGAGCCTGGATAGCTCAACAGACTAAGCACTGTAATCTAACACCAGCTCTCTGCAATTAAAGTAAGTTCGAATCTCGCCAGGCTCAAGGTTGACTCAGCCTTCCATCCTTTCTAAGGTGGGTAAATTGAGGACTCAGTTTGTTGGGGCAATAAGCCATTGTATATATAAGGAGCTGCATACGTTCATTCTGTGCTTCTATCTGTGAATATTCAGTGAATATAGAATGCCTTATGTAAATAAAGAGAGATATATTTGAACTTCTAATTCTCAAATCATTTATTGAGTCTGATCCTGAAAATATCGCAACAATCTGGTAGCAGAGGATGGTTTAATTGACTCAATAAAAACTCAAATATGTCTAAAAGAGATAGGCCCAACACCAGGGCATACAGCAAAGAAATGGAAGCGGATCAAGAAATAATCGATGAGTCCACGAATGCAATTTCGAGAGAATATGAGGAATACACCACAGAAGACGAAGAAATAATAAATGAAGATGATGACCAAGAGGAAAACGAAATAGAAAACAACGAACTCAGGTCAGAGATACTAAAACTTTTAAAAAGCCAAAAGAGCGATGAAAGTCTCGTCGCGAACCTCCAAGATATACTAAAAAACAACGGAGCAGCGAGAGAGAAGCACATCGCTACTGAAAAGTCAAAAGACTCAAAAATAGTGAGTGATATGATTACAGACAAAAACGCAGTGAAGAAGAAAAACAACAATCCTGCGCAAAATTTCGAATGGCAGCCATCTTGGTTTCAACAGACCCCTAAGATCAGCGAAGCAGAGCCAATCAGAAAGCAGGATTCAAAATTTCTGGCGCGAAAAGCCTTACTCAATACAAAAAATGAAAGAGAAAAAATATATACCTCAGAAGAATCAGAAACAGAGTTCGAAGAAGATTCAACAGACATGCAAATAAAGTCAGCAATGAAAACGCTTTTTGCTGCGTTTGGACCGAAACTGAAGATTACTAAAAAATCAACCAAAAAACAAGCAAGCAAGTCAACGCCTCAAAATCTACCCGCTCCTATCCAGACGGCGAGAGCACCGACACCTGAACCCAGAGGGCCCTGCAGATACCACCCCACGCCGCAGAATGATCCAAGAACCAGCGCCTTCAGCAAAAGAAAACGAGCACCCACTATCACCAGGACTCCCAAGATCGAGCCGGAGACTGATTCATCGGAAGAAGAACGAAGCGAGGGAGCTGCAGCAGCGAGAACCTCTCACGACAACTCCAAGAACGAAATGAGCAACGCGCATGCGCAAGACTACGAAGACAACCCAGGAAGACATGAGATGTGGAGAGAATCATGCAGACTCGTTGCGAGCATCCCCACGCCGTTTTGCAACTTTCAGCATTTACGAGACCACGGACTACCCCCGGTTGTAAGTAATGGACCCAACAATGTTGGGAATTTACCCAGTGACTTCCCAAAGCTGAGAATAGATGGCATTAATCTGCAAGAATGGTATCAGCAGCTCCAGGTTGTCTTTATGAAAGAAAACTTATTATTTTTTATCACTAACCCCCCAAAAAGACCTTGGACTCTAAAGTTAGATTGCTTACACCATAGAGCATTTTTCTTATTAATTTCCAGTGTGTCTCCTGCCATGTATCACAGCGTTAAGCAAAATCTGACAGTCTCAGAAATTATTCAATGCATGTTTAATTTGTTTCACAGTGAAAGTGTAGCCACTACCACAAGAATGTCTAAAGATTTCTTCTCTTCTAGGATAAAGCCAGGGGTTACCATAAGTGAACATTTAATATCTTTAAACAAAATTAGAGCAGAACTGCATTTAAGGGGGGAGGTGATTTCAGATCAAACGATGAAAAGTGTTATCATCAACTCACTTGATCCATCATGGGATAATTATATGTCACATTTAGACACAATCAATCTAGGATACTTATCCATAGAAAGTCTATCCAATAAGTTAATAGCTGAAGACAATTCAAGGAGGAATCGCTGTAACAACCACATAGAACACAAACAATATAGAAAGGTAGCATTTCAAGAAAGATATCATGAAACATTTAGATGTCACAATTGTGGATCCAAAGAACATAATAGGAGGGATTGTCCTAAAATTCCAAGAGAAAGACATAGGTCAGAATATAGAAATAGGTACAACAACAGACAGCCTTCCATTGATAGACATAGATATAGAAGTCCACCCTACTATAGAGAACATAGAGGGGGCAGAGATAATTCAAAGGATAGAAAATCTGGTTCACTGAATGGACTAAACAAACATAACAACATTACCATACAACAACCAGAGAACAATAATTGGCTTATTGATTCTGGAGCAACCAATCACACTACAAATAATAGAAATATATTGTCTTCATTTGTAGAAGATAAATTTGTAATCAAAGTAGCTAATCAAGAAAGAGTCCAAGTTATAGGTAGAGGGAATATAACCTTACCTGGCCTAGGAAAAATAGAGGGGGTATTACTAATACCTGAAATACCTCATAACATACTTAGTGCCATAAAACTAAGCAGAGATTCTGACATTAACATTGTGTTCTCAAAGGGAAAAGCAACATTAGAGAAGAATAGAATAAATGTAGGTACAGTAATAATCAAAGGAGGTTTACCTTATTTAATGACAAAGGAGAAATGGTTACACAACATTGATTCAAACATGGAAGATGGCAATGAGACAAATAATGTAGACAATAGCAACAGTGACAATGAGGAATGTGAAGTAACTCATAATCACAAAGATACACACAATAAAAAAAAACCTAAAATAGGTAAACCAATTCACGATGAGTGTGCTCATGTTTTACATAGGAAATTAGAGCATGCCAGTTTTCCCGTAGTGCAAAAGATGACTGAACATGCAGAAGGTGTTAAAATAAAAAATTGTGAAAACTATTTGGAATGCTCAGTATGTAAATCTACAAAGCTGAAAACTAGTCCCAGACCTAGAAAATCAACAAGATCAACCAACAAAATTTTTGATTTGGTACACATGGACCTAGTTGGTCCACTAACACCATCAATTACTTATAATAATAATAATAATAATAATAATAATAATAATAATAATAATAATAATAATAATAATAATAATAATAATAATAATAATAATAATTTTATTTCTATACCGCCCTTCTCCCGAAGGACTCAGGGCGGTGTACAGCCTATTTAAAAACACAAAAACACAACAACAATTTAAAATTTAAAATCATTAAATAATTAGGCTCCAATTAAAATCCCAGAAATTTAAAATACCCCAATTTAAAACGTTATGTTAATAGCCCTGCCTGGCGGAACAACAGGGTCTTCAGAGCGCAGCGAAACACCCGGAGGTCGGAAATCTTTCGTATTTCGGGGGGCAGTTCATTCCACAGGGCTGGGGCTCCCACAGAGAAGGCCCTCCCCCTGGGTGTCGCCAGCCGACATAACTTGGCTGATGGCACCCGGAGGAGACCCTCTCTGTGGGAGCGGACTGGTCGGTGGGAGGCTATTGGTGGCAGAAGTCGGTCTCGAAGGTACCCGGGTCCTATGCCATGGAGCGCTTTAAAGGTGGTATATTATAAAAAACGTTACTTTCTAACCATTGTGGATGATTATAGCCGTTATGGATTTGTTTACACATTAAAACACAAAGATGAAACATTTCATAAATTTAAAGAGTTTTACAAACGTATAGAAACACAGCACAATATTAAAATAAAACAAATCATGACAGATAGGGGATGTGAATTCATGTCTAAGGAATTCTCCCAATGGCTAAAAGACAAAGGAATGTTACATTACACATCTAGCCCATTTTCTGCATTCCAGAACGGAGTGGTAGAGAGAAAGAACACAACATTACAAACCATGATTAGATGCACATTAGAAGATGCTGGCTTAGGTAAACAATTCTGGTCAGAAGCCCTACAATATTCTAATTACACGCAAAATAGAACTTGGTCTAGCATTGTAAATAAAACACCATATGAAGTAATGTATAATAGGAAACCAAAATTAGCACACATGCACATATTTGGAGTCACTGCAGACGTACACATACCTAAACAATTGAGGCGCAAAGGTGAGAACGTATCCAGAAGACTTAGATTCATGGGATACGAGACAGGTACAAAAGGATACAGATTCATCGATAATAATAATAAATTTATAGTTTCCAGAACAGCTGTGTTCCATGAACAGGCCAACTGGTCTAAAATACATCTTAATGAAATATTCCCAAACACCAACCCAGACACCAAACTCCAAGGAAAAAAGATTATAGAAGAACACAGTAACCACATGCATAAAAATAAAACCAAAACATGGACAAACAGTCAACACAAAATAAAGACAGACTCATTAACGAAAAAGGAAGCAAGGTATTTACATGACAATGATAGTAAGCCTGAAAGAGCAATCAGAAGTAGCAGAAATCAAATGCCAAACAAATACAAAGATTATGTAATGCATATGGATGGAGAATCATCAACACCTAACACATATGAGGAAGTGTTAAAACTTCCTCCTGAAGAAAAGGAAAAATGGGAATCAGCAATGACTAAAGAGATGGATAGTTTGCGAGGGCTAAATGTATTCACACCTGCAATTGCACCAAAGGACAAAACCATCATTGGCACTAGGTGGATATATAAAATTAAAAATTTAGAGGGAGGCAATACTCTATACAAAGCTAGATTAGTTGCACAAGGTTATGCACAGAAGTATCCCGAGGATTATACAGACACATACTCTCCCACAGTAAGAACAGAGAGTGTCAAAACAGCTCTAGTTATTGCATCAGCACTCAACCTCGATGTGTTCCAATATGACATACAGACTGCGTATTTACACGCAAAATTAGATAAAGAAATATATGTAAGAGCACCCCACAGTCAATACACAAACAAAAATGAGACTTGGTTATTAAATAAAAGTCTATACGGGTTGAAACAATCTGGTAAACAATGGTATGATTGTTTAGTAAAAGTACTCAAAACTATGAATTTCAATGCCACTACTGCTGATAATTGTTTCTTTGTAAAAAAGGAAAAAGATTCCCTAGAATTTGTATTAATCTATGTGGATGACATTTTGTACATAGGTAAACATAAAGAGAAGAAAGAAGCGTTTGTAACTAAGCTGAATGAACATTTTTCATTGAAATCTTTGGGTAAAGTAAATAAGTACCTTGGTGTTCAGATCAGTAAAACTAGGAGGGGATTTAAGCTTTCTCAAAGAGATAAAATCATAGAACTTTTGAATAAATGTAACTTAAGTAATGCCAAGCCCTGTGACACTCCCATGCAAACTGATTTTTTAAAAAATGCAGAAGAATCATCCCCTGAATTCAAAGATAATACTTTTTACAGGTCAGTCATAGGTTCACTTCTTTATATCTCCAATTGGACTAGACCTGATATTGCCTTTCCACTCAACTTATTGTCCAGACATGTCAGCAAACCATCACTATACCATTGGGAAGCAGTCAAAAGGATATTAAGGTATTTGAAGAATAGTTTAGACTTCTGTTTATTATTGGAACCTAATAATGTCAAGGAACCCATCCTTACATGTTACGCCGATGCGGATTGGGCTGGAGATACCTCATGTAGAAAAAGCACATCTGGTTATATTTTCTTTCTTAACGGTTGTCCAGTTTACTGGTATACTGGCAAACAAGATTTAGTAGCCACCTCAACAACAGAGGCAGAATATGTTTGTTTATCTAAGGCTGCAAATAACCTTGTATGGTTCAATGACTTACTTTCTGACATTTGGAAGAAACCTATATTGCCTTTCGTTATGCATGAAGATAACAAAGCTGCTATCGAAATATCTAGATCAGATGCCATTGGACAAAGGTCCAGACATATAGATATAAAATTTAAACACGTGAGACAGCTGTCTCAGGATGGATTTATCAAAGCAGTTCATTGCGAAACATCAGAGCAAATAGCTGACATATTAACAAAGCCTTTGCCGTCTAAGCAACATAAATACTTGACTTCTAAGTTACATGTATTATATTGTTCTGAATCTGAATGTAATTATTGTAATATATCGAATCGGCATTTAGAGGGGGATTTGTCACAAGTAAATGCCTTATTCTCCATTATGTAAATAGTACATGAGTAGTGCATCAGGGGTTAACTTATTCTTCACTTCTTAATGTATTCATACTTTACCACTCCCATACCTAGCTCCACCCATTGTACATATAAGGAGCTGCATACGTTCATTCTGTGCTTCTATCTGTGAATATTCAGTGAATATAGAATGCCTTATGTAAATAAAGAGAGATATATTTGAACTTCTAATTCTCAAATCATTTATTGAGTCTGATCCTGAAAATATCGCAACACTGACTTTGTAAAAATATACAAAAGTATGAAGGCTATTGCTTAACGCATTGTATGCCGCCCTGAGTCTCCGGAGAAGGGCGGCATATAAATCAAATTAAAAAAAAAAATCCTCCTGCCCCAGCAGGAGACTCTACATCATTCCGGACAAATGGCTAGCTAGCCAGTGATGGAGCAGCCACAACTTCTGGAGGCAAGTTGTTCCATGGATTAATTGTTCTAACTGTCAGGAAATTTCTCCTTAGTTCTCAGTTGCTTCTCTTCTTGATTAGTTTCCACCCATTGCTTCTTGTCCTGCCTTCTGGGGCTTTGGAGAATAGCTTGACCCCCTCTTCTTTGTGGCAGCCCCTGAGATATTGGAAGACTGCTATCATGTCATCCGTGACATTCTGTACTTTAGATAAGACACACCCAGTTCCCTCAAACCATTGAGGCTCAATGGTTCATCATATGTGTCAGCCTCCAGATGCCTTATCATCTTTGATGCTCTGTTTGTCCCTGTAGTAGTTGTTTTAACAGAATAACAGAGTTGGAAGGGACCTTGGAGGTCTTCTAGTCCAACCCTCCCGTTCAAGCAGAAAATATACGATTTCAGACAAATGGTTGTCCAATCTCTTCTTAAAAACTTCCAGTGTTGGAGCATTTACAACTTCTAGCGGCAGGTCGTTCCACTGGTTAATTGTTCTCACTGTCAGGAAATTTCTTCTTGCTTCTAGGTTGCTTTTCTCCTTGATGAGTTTCCTTTAATTTTGGCACCCATTGCTTCTTGTCCTGCCCGCAGGTGCTTTGGAGAATAGCTTGACTCCCTGTTCTTTGTGGCCACCCCTGAGATATTGGAAGACTCTGCTATCATGTCTCCCCTAGTCCTCCTTTTCATTAAACTAGACATTTTCAGTTCCTGCAACCGTTCTTCATATAGTTTAGCCTCCAGTGCCCTAATCATCAGTGTACATTCAAAGCGACAATAAAGTTATTCTAAGTCTAAGTTTTCTCACTTAGCAACATAAATTTTGGGCTCAGTTGCGGTCCTAAATTGAGGACTACCTGTATTCTGTGGCAGCCCTTCAGATATTGGAAGACCCCTACAGGGGTGGGTTTTACTTATCTTTACTACTGGTTTGCAGCGCGCGCACGCTTCTGCGCATGCACAGATCACCTAGAACCGTGATGGCAAACTTACGGCACGGGTGCCACAGGTGGCACGCGGAGCCATATTGGTGGGCACGCAAGTGTTGCCCTAGCTCAACTCCAGCACGCATGCCCGCACCAGCCAACTGATTTTCAGGCTTTCCGGTCCCACCGCAAGTCGGGAAACTGGCTGTTTCTGGCCTCCGGGGGGGGGGGGAATAGGGAAGGCTGTTTTTGCCCTCCCCAGGCTCCTAGAAAGCCTCTGGAGCCTGGGGAGGGGAAAAACGGGTCTACCGGGCCCACCATGCCATCACGTGCCAAAAGCAGGGGGAAGTGGGGAGGGGGTCACGTGCACATGCGCGGGAGGGCGGGGCGCATTGAATTATGGATGTGGGCACATGCACCCGCGACCCCCCTCGCTCCCCCCGCTTTTGGCATGCGACGGCAAAAAGGTTAGCCATCACTGATCTAGGATGTCATTCAGGTTAGTGGGTGGAGCCTCCCGCCGGTTTTACTACCGGTTCTTGCGAACCGGTCCGAACCAGGGGCATCCCACCACTGTACCCCTATCATGGCTCCTTCCTCCTTGCCAAATAGTTTACTTCTCCCCTCCCCCCCCGCAATCCTGGTTTGTGGCTTCGCTCTCCTCAGTGACCCAGTTTCTCTCTCTCCCTCTCTCTCTCTCTCTCTCGCAGGGGGTTAAGCTCTCCCCATGGTACGTCTCAGCCTTTCCGGCATCTTCCAGCCAGACGCCGCCGTTTAAGCAAATGTTCCCGGCCTTCAGAAACCCCGGTGCTACCTCCATCTCCATCTCGGTGGGAGACGCGTTTTAGCAGCTCAAACCATATTCCACTAAATTAGAGCCACGTTGATTTAGACAATTACTGGGTCAATCGTGCCTTCAATTCTGGGTTTCACGCCGAGATAACAGCCGCTGGGGTGGGGGGTGGGGGGCTGAGCAGAGAGAATTGGGGGAAAGGAAAGAAAGAGTGGACGGGCGGAACGGTGAGGCTGCAATCTCCCAGGCTGTCATTTTCCCCGAAAAAGGTAAAAAAAAAAAAAAAAACCAAAAGAAACCCGCCTCCAAAGGACAAGTGACAAATTATGTGTTTGGGATATTTTGAGAATTTCAGGTAGGAAAGGCGGAGGGAGGGGGGATTGATGACAGTTCTTGAACCCCTGGCCCAGCCTCTGAGATAGCTTCATCCTCACTCCAGTTGGGTGAGTTTAGCTTCCTCCATGATACAATCAAGATCAAGGGAGGTACTAATGCCACTCTAAAAAGCCCTTAGTACAGGGGTTCAAACACAAGGCCCGCAGGCTGAATCTGGCCCGTGGGGGTGCTTAGATCTGGCCCCACGGGGCTGGCTGGCCTAGAAATATCAAAATATCCCGCCAGCCAGTACGCTCCCATAGAGAGGGGCTCCTCCGGGTGCCGTCGGCCAAACAATGTCGACTGGCGGCCCCTAGGGGGAGAGCCTTCTCTGTGGAGGCACCTACGATCTGGAACGAGCTCCCCCCGGAGATACGGAGGATCCCGGATCTGCACACCTTCCGTCGCGCGCTCAAGACTTTCTTATTTCATCAAGCTGGCCTGGCCTAAATCTTCTCCCCCTTTTAAATGTAAATGTACATTTGTTTTTAAATTATGGGGTATTTTAAATTTGTCTCAGCCAAATTATTTAATTCGTTTTTATTCTATTTTAAATTTTTGTATTTATGTGTTTTAATCTGTGGCTGTTTACCGCCTTGAATCCTTCGGGAGTAGGGCGGTATAGAAATCCAATAAAAAAAATAAAAATAAAATAAAAGGACTGGCTTGCAGTGCCTCTGCCGGCCAAAACGGGCCACAGGGGGGGATGCATGCGCTGCCCCCCCGTGGCCCGTTTTCAGCCGGCAGAGTGCTGCAGGAGGCCGTAGAGGCCAAAAATGGGCTGTGGGGTGTTGCGTGAGCCTCCCCCGCGGCCCTTTTTTGGCCGGTAGGGTGCTGCAGGAGGTGTCCGTCTCGTCTCCTCCCTGCACGACCCACAAGGGGCATTGCATCATGGGTGTGGGCACGCGCACACGAGACCCCCCCGTACGACCCCCGCTTTTGGCACGCGACGACAAAAAGGTTAGCCATCCCTGCCCTCTACCATTTCAGACAAATGGTTATCCAACCTCTTCTTAAAAACTTCCAGTGTTGGAGCATTCACAACTTCTGGTGGCAGGCAGTTCCACTGGTTAATTGTTCTCACTGTCAGGAACTGACAGGAAATGAAGTCCTCGCTTAATGACCCATGTGATTCTTGCTACACAACGGTAACTTAAAACTTTCTTTTTTCAGCAAGCCGGGCTGGCTTAACTCTTTTAAATGTTTTTAATTGGTTTGTTATTGTTTTTAATTACGGGGCCAAAGTTATATATATCCTTTTAATAGTATTTTAATGTTTGTAGTTTATGTTTTTATTTGGCTGTACACCGCCCTGAGTCTTCAGGGAGAAGGGCGGTATATAAATCGGATATAAAATAAATAAATAAATAAATAAATAAATAAATAAATAAATAAATAAATAAATAAATAAAATAAAAAATAAACTAGATTTGCCAGAATTGCTATTATTAAGCGACATGCCACATCATGTCACACTGTACGACTGTGTTGCTTAGTGACAGAGTTCCCGGTCACAACTGCCATCATAACCCAAGGATTAGCTATATCACTCTATCCGTCTCTAAAAGTCAGCGAAGGCAGCGAGTTCTAATCCCGTTCAGTCATGGAAGCCCACCAATGGACTTTGGACCACTCCCTCCCACTCAACCCAAAAGCCAATCAGGTGTAGCGGGGAAGGGGCTGTACCAGGAACTTGGAGAACTGGGTTGTAGTCCCTCCTCAGTCAAGGAACCTCATTGGCTGATTTTTGGGCCAGTCCTTCCCTCACACCCAAAGAACCAATCAGGACCAAAGGCAAGAGGTTGGACTAGGAAGGGAAAGATCTGAGTTCTAATCCTTCCTTAGTACCAGGAGGTTTATGAGGGACTCGCACGACACTCCCAAAATCTCTCAAAATCACCACCCTGCACTCCATAAAAAAAGTCAACATTTAATTCTAACAAATAAAATTCCATAGTCGAGACGGTGTTCTGGCAAAGGACAGTCCGTGGGCCTTTGAAGGGCACTAATCTACAGCGGCCAGCCTCTCTCCACCTCGGCCAGATGTTGTAAATCATCTCCATCTGGAGAGCTGCAAAGATTAAAATGTAATTATGACAAGGCAGTGACTTGAGTATCAATGCATGGAGCAGCTTCAGCAAAAAGACTATCAGAATTCAGAATTGACACCAAGTGGAGTTTGCAGGCTCTGGAATAAGATGAGGGCTCTTTCCTGCAATTTATTTATCAATATCTTGCCTTTATTATTGTTTTTATAAACTACCCAAGGTGGCAAACTTACCTAATACTCATTCTTTTTCCTATTTTCCCCACAACAACAACAACCCTGTGAGGTAGGCTGGGATAAGAGAGGGCTATTGGTTCAAAGTCACCCAGCCGACTTTCATGTTTAAGGTGGGACTAGAATTCACCATCTCCTGATTATTGGCCCAAAGTCACCCAATGGGTTTTCATACTTAAGGCAGGACTAGAACTCACAGTCTCCTGGTGATTGGCCCAAAGTCATCCAGCTGGCTTTCATGCCTAAAGCGGGACTAGAATTCACAGTCTCCTGGTGATTGGCCCAAAGTCATCCAGCTGGCTTTCATGCCTAAAGCGGGACTAGAATTCACAGTCTCCTGGTGATTGGCCCAAAGTCATCCAGCTGGCTTTCATGCCTAAGGCGGGACTAGAATTCACAGTCTCCTGGTGATTGCCCCGAAGTTATCCAGCTGACTTTCATGCCTAAAGCGGGACTAGAATTCACAGTCTCCTGGTGATTGGCCCAAAGTCATCCAGCTGACTTTCATGCCTAAAGCGGGACTAGAATTCACAGTCTCCTGGTGATTGCCCCGAAGTTCTCCTGCTGACTTTCATGCCTAAAGCGGGACTAGAATTCACAGTCTCCTGGTGATTGCCCCGAAGTTCTCCTGCTGACTTTCATGCCTAAAGCGGGACTAGAATTCACAGTCTCCTGGTGATTGCCCCGAAGTTCTCCAGCTGACTTTCATGCCTAAAGCGGGACTAGAATTCACAGTCTCCTGGTGATTGCCCCGAAGTTCTCCAGCTGACTTTCATGCCTAAAGCGGGACTAGAATTCACAGTCTCCTGGTGATTGCCCCGAAGTTCTCCAGCTGACTTTCATGCCTAAAGCAGGACTAGAATTCACAGTCTCCTGGTGATTGCCCCGAAGTTCTCCTGCTGACTTTCATGCCTAAAGCAGGACTAGAATTCACAGTCTCCTGGTGATTGCCCCGAAGTTCTCCTGCTGACTTTCATGCCTAAAGCAGGACTAGAATTCACAGTCTCCTGGTGATTGCCCCGAAGTTCTCCAGCTGACTTTCATGCCTAAAGCAGGACTAGAATTCACAGTCTCCTGGTGATTGCCCCGAAGTTCTCCTGCTGACTTTCATGCCTAAAGCGGGACTAGAATTCACAGTCTCCTGGTGATTGCCCCGAAGTTCTCCAGCTGACTTTCATGCCTAAAGCAGGACTAGAATTCACAGTCTCCTGGTGATTGCCCCGAAGTTCTCCTGCTGACTTTCATGCCTAAAGCGGGACTAGAATTCACAGTCTCCTGGTGATTGCCCCGAAGTTCTCCAGCTGACTTTCATGCCTAAAGCAGGACTAGAATTCACAGTCTCCTGGTGATTAGCCCAAAGTCATCCAGCTAGCTTTCATGCCTTATGCAAGACTAGAACTCACCCTCTCCTGGTGATTAGCCCAAAATTACCCAGCCGGCTTTCATGCCTAGGGCAGGATTAGAACTCACCATCTCCTGGTGACTGGCCCAAAGTCAACCAACAGGCTTTCATGTCTAAAGTTGCACCAAGCCACGCCCACAGAACCGGTAGTAACAAATTTTACATTTCACCACTGACGTGATCCCCTTTTGCGATCTTCTGACGAGTAAAGTCCATGAGGAAGCCAGATTCATTCAATAACAATTTTGACTAATTTAACAATGACCGGGACTCCCTTAACGACTGTGGCAAGGAAGGTCGTAAAATGGGGCAAAGCTCACGTAACAAATGTCTCTACTTCACAACAGACGTTTGGGGCTCAATTGCGGCCATAAATCGAGGACTACTTGTGTTTAATCTCTCTGCTCCCATTCCTTGGAAGTTGATGAAATAAAATATCGGCCCTTTAATTCAGATTTAAATAAGCACGCCAATGACACATATCTCTCCGAATTGGCAATGCAGATTAACAGAGTTGGAAGGGACCTTGTAGGTCATCTAGTCCAACCCCCTGCCCAAGCAAGAGACTCTACTCCATTTCTGACAGATGGCAGGCCAGTCCCTTCTTGAAAGCTTCCAGTGATGAAGCTCCCACAACTTCTGGTGGCAAGCTGTTCCACTGGTTAATTGTCCTCACTGTTTCTCTTTAATTCCAGGTTGCTTCTCTCCTTGATTCACTTCCATCCATGGTTTCTTGTAGTCAGATTAACAGAGTCGGAAGGGACCTTGTAGGCCATCTACAAGCAGGAGACCCTACACCATTTCTGACAGATGGCAATCCAGTCTCTTCTTGAAAGCCTCCAGTGATGAAGTTCCCACAACTTCCGAAGGCAACTTCTGTTCCATGGGTTGATTGTTCTCATTGTCAGAAAATTTCTCCTTATTTCTAGGTTGAATCTCTCCTTGATCAGTTTCCATCCATTATTCCTTGTCTGGCCTTCAGGTGCTTCGGAGAATAGCTTGACTCCCTCTTTTTTGGGGCAACCCCTGAGATATTGGAAGGCTGCTATCATGTCTCCCCTGGTCCTTCTTTTCATTAAACTAGACATACCCAGTTCTGCAACCGTTCTTCATATGTTTTAGCCTCCAGTCTCCTAATCATCCTGGTTGCTCTTCTCTGCACTCTTTCTAGAGTCTCAACATCTATTTTATACTGTGGTGACAATAATACCAGATAGATTTATCTCCTAAAATATGCATGGAGAGGGCGGGGAGTCCCCCCTCCCCATTTTTTAAACCAAAAAGTATGTGTGCACGAGCACACACAACAAGATAATTGCACTTCAGGATTTCCGTGAGTGTCAAGGAGGTCAGTTCGGTGCCACGTTCCTGTTCGAATCCTGCCAGCTGCCTTGACCCTGGGTGTCAAGAATTTCCAGCCTCCTCGAATTCACCTCTTCTGCCCCCTCTTTCCGCGGATGCTCTCTCGGGAGGCAATCAAATCTTCACCTGAACGTTTATTTCAAAGGCAGAGCGTCAAAATATGTTAATGGGGCAGGTTGGTAATTACGCATTTAAAAACAGGGAGAGGTGGGGCAGCTGAGTGGGGGGGGGCTGGGGGGGGAAAAGAGGGAGGTAAGATTGCTCGGATGCAGACCGTAATTTGTCGGAGGTGGCGGGAGTCAATTCCGGGGTCTAAAGTCACCGAATCTTAAGAGGTGAACGGGACCTCTTGAGGTCACGTAGTCCAGCCCTCTCTGGCTTGGGGCAGTTTACGCTTTCTTTGAGCTTGGTTTGGCAGAGCAAATTGGCTCTGTTTACTTAAGTGCTAAATTGCTCTTGTTTGGAAGGGTTTTTTTTTTTAAAAAAAATCTCAAGATACAATTCAAAACTGCCTTCTTGAAATTTATTTAGACTATTATTCTATATCTTAGTTATTATATTTTCAGTTGCTCTGGTTCTAATACCTTATGACTTGTAGTTATGTCAGTCAGTCAGTCAGTCAGTCAGTGTGTCAATAAGTCAGTCAGGTCAATCAATCAATCAATCAATCAATCAATCACTCAATCAATTCATGTCTTGCATTATGATCTGATTGTGAAAAGCTCTTGGTCTTTTTTTTAAAGAGACCGCCTTCTGCCACCAGTAGCCTCTCACCGACCAGTACGCTCCCATAGAGAGGGGCTTCTTTAGGGTGCCGTCGGTCAAACAGTGTTGACTGGCGGCCCCCAGGGGGAGAGAACCTTCTCTGTGGGGGCACCCGCCATCTGGAACGAGCTCCCCCTGGAGATACGGAGGATCCCGGATCTGCGCGCTTTCCGCCGTGCCCTCAAAACATTCCTATTCCAGCAGGCCGGCCTGGCCTAACCTCTCTTTTAAACTGTTTTTAAATTTTTTAAATTTTAAATTTGTCTTGTAAATGTTTTAAATTTTGTTCTCTGGGCCAATTTATTTAATTGTATTTTAATGGTTTTTTAACATTTGTATTATATGTATTTTATCTTTTGGCTGTTCACTGCCCTGAGTCCTTCGGGAATAGGGCGGTATACAAATTCAATAAATAATAATAATAATAATAATAATAATAATAATAATAATAATAATAATAATAATAATTCATTTGTTCGTTTATTGATTCATTAGATTTTTTTTATAAGTAGTGCAAGATGAAGAACATACCTAATACACATTCCTCCTAGTTTCCCACAACAACAACTCTGTGAGGTGGGTTGGGCTGAGAAAGAGAGGGATTGGCCCAAAGTCACCCAGCCAGCTTTCATGCCAAAGGCAGGACTAGAACTCACCTTCTCCTGGTGATTGGCGCAAAGTCACCCAGCTGGTTTTCATGTCTAAGGCGGGACTAGAACTCACCATCTCCTGGTGATTGGCCCAAAGTCACCCAACCAGCTTTCATGTTTAAGGCAGGACTAGAACTCCCAGTCTCCTGGTGATTGGTCCAAAATCAACCAGACGGCTTTCATGCCTAAGGCGGGATTTGAACTCATGGTTTTCCATTTTTTAGCCTGGTGCCTTAACCACTAGACCAAACTGGCTCTCATAGTGTGTCCTGAGTTAGAACAAAGCCAGCTGTTTCTGCAAAACTTCCAGCTTTGCACACCTCCCTTCAGAAGCCTACAGGTAATTCTCAACTTACAACGGTTCATTTAGTGACCGTTCAAATTTACATCACTGAAAAAAGCGACTTACGACCGTTTTCCACAGTTACGACCTTTGAAACATCCCATCAGGTTTCGTTGCTACCTTAAATAAACTTCATTCTCAAACGCAAGGTCTCTAATGAATCTTTTTTTTATTTAAGAATAGAAAAAACGACATCCCTGAACTCTATGTGCAGCCAAAACTGGCACCTCCTTCCAAACCCCTCCCTTTCCGTTCTTCAACCCCAATGTCTCATTGGCCATCGTGCAGATCCATCTCTTCGTCCCAAGCACTTTCTTTTCACAGGAATTTCCCCCCTCCCTCTGTCACCCAGGTAACGCTATCTACTGAAGAGCAGGGAACTAGGTAAAAGTTCATCTCAGCATTAAAGCAAAGCTTCTCCCTCTCTCATTCATGTCAGTGCTGGAGGAGATCATAATTTGGAACGCTGACATCCCCATGATCATGTGATCAAAATTTGAACCCTTAGGAACTGACTCACATTTAGGATGGTCGCAGTATCCCGGGGTCATGTGATTCCCTTTTGTGACCTTCTGACAAGCAAAGTCAACACGGAGGCCAGATTCACTTAACAACCGTGTTATTAATTTAACGATTGAAGTGTTTTACTTAACATCTGTGGTAGGAAAGGTCATTGTCAGTGTTCTAATGGATGCCCTAATTAAATCATGAGCCTCGAGCCAAGCTTCAAAAGAAATCCAGTTATTTATTAGGAGCTTCATGTCAGCATGTTCCAGGTGAAGCCAACTCTGACCCCATGTAATTTACGCCCCATCATGACCCTGTTTCCCCCCTCCCCCCAGGGTGTGTTATCAATCACATTCGCCAACAGAGCAATTTCACGGGCTGTAGAGATCACTCCCCTCTGGCTGCTGTGGGTAACCCTGGGATACAGCCTTGAGAGAGATATGTCTGGAATGTATTTCTGTTTTTGGCTGCCGTGCTGCTTCATCGGCTTCCCATCCCCTTGCTTATGACAACTTGAGAGCAGGCCGGGGATGCTTTGCGAATTGACAAATGGGGCAAAATTCACTTAACAACTGTCTCCACTTAACAACAGAAATTTGGGGGCCAATTGTGGTCGTAAGTCAGTGACTACCTACATTTCCTGTATTTCTCTAGCCCTTTCCCTGCCTTTCTTATGATATGTGAGGAAGAGACCATGAATTTGCCCACGACGTATTTCTCTTTCTGAAGAGGCCCAGAGAGATCGTAGCATCTTTTTAATTCATGGTTCTCCAGATAGATTTCTGGCCTACTCGGTTTGGCCTCGGTCATCGTTCCCTTTCGGGCCTGACTTGCCGAGGAAGCATAGTTCATTTTGAAGAATAGATCTCCTCCACGCAGGAGATGAAACCAAAGTCTTCACCGAGCAGCAGATGAAAGAATAGCTGTTTCTTCAGCAGTTGTTAGAGGTACGCAACTTAACATGACCACAGGCCTGGGTGTGGAGCTGCAGTAGTGGCCAAAATTGTGGAAACCTTGTGGGAAAAGTGTATTTTTGAGATTTGATGGCTAATAACCCCACTTTTTTGTGGGGAGAGTTTCAAGATAATCGTATTCCACTGCTGGAATGGCCTGGGAATAGCCCAGACCTTCTTAACCCAATTGAAAATCTGTGGAGCCGACTAAAGAAACTTGTTAGTCAGAAGCGACCCAACAATCAAACCCAGTTAATAGAAGCCATCATTCAATCTTGGTTTCACATTGTAACAGCTGCAGAACTCAAAGACTTGGTTCACTCCATGGGAAGACATTGTAAGGCTGTCATTCATGCTAAAGGTTACCCAACTATGTATTAACTGACATGGGGATAATTTTTGTATATCGCGTTTTCTCTATGGTGATCATTTTTGTATATTGTTTTTTCTACGTGTTTCACTTTTCTTCTTTATACTGTAACTGCTATTCTAATAGCAAATCCTTCCTAAAAGTTATTGCATTACATTCTTGATTAAATTATCTTTCCACTGATATATAATGTTATGGTACTACTCTCCCCCCCAAAAAAGTGGCGTTATTAGCTAGTTTTAGAAAATACACTTTTCCCAAAAGGTTTCCACAATTTTGGCCACTACTGTAGCTAATTTCTAGGAGGGAGGGGCTTTCGGGGTCATCATAAATGATATACATTAAAGGGTCACCAAATTTGGCTACTTTATGACTTGTGGACTTCAACTCCAGAGAATTCCTCATCAGAAGACAGTGAGTGCTAGTCCCACTTTAGGCCTAAAGGCCAGCTGAATGGCTTTAGGCCAATCACCAGGTGACAGTGAGTTCTAGTCCCGCCTTAGGCATGAAAGCCATCTGGGTGTCGTCAAGCCAATCACTAGGATACAGTGAGTTCTAGTCCTGCCTTAGGCATGAAAGTTGTCTGGGTGACTTTGAGCCAATCACTAGGAGATGGTGAGTTCTAGTCCCGCCTTAAACATGAAAGCTGGTTGGGTGACTTTGGGCCAATCACCAGGAGATGGTGATAGTCATAGGTTACTAATAAGCAATCAAATCATACTAGGAAACAAATAAAACAATATAAATCGTAAAGATACAAGCAACAAGGTTATAGTCCTAACTGGGAGGAGATAGGTAATAAGAAGGATGAGAATTTTATTTACGGGACCGCCTACTACCATAAGCAGCCTCCCACCGGCCGATACGCTCTCATAGAGAGGGGCTCCTCCGGGTGCCATCAGCCAAACAATGTCGACTGGCGGCCCCCAGGGGGAGGGCCTTCTCTGTGGGGGCACCCACTATCTGGAACGAGCTCCCCCCAGAGATACAGAGGATCCCGGATCTGCGCACTTTCCACCGTGCTCTTAAGACCCTCCTATTCCAGCAAGCCGGCCTGGCCTAATTTTCTCCCCCATTTTAAAATTCTTTTAAATCGAAATTATTGGGATTTTTAATTGTCTCGGGCTAAATTATTTAATCTGGTTTTAATTATGTTTCTAACTTTTGTATCTATGTATTTTATTTTGTGCCTGTTCACCGCCCTTAGTCCTTCGGGAGTAGGGCGGTATATAAATTTAATAAAAACAAACAAAAACAAAAATAAAGAAGAAGAATAGTAATACAGTCTTAGTAAATAGTTTGTGGGAATTCGTTGTTTAGCAGAGTGATGGCATTTGGGAAAAAAACTGTCCTTGTGTCTAGTTGTTCTGGGGTGCAGTGCTCTATAGCATCGTTTTGAGGGTAGGAGTTGAAAAAGTTTATGTCCAGAATGTGAGGAGTCTATATAGATATTTTCACAGCCCTCTTTTTGACTCGTGCAGTATACAGGTCCTCAATGGAAGGCAGGTTGGTAGCCATTGTTTTTTCTGCAGTTCTAATTATCCCTTGAAGTCTGTGTCTGCCTTGTTGGGTTGCAGAGTCTTAAGTTACTGTAAAAATAATAAAGGCAGAATCGAAATAAATAAACGTAACTCCAATCTATAGCGACGGCTTGGATAGTCTCGCTCCGGGTTTGACTTTTTCTAGACGGGCTTTGAGAAGATAAAACTCAAAATCTCCGAAATTCATCAAAGCTTTTCCCGAGGCTAATGAGTGGAACGCAATGCACTTCTCCGGTACTTTCCACACGTCCCAATTATTATCTTTTCAATTATTCCATTTAATGGATTTCTAACCTGCTTTGGAGGGCATGTTGGCCTCCCAACGTTGCCTGTTTACCGAGAGTTTTTAATATGCTTAAAAAAACAGGACAATTACAATATGCCATTAAATGAAAATCATTAAATTGGAACCAGCAGCAGCGGAAAGCACTCGGAGCAGAGCAGATGAGCCGAACGCAGCCTGGAATAATAATAATAAAAAAATCTTGAAGGAAACAGAAGTCAGAGAAGCATGAGAGATTTCCCTCGGTAGAGAGAAAGCGTGTGTCTTCTGACTAAAATTATGGGCCTAAAAAAACACCAAAAACATCAAAACACGATTTCAAGGCAGGAGAAAAAAATACATTGTGGGACCAATTTCCTTCTCTCTAGATCAGTATTTCTCAACTTCAAGAACTTTTTAAGATGCGTGGACTGAAATTCCCAGAATTCCCACAAGCGCTGGCTTGGGGAATTCTGGGAGTTGAGGTCCACAAATGTTGGCTGGGCAATGATAACCAAATCTGGCACTAGATTTTGCCTCGGCAGCCTTTCCCTAAAAAAGCAACTGAGTCCTAAGATCATTTTATACATTTGATTGAAATTTTTCAAAAGTCTCTCTATGAGAGAAAAAAAAAAATTAAAACAGATTAAAACTCCAAGTGGCCTCAACGACTCTCTCAAAGAATGCAAATGACCAGCTGTCTGCAGGGAGTACAAATCTTTCCATTCTCCCACCATCCAGTCAGAGCTGAAGAAGCTTCTTGGATGAGAAGCAAAACGTCTTCAAAGAAAAAAAAAAAAACATCCAGAAAGTCCAGTTGTTTCTTGAAAAAAAAAAGCACCTTTGGGACTTCATTTCTAAACCCCAAACTGTTTTTCTGGTCAGCTTGGTAGCTTAGCCGAAAATTCACTCTGAAGCTGCGTGGAAATATATTTGCGGCTGGACTTTGCTACTTGTTCGGGGGAAGCCCTATTCCGATTGACTGGATTTGGAAAATTGGTTTGGTTGAGCAAATCTTTTATAAGCCTTATGAGAGAAATGGAGCATTTGATTGCACAAAGCTTGTGCCAAGGCTAAGCCAGTTTTGTAATCTTTTGGTCTGAGCTGCGGCTGGCTGAAGCTGTGTCAGAAGGGCGTTTTAGTGGGAAGGGAACCATCGAGTTTGAATTGACCTGATTATTATGGGATGCATTTGCCAAACAGGTCAGAAAAAAGAAGTTACAGAAAAACGGACTTGGAAGGGGCCTCGGAGGTCTTCTAGTCCAACCCCCTGCTCAAGCAGGAGACCCTATGCCGTTCCAGACAAGTGGCTGTCCAGTCTCTTCCAAAAAAGCCTCCAGTGATGGAGCACCCACAACTTCTGGTGGCAAGCTGTTCCACTGGCTAATTCTCTGTTTTGGCTGTTAGGAAAAGTTGCTTCTTAATTCCAGGTTGCTTCTGTCCTTGATTATTTATTTATTTATTTTATTTTATTTTATTTTATTTTATTTTATTTTATTTTGAATTTATATACCGCACCTTCTCCCGAGGGACTCAGGGCGGTGTACAGCCAGATAAAAAACATACAATACAAACATTAAAAGCAATTAAAAAGATATATATTAATTTGGCCCCAATTTAAAATAACAAACCAATTAAAACTATTTAAAAATATATATTAAGCCAGCCCGGCTTGCTGAAAAAAGAAAGTTTTAAGGGCACGGCGGAAGGCACCGAGGTCTTGGATTCTCCTTAGTTTCCATTAGTTTCCACCCATTGCTTCTTGTCCTGCCCTCAGGGGCTTTGGAGAATAGCTTGACTCCCTCTTCTTTGTGGCAGCCCCTGAGATATTGGAAGACTGCTATCATGTCTCCCCTAGTCCTTCTTTTCATTAAAAGAGAAACTAGACATACCCAGTTCCTTCAACCGTTCTTCGTATGTTTTAGCCTTCAGTCCCCTAATCGCCTTGTGTAGGAAGTTAGCACCCACCCTTCTCCTAGAAGAACGAAATATTCTAGGAAATATTAAAAAGACAGAAATATTATATTTCCCTGGATGAGAAATGGAGAAACAGGTTTTTTAAGACAGGAAGCAGACTCACTCTTAATAGCTCCCACCCTCCTCAATAGCCCACAGCAGTTGTCAGCACTTAAGAGATAAAGAGATAGCTCGCTCTATTCATAAGCAAATACCCTCACCCAAGATCCAACAAAGATAGGATTAGTCCTCAGCCATAATAGGAATGAATAGAATAGAATAGAATAGAATAGAATAGAATAGAATAGAATAGAATAGAATAGAATAGAATAGAATAACAGAGTCGGAAGGGACCTTGGAGGTCTTCTAGTCCAACCCCCTGCTTAGGCAGGAAACCCTACACCACTTCAGACAAATGGTTATCCGACTTCTTCTTAAAAACATTCACAACTTCTGGAGGCAAGTCGTTCCACTGGTTAATTGTTCTCACTGTCAGGAAATTTCTCCTTAGTTCTAAATTGCTTCTCTCCTTAATTAGTTTCCACCCACTGCTTCTTGTCCAAAGCCCCTTCATGACATCACCCAGCAAGGTTCAACCAAGCCTGGGACTCAAGACAACCTACAAAGTTACCCTGGCATAGGAGTCTGACAACCAATCAGAATACATTTCTTTCACAGGAACAGGAAGCTAGTCCAAAGCCCAAGAGAGGGCATAAATCTCTCTCCCCCTCTCTCTCTCACCCAGAGAGAGAGAGAGAACCTGTTGAAAGAACAAGTTTAGAGAAAGATACTCAAGGAGAAAGATCTACCCATGTGATTCATAGGAATCCAAAACATCTTGATGGCACATAATCGTTTGATCAGCCAATCAATCCATTATTCAATCCTATGCACAAATGTCTCCAAGGTAACCAATCACCAGGAGACTGTGAATTCTAGTCCCGCCTTAGGCATGAAAGGCAGCTGGGTGACTTTGGGCCAATCTCCAGGAGATTGGAAGTTCTAGTCCCGCCTTAGGCATGAAAGGCAGCTGGGTGACTTTGAGCCAATCTCCAGGAGATTGGAAGTTCTAGTCCCGCTTTAGGCATGAAAGGCAGCTGGGTAACTTGGGGCCAATCACCAGGAGACAATGAGTTGTAGTCCTTCATTAGGCAAAAAAATCAACTGGATGACTATGGGCCATTCACCTGGAGATGGTGAGTTCTAGTTCCGCTTTAAGCAAAAAAAAAAAAAAATCAACTGGATGACTTTGAGCCGATCACCAGGCGATTGGAAATTCTAGTCCCATCTTAAACACGAAAACCAACTGGATGATTTTGGATCAATCACCAGGCGATTGGAAATTCTAGTCCCACCTTAGGCATGAAAGCCAGCTGGGTGACTTTGGGCCAGTCCCTCTCTGCAAGGATTGCCTTCAGATCCCCCCCCCAGAAAGAGCTCGTCTGTTGAATTGTGCCAAATTTTCTTGCTTGCAGCCCCCTGTTCTAACCAGGTGCAGCTGGGAAACACAAAGCAGGACAGAAGAAGAGTTAGTATCCATCCACTCTTGTTTCCCAACTGTCCTTCAGAGACAAACTTCTTCTGATCCACAAGAAGGAACCAAAGAGAGGACTCCTTACAACAGGGGTGTCAAATTTAAGTCCAGCAGGCCAGATCCGCCCCGCGATGTCCTTATCTAGTCTGTAATTCTGGTCATAAATCGAGGACTACCCAGAATAGACCCAGTCAGCCTATTTTCCCATGCCGTGGGTGGCTTTTTGGCACCCCATGTCCTCCTCTTTTCTCTTGGCCTCCGGTATCTTTTATCTCTGATTTATTAAAGGGGTCGCTGTCGTTGCCAGCCGCTCTGGAATCAAACCGCTCATCTAAGAGCCGAAATGGGTGTTAATTAGCTCAGTGGGGGAGCTGCCTTTCCTAACAAAGTTTATCTCCCAAACTACTATTAACTTTGACAATGCAAAGAGGTAAATTTCCTTTTAATTTAAACCTTGGCGTAATCAGGCAGATTAGGGGTGGGTTGTTATCCTGTGGCTTATTTGTAAATAACTGTCAACACCGGGGCTTCTGTTGGCTGGAACAAAAATCGGCAGAGGCGCCAATATAGGCTAGAAAGCAGTGGTTCTCTCCGGATCGGGCAAACCTGTAGCGGCTATTGCGGGAAGCTCCGCCCACCCATCCAGACGTAATGCGCCAGCGCTGCACATGAGCAGAAGGCCGTGCGCATGCACAGACGAGGCGCGTACATCCACATTTGCGAACCAGTAGGGAAGGTAAGTGAATCCCACCACTGCTAGAAAGGGTTATACAGTTAGTCCTCTACAAAGAGCCTTGGTAGTACAGTGGTTTAAGGCACCCTGTTATTAAGCTGGTTATTAAGACCAGCTGCCTGCAATTACTGCAGGTTCGAATCTCGCCAAGGCTCAAGGTTGACTCAGCCTTCCATCCTTTCTAAGGTAGGTAAAATGAGGACCCAGATTGTAGGGGCAATAAGCTGACTTTGTATAAAATATACAAAAGGATGAAGGCTATTGCTGAGCACATTGTAAGCCGCCCTGAGTCTCCGGAGAAGGGCGGCATATAAATCAAATTAAAAAAAAACAAAAACAAATTTACAACCGTTCGTTTAGTGATCTATCAAAGTTACAACAGTCCCCCCAAAAAGTGACTTAAGGACCATGTTTCACACTTATGACCATTGCAGGGTCCCCACGGTCACCTGATCAAAATTCTAGCCACTGGCTCATATTTATGATGGCTGCAGTGTCCTGGGGTCACAGTGATCCGTTTTGCGACCTTCCGACAAACCAATATCAATGGGGAAGCCAGATTCACTTAACAACTGTGTTACTAACTTCACTACTGCAGGGATTCGCATAACACCTGTGGGAAGAAAGGTGGTAAAACGTTTTTATTTCATCAAGCTGGCCTGGCCTAAATCATCTCCTCTTTTAAATTTAAATTTTAAACATAAATTTTAATCTGTTTAATTATGGGATATTTTAAAATTCAGCCTAAATTATTTAATTTGTTTTAATTTATTTTAGATTTTGTATTTCCTGTGTTTTATTTTCTGGCTGTTCACCGCCCTGAGTCCTTCGGGAGAAGGGCGGTATAGAAATTTAATAAAATAAAATAAAATAAATAAATAAATAAATAAAACGGTGGCAAAATTCACTTAAGAAATGTTTCACTTAGTCACAGAAATTTTGGGCTCCGTTGTGGTCATAAGGTGCTGATCCATTTCGGGCTGCAACGGGCCAGGGGAGGCCTGTGGAGGGCCACACGGAACATCTTTGGGCCGGATCTGCCTCTCAGAAGCTCCATTTCAGTCTCCAATGGGCCGGGGGAGGCCCGTGGAGGCCCGAATGGAGCATTGGAGGGCCGGATCTACACCTCCTGGAGGAGGCTGCAGAGGACCAAACTGAGCGTTGGAGGCTGCGTGCGGCTGAGGGGCTGGAGAAGAGACTGCTTCCGAGATCTTCACACGGTAAGTGACCAGGCACGGCAGGTTGAGGGGGTGGAGAAAGCAATGGGTGGGGGGGCATAAGGTATTTCTGTGGGTCAGGGAGGCCTTGGGTGGTCTTAGGCAGGTGGCCTGTTCCATCACTAGGTCCCCCATGGCCTTCCCCACCCTGAAATACCTCATGTGCACTTAACAAGCCTTGCATTCAATTAGCGAATGCGTGGGCGAAAGGCGGGAGTGATCCCCTTCAAGTTACGAGATTCACTCTCACGAATCCTCTGGTTACGAATGGAATGGGCAGGTTCCATTCCGTTTGTAATTCGTGGACTACCTGTCTTTCCAAGCAGAAACAAAACTCGGACTAGTTTTCTTTTTTCTTCTTTTCACCGAGGAAAGCGACAGTCCTCGACATGCAGCGGTTCACTTCGTAACTGTTCCAAGTTAGAACGGCAACTGAAAAAAGGGGCTTACCGCCCCTTTTCCCACACTTGTGACATCAGTGGGGCAAAACTCACTTAACAACGGTCTCGGTTAGCAACAGAAATTTGGTGGCTTTCATGGCTAAGGTGGGACTACAACTCGCTGCCTCCTGGTAATTGGCCCAAAGTCACCCAGCTGATTTTCATGCCTAAATTGGGACTAGAACTCACAGTCTCCTGGTGATTGGCCCAAAGTCACCCAGCCAGTTTTTGCCCCTAAGTCAGAACTAGAATTCCCTGTCTCCTGGTCTGGTCATTTATTTCTCTTTCAACTGCCCCCCATCTGATTTTTCTTCATCTAGCCCTTCTTTCGGCCACATTTTTTCTGCCTCCCATCTTCCTCAAACAAACTATAAGTTTCTTCCACCGATAAAACTCCATGTGTGTATTTGTATGCACCGGAAATTTTTCCTTTCAAAAAAGAGAAAGCATCCTTTAAAACAAAACCCCTAAAAAAGGAAACCTTCTTTACAAATTTATCTTTACACCTTTTACAACTCGTGTCAGTTGACACTTATTAACCCTCCTGTCAAGCTCATTAGCTCTGTGAATAAAATGAAATAAAATGCAAACATACATGCAGTTTCGGCTCACCCAGAAATGCATCCCAACTTTCTCTGACAAGGCGAAAGAATGTAAAAAGGTGAGGAACAGGCGTATCTGCCAGGAATGGTCAAAAAAGTCAAGATGGCGGCCATAATAATCTGACTGAAGTTCCTCCTATGAGCTTTGGCTATACTCTTAAATGAACGGTTGTAAGTCGAGGACTATTACTGTTGAAAAGAGTAGCTACTGTTGGAATTCATTGTTGGAATGTATTTTGGTGCAACACGTACAGTAGTATTCAGCCAGTAGATGGCAGTATTTACAAGTTAGGCTCTATGGTATATACTCTATGTTCCTTTTGTCTTGAGTAGAGTTTCCTGTTTCCTGTTACAGTTAAAAACACAATTAAGCAGTAAAGCACATGGTGACTGTACACTTTGTTTGATCTGTGGTGCTATATATAAAATCAGAATTTCTTTTTTTTTTTTTTTTTTTTATTGCAAAAGTTTTACAATTACATTTTCACCCCTTTTTTCACCCCCCCACCACCCTCCCCAAACTTCCCATCCTCCCTAACCCTCCCTAACCCTCCCCCCCAGACTTCCCTATTACATACTCATAACTAATAACACTAATAAATAAACCTGAACCCATCCCTCCCCCTATATAATTTTTCCTCTTTGTCTCTTTACATTAAAATATTTCTAATACATTATTTTCAAATAAAAGCTATTTGATACTTTCTAGTTTGGTATTTGTTCTGAACATATTCTATCCACCTTTTCCATTCCCATTCATAAGTCTCTTGTGAACAATCTATTAAATACGCTGAAATCTTCGCCATCTCTGCAAAACTGGCCATCTTCAAAGTCCATTCCTCGATAGTAGGCAAAGCTTCATTCTTCCAGTATTTACCTATCAACAATCTTGCTGCTGTTATCATATACAATATTAGTTTTATTTCACCCCGTGTAAAACCCTTAACTATACCCAATAAAAACAATTGTGGAGAAAATTGAATTTTTTTCTTCAAAACATTCTGCATGACCCACCAAATTTTTATCCAAAAAGCCTTAACTTTCCTACAGGTCCACCATACATGATAATACGTAGCATCCAAACATTCGCATCTCCAACATTTTGGCTGAACATTAGGGTACATACATGACAACTTTTTAGGATCTAAATGCCATCTATAAAACATTTTATAAAAATTTTCTCTCAGGTTTTGCGACTGTGTAAATTTAACATTCTGAACCCAAATTTTTTCCCAAGTTTCCAGCATCACTGGTTCTTCAAAATTCTGTGCCCACTTAATCATACAATCTTTAACTAATTCCGTTTCTGAATCTCTTTCTAACAAAACATTATAAAGCCTTTTAATATGCATTGGACCTTTCTCTCTTATATGTCTAACCAATTCTTCCTCATGCAACATAATACCAGTTTTTTGGTCCTCTTTCCATCTCATTTGTAATTGATTATATTGTAACCAGGTTAAATTAATCCCTTCGTCCAACAGTGTCTGCAATCTCTTCAGCTGCCATCTGCCCGCATCTGTAAAAAGAACCTCTTTATATAAAAACCCCCCGAGTGACATTATATTTGTATTCCACAAGGTATGACCAAGATCCAGCCATAGCGGTATTTTATAATCCCATTTGAGTCGGTGCTTCTTCCAAACTTTCATCAGGGAGTCTCTAAGTATATGACTTTTAAATACTTTATCCACTTTATTTTCATAGAATAAGTAAGCATGCCATCCAAATTCAAGATCAAAACTTTCTGCATTCAATATTCCAGCCTTTTTATTTCCAAACCAGTCACTTGTTAAAGTTAAAGCTGCTGCATCATAATATAACTGTAGGTTTGGGAGTTTAAGGCCTCCTCTTTCTGGAACATCTTGCATAATTTTCAATTTCACTCTCGGCTTTTTCTCGTTCCAGACAAACTTATTCACACCAGACTGCCAGACTTTCAGTTGTTTATCACTTTTAAGCACCGGAATCATTTGGAACAAAAACAGAAATCTTGGCAAAATATTCATCTTAACTGCTGCTATTCTTCCAAGTAAAGACAGTTGCAGCTTTTTCCAAGTCTCCATGTCTTTCTGAACCTCTCGCCACAACACCTCATAATTATTTTGAAACAATTTCATATTTGATTCTGCAACCTGAATTCCAAGATATTTTACCTTAGGTACAATTTCAAAACCTGCCCTCCTTTCAAGCTCGTGTTTACGATCTTGTGTCATATTCTTAACTATCATTTTAGTCTTTTTTGAGTTCAGTTTAAAACCTGAAACTCTACCATAGCCTTGTATAATGTCGTTCATCAGGATTATTGATTCCATTGGTTGTGATAGGGTAACAACCAGATCATCTGCAAATGCCTTTATTCTATAATCCTCTTGCCTTATCACTATACCTTTCAAAATTTTTGAGTCCCGTATTGTATTTAGCAAGACTTCCAATGTTAATATAAATAAAAGTGGGGACAACGGACATCCCTGTCTTGTTCCTTTTTCAATTTTAAACTCTGTCGTCAAACTTCCATTAATAATAATCTGTGCTTTTTGCTCTTGATAAATTGCTGAAATCGACTGTATAAATTGGTCCCCAAAGCCCATCTTTTTTAAAGTCTTTAGTAGAAAGTTCCAATCCACTCTATCAAAGGCTTTCTCCGCATCCAAAAAAACCAGCACTGCAGAAATCTGTTTATTCTTATCAAGATATTCCAATAAGTCTATTACTTGCCTTACATTATCCTTCATATATCTGCCCTCAATAAATCCCGCTTGGTCCTCATGAATTACTTTTTGGATTACTGGCATCAACCTGTTGGCTAATACCTTCGCATAAATTTTATAGTCTGTGTTCAAAAGAGATATTGGTCTGTAGTTCTCTGGTTTTTTAGGACCAACTTGTTCCTTTGGTATCAGAGATATATAAGCAGTTGTCCAAGATGGGGGTATTTTACCCCCTTGTTGAATATTGCAAAATAAATCTCTAAGTTGTTCCACCATTTCAGCTTGTAAAGTTTTGTAATACACTGCAGTCAAACCATCCGTGCCAGGAGCTTTGGCTGTTTTTAGCTGCTTAATTGCTGCTATTATCTCCTCCTCTGTTATAGGATAATTCATTCTTTCCTTTTGTTGATCAGTAATTTTTGTAACTCTCTTATCCTTTAAATATTTTTCTATAAGTCCATTCTGCACCTCTTCTTTGGCATATAATTTAGTATAATAATCCACAAAAGCTTCTTTAATTAATTTTTGTTGAAAAATTTCTTTACAATACGCGAAGCATAATACATTTTGCAATGCCAATAAACCGGGCAGATGGTTGGCTTACACACTGAGGAAAAAACAAAGTATACGGACTATTGATAGTATTAACATTGGAGAATTTCTAACAGTTACATATAGTCCTCGACTTACAACCATTTATTTAATGACCGTTCGAAGTTACAACGGCACTGAAAAAAGGGACTTAATGACTGTTTTTCACATCTACGACCGTCGCGGCATCCCCATGGTCCCGTGATCAAAATTCAGACGCTTGGCAATAGGCTCGTATTTATGACATTTGCAACGTCCCCAGGTTATGCAATCCCCTTTTGCGACCTTCTGACAAGCCAAAGTCAATGGGGAAGTGAGATTCACTTAATAACCGTGTTACTGAGTGATTCACTTAATGACTGTGGGAAGAAAGGCCGTAAAATGGGGCAAAATTCACTTAACTGACTCGCTTAGCAATGGAAATTTGGGTCATAATTTGAGGACTACCTGAAATCTGTACTTTTCACATGCAAAGGGAGAATATTCAGTCTCTTTTTTTAAAAAAAATAATAATAATCTTTTGCCAAAATTCACAGAGGAAGGTGGGAGAAAAAACCCTGGTAGAACGAAGGCCTTCTGACAGCTCCGAGGGTGACAATTTACTGTCCCCACTGATTGTCATAAAACAGAATATCCGGATAAAATTAGATTTACTAGGAGGAAGTGAAGCTCATTCAAGCCTCGGGCATAATTTGACTCGTAAAATTAACGGCCAAAACAATATTGTGTGGATGGTGTCTGGTCGGGTCGACTCCATATATCATTTGACAGTTTTAGCAAACCCTGGCAGGCCGAGATGGATTTTCTTTGCCTCTTGGTGGGAGAAAGTGACGGGGTGGGATAAAATGATCAAAAGTGGAAAGGCGGAAGCTCGGCGTCATCTGAGGGACTTTTGGAAGCAGGGAGGTGGAGTTAAATTGCACATCACCTTTCCACCATGTCTGTAGGTGCTGATCCAGTCACTTCTGTAACTCAATCACGGAGGAGGAGGGGTCAGAAAAGTCAAAATGGCCACCAAATCACTGCACCCACCCATCTTCCTTCCTCCCTCCCTTCCTTTTCTCCACCTCTCCCACCTTCCCTCCCTCCCTCTCTTTCTTTTTTCTTTTTCTTTCTTTCCTTCCTTCCTTCCTCCCCTCCTTTTCTCCACCTCTCCCACCCTCCCTCCCTCCCTTTCTTTCTTTCTTTCTTTCTTTCTTTCTTTCTTTCTTTCTTTCTTTCTCTTTCTTTCTTTCATCTTTCCTTCCTTCCTTCCCTCCTTTTCTCCACCCCTCCCTCCCTCTTTCTTTCTTTCCTTCCTTCCTTCCCTCCCCTCCTTTTCTCGACCTGTCCCTCCCTCCCTCCCTTTCTTTCCTTCCTTCCTTCCTTCCTTCCTCCCTCCCCTCCTTTTCTCCACCTCTCCCACCCTCCCTCCTACCCTTTCTTTCTTTCCTTCCTTCCTTCCTCCGTTCCCCTCCCCTCCTTTTCTCCACCTCTCCCTCCCTCCCTCCCTCTTTCTTTCTTTCTTTCTTTCTTTCCTTCCTTCCTTCCTTCCTTCCTTCCTTCCTTCCTTCCTTCCTTCCTTCCTTCCTTCCTTCTTTCTTTCTTTCTTTCTTTCTTTCTTTCTTTCTTTCTTCACAGTTTTAAACTACCCATTTCTCTCAGAGAGGGTCTCTGGACAGCGTACAATAAAATATTAAGAACAATATATAAAAGTTTAAAAGGAGGCCAGGTTGCCTAAAACGTGGTTAAAATGAATAAAGACAAAGGGGGACCTTCAGGGTGCTGGCCTGTCCCACGCTAGACATCCCGTGAACATTTCCTAGTTTCCCCCACTATGTCTGGATGGCCTCACTCCAGCCAGCAATCCTTTAATGAAGAGAAGGACTAGGCATGACACGATGGCAGTATTCCAGTATTTGAGGGGCTGCCCGAAAGAAGAGGGTGGGGGGGTGTCAAGCTATTCTCCAAAGCAGGGGTCTCCAACCTTGGCAACTTTAAGACTTGTGGACTTCAACTCCCAGAATTCCTCAGCCAGCTTTGTGGACTTCATCTCCCAGAATTCCTCAGCCAGCTTTGTGGACTTCAACTCCCAGAATTCCTCAGCCAGCTTTGTGGACTTCAACTCCCAGAATTCCTCAGCCAGCTTTGTGGACTTCATCTCCCAGAATTCCCCAGCCAGCAAAGCTGGCTGAGGAATTCTGGGAATTGAAGTCCACAAGTCTTAAAGTTGCCAAGGTTGGAGACCCCTGCTCCAAAGCACCAGAAGGCAGGACAAGAAGCAACAGATGGAAACTAATCAAGGACAGAAGCAACCTGAAATTAAGGGGAAACTTCCTGACCGTGAGGACAATTAATCAGTGGGGACGACTTGTCCCCAGAAGCTGTGGGTGCTCTGATATTGGAGGGGTTTTTTTTTTTAGAAGATATTGGACAACCATTTGAGCAGGGGGTTGGACTAGAAGACCTCAAGGTCCCTTCTAACTGTGTTATTCTGTTAAACCATGGAAGGAGGTCAGGCTTTCTTCCCCTGGTTGCGTTCCATTGGAAATGGAAAGAAACGAAACCAGCAATTTTCATAACAGTGCGAACTACGATGTTGCTTTGCCTGGTGAAATTTGTGGAAGGCAAGATTTGATAGGACGTGACAAGGGTGGCGGAAGAAGCAGAGTGATCCAGTGTGACTAAATTCCCAATTTTACCCCTTGCTTTGTAACCTCCGCAGCTGAGGCAGCCCATTAGGCCGGCCCCATCTGTCGAACCAGGGCCTTGGTCTTCGCGCTTCCCACTCACGCCTCCACACAGATGTCGCACACGTCAACAGGGTTTCTCGCCGCTTAATCCAGGTTCTGCGTTTCCCGTCTTTGAAAGCAATGGAAATAACAATTGTTGGATATTCCTCCCCGGAGACTCGTTCCGATAACATTTCACATTCATCCATCAAAAAAAAAAAAAAAACCCGCTGGTTTTCCCTCCCGGAGGAGCAAAAGGGGAAGAAAACGCAAGAAAAAGGAAGGAAGGAAGGAAAGAAGAAAGGAAGGAAAGAGGAAGGAAAGAAGGAAGGAGGGAGGAAGAAAAAGGAAGGAAGGAAAGAAGGGAAAGAGGGAAGGAGGGCTGGAGGAAAGAAGGAATGAAGGAAAGAAGGAAGGTAATAGAAACAGAGTTGGAAGGGACCTTGGAAGTCATCTAGTCCAACCCCCTACTCACGCTGGAGACCTGTACTAGGGATTCGAACCGCCGAACTGTCGACCTTTCTGATAAACAAGCTCAGTGTCTTAACCACTGAGCCACCTAGTCCTTGTAAGGAAGGAACAAACAAATGAAGGGAAAGGGAGGAAAGGCTGGAGGAAGGAAGGAGGGAAGGAAGGAATAAAAAGGAAGGGAAGAAAAAAGAAAGAAAACAGGAAGGAGGGAGGGAGAAAAAAGGAAGGAAGGAAAAGGGAAAGAAGGAGGGAGGGCTGGAGGAAGGAAGGAAGGAATGAGGGAATGAAGGAAAGAAGGAAGGAACGAAGACATGAAGGGAAAGGGAGGGAAGGCTGGAGGAAGGAAGGAAGGAGGGAAGGAAGAAAGGAAGGAAGAAAGGAACAAACACATGAAGGGAAAGGGAGGGAGGGCCGGAGGAATGAAGGAGGGAATGAAGGAAGAAAGGAATGAAGGAGGGAATGAAGGAAGAAAGGAAGGAAGGAGGGAAAGAAGAAAGACAGAAAGAAGGGAAAGAAAGAAAGAAAGAAAGAAGGGGAAAGAAAGAAAGAAAGAAAGAAAGAAAGAAAGAAAGAAAGAAAGAAAGAAAGAAAGAAAGAAAGAAAGAAGCCCTTTCGCAGCAGGAAAAATCATTTGGGCCTCTGCAGGTGATGGAGAGAGAAGGACGAGCAGCTGGGCACAAAAACTTCGATTAAGCTCAGCTGTCCAATTTTATACAAGGGTCAATAACTGGACATCAGAGGTGTGTAAATATTGATCCACTCCGGTTTTGCTCTCTTTCCCGATCTTCTTTCTTCCGGAAAAGGCCAGTGGTGAGTTTTTAAACTAGCCATTAAATGGATTAACCCAACCCATCAGGGAGCCCTGGCTGGCAGCCACCACCAAACTTCGAAATTCAAATAAATCAAAATTTTGGATAACATCAAAAGGTCCTTTCCCCCTCTCAGAACAGAAGAGAATAACGGGTGGGGCCTTGGAGGTCTTCTAGTCCTCCAAGTGGTGGAATTCAAATAATTTAACAACCGGTTCTCTGCCCTAATGACCGGGCAGGTGGGTGTGGCCATGGTGGGTGTGACAGGCAGGATTTGGCCTCCTGTACCCCCCTGGGAGAAAAAACAGGCCACCACAGAGAGGGGGGGAATGCGCCACCCCCCCCTTGCCCCGTTTTGGGCCTAGTAGGCCTTCCTGCAGACTCTTGGAAGTGAAAATGGGCCGTGGGGGGGGGGGGTGCCCCCTGGCGCCCCATTTTGGGCCTAGGAGGCCTCCCTGCACTTATCTGGGAGCCAAAATGGGGCACGTGGGGACTCCTGAAAGGGGTGGGGTGGGGCAGGGCCCCTAAATTAGCCCTGTCCTGGCTGAGAAGATTTCCTGGTCTCTGTTTCTGCACTTTTTAAAAAGACATAATAAATCTCTAGGATGCTTCGTCTTGAGTTCATTTGGTTTCTTGGAAAATATCAATCTCCTGTAAAATAAAATAAAATAATAAATAAAATAAAATAAAATAAAATAAAATAAAATAAAATAAAATTTAAATTAAATTAAATTAAATTAAATTAAATTAAATTAAATTAAATTAAATTAAATTAAATTAAATAAATAAATAAAATAATAAAATAAAATAAAATAATATAAAAATAAATAAAATAAAATAATAAAATAAAATAAAATAAAATAAAATAAAATAAAATAAAATAAAATAAAATAAAATAAAATATAATAAAATAAAATCAATTATAGGTAAAGGTAAAGGTTCCTCTTGTACATATGTGCTAGTCATTCCCAACTCTACAGGCCGGTGCTCATCTCCGTTTCAAAACCGAAGAGCCAGCGCTGTCTGAAGATGTCGCCGTGGTCCTGTGGCCGGCATGACTAAACGCCAAAGGCGCACGGAATGCTGTTACCTTTCCACCAAAGGTGGTCCCTATTTTTTTACTTGCATTTTTTAAATGTGCTTTCGAACTGCTAGGTTGGCAGAAGCTGGGAGAAGTCACGGGAGCTCACTCCGTTACCTGGCACTAGGGATTCGAACCGCTGAACTGGCGACCTTTCGATCGACAAGCTCAGCGTCTTAGCCTCTGAGCCACTGCGTCACTTTCAAAAATCAATTATAAATATAATAAAATAATAAAACAAAGTAAAATAACACAATATAAAATATAAATAATATAAAATAATAAAATAAAATAAATTACAAATAAAATTCAAAAATTCAAAAAAACACCCCCAAACTAAAATAAAACCAATTCCCCAAAGCATCACTCCTCTCCCATCTCTTCACTGTCTCTTTTCCCCAATCCCCCACTTCTAAAAATAACACAATAAGATTTGTTTGTGTATCCCCCCCCCACTTTTCTCTTAAGACAAGATAATTGCTGTGCAAGAGAATTCAGATTTATGCAAACACCTGAAGAGACCTTGGATTTCTCTTGTGCATATAGATGAGTTGAGAGGGGGGGGGGCTGGGAGAGAAATCTGCGAATTTGAAATAGTCTCTCTCTCTCTTTTCCCTACAGATTAAAAGGTGCAATTTACAAGTGACAAAACCGCCTCGGTGAAAAGAGCTGGGAGAAATATGTATTTCCTCACTTCATCCAGAATGTGTGAACATTCCCCCTTGGCGGAGTTGTTTTGTGGGTTGAAGGTTTATAGGTAGTCCTCGACCTACGACCATAATGAAGCCCAAAATTTCTGTTGTTAAGTGAGACAGTTGTTAAATGGGGAGTTTTGCCCCATTTTACAATTTTTCTCGCCATATTTATGAAGTGTCTTTTCAATAGGATAGGATAGGATAGGATAGGATAGGATAGGATAGGATAGGATAGGGTAGGGTAGGGTAGGGTAGGGTAGGGTAGGGTAGGGTAGGGTAGGGTAGGGTAGAATGGAGTGGAGTAGAGTAGAGTAGAGTAGAGTAGAGTAGAATAGAATAGAATAGAATAGAATAGAATAGAATAGAATAGAATAGAATAGAATAGAATAGAATAGCAGAGTTGGGAGGGACCTAGGAAGTTTTCTAGTCCAACCCACTGCTTAGGCAGGAAACCCTAGACCACTTCAGACAAATGGTTGTTCAATCTCTTATTAAAAACTTCCAGTGTTGGATAGCATGCACAACTTCTGGAGGCAAGTTGTTTCCACTGATTAATTGTTCTCACTGTCAGGAAATTTCTCCTTAGTTCTAAGTTGCTTCTCTCATTGATTAGTTTCCATCCATTGCTTCTTGTCCTGCCCTCAGGTGCTTCAGAGAATTGCTTGACTCCCTCTTCTTTGGGGCAGCCCCTGAGATATTGGAACACTGCTATCATGTCTCCCCTAGTCCTTCTTTTCATTAAAGTAGACATACCCAATTCCTGCAACCGTTCTTCATATGTTTTAGCCAGTCCCCTAATCATCTTTGTTGCTCTTCTCTGCATTCTTTCCAGAGTCTCTACATCTTTTTTTTTACATCGTGGTGACCAAAACCTGGATGCAATATTCTAACTGGTTTACAAAGTCAGCCTTATTGCTCCCAACAATCTAGGTCCTCATTTTACCCACCTCGGAAGGATGGAAGGCTGAGTCAACCTTAAGCCTGGTGAGATTCGAACTGCCAAATTGCAGGCAGCCGGCAGTCAGCAGAAGTAGCCTGCAGTACTGCACTCTAACCACTGCGCCACCGCGGCTGACAACAGAGCTGGGAGGGACCTTGGAGGTCTTCTAGACCAACCCCCTGATCAAGCAGGAAACTCAAAACAAAGTTCTCAAGTTACGACCATAATAGAGCCTTCCCTTAACGGTCGTAAGTCATAACGTAAAACTGTTTTTAGGACTTTTTTTGCAGTGGTTGTTAAGCGAATGTGGAGCTTGTAAAATAATTGCTGCAGTCGTGAAGTGAAACCATTGTTCGCTATGACGTGGCTTTGCTGAAAAGTGGAAGTCAGTACAGGTAGTCCTTGATTTATGACCACAACTGAGCCCGAAGTTTACGTTGCTAAGCCAAAACAATTGTTACATGAGTTTCCCCCCATTTTACAACCTTTCTTCACACCGTTTTCAAGTGAATCCTTGCAGTTGTTAAATTCGTGACACGGTTGTTAAGTGAATCGGTCTTCCCCATTGACGGAAGTTCACAAAAGGGGATTATGTGACCCCGGGACTCTGCAACCATCATAAATATGAGTTGTCCGAATTTTGAGGGTCCCTTCCCACTCTGTTACTCTGTAATTCTGTATTTTGTAATGTCTTTGCTCAGATTGAACTGTGGATGAAAAGAAGAAAGCGTGAATATTTGATAGAGCAATCCCAGGAGATGGTAAAATAAAAGGCAAAGAGTTGGGGAAAATCAGAAAGAATCAAGATCTGAAAATCAAAATTGAAAAATGTTGGCATGAACCAAGCGTGGTGGTCCCAGTGGCTATCGGCACACATGGTGCCGTGCCCAAAAGTCTTGGATGGCACTTAGAAAATCTGCACATTGAAAACATTTCCATCTGCCAATTACAAAAGGCCAAACTGCTTGAATTTGCATGGGGACCCCAATAATACATCCTTGGTTCTTGGGAAGGACTCAGTGTGAATGAAGGCCAACCCAACCAGCTAAAGAACTGGCAACTGTGACTTTACAGTGTTGTGTACATCAGAATAATAATAATAATAATAATAATAATAATAATAATAATAATAATAATAATAATAATAATAATAATAATAATAATAATTGGACAGAAAAACAAGGAAGCTTATGACAATGAATCATGCCTTGTACCCTAAAAATGATGTGGACCGATTATATTTACCAAGAGCAGAGGGTGGTCGAGGACTCCTACAAGTAAAGCAGACTGGAAGAAGAAAAACGCAGCTTGAATGATTACATCCAGAAAAGTGAAGAACCAACTATTAAGGAAGTAAATAAGGGAGGCCTTTTAAAGACAACTAAAACAAAAGCAGAATATAAGAAAGAAGTAATTGAGCAGCGAGCTGAAAATTGGAAACACAAAGCTCTGCATGGCCAATACTTGAAAAGTATTGAAGGCAAAGCTGACCAGAAACTAACTTGGAACTGGTTAAGATCAGGAGTACTGAAAAAAGAAACAGAAAGCTTTATTTTGGCAGCTCAAGAACAAGCCCTAGCCACAAACTGCATGAAGGCAAAAATTCAACATGTTACCACCAACAGCAAAGGCCGCCTCTGCAATGAGAAAGATGAGACAGTCGACCACCTGATCAGTGGGTGCAGCAAAATTTCACAAACTGACTACCTACAACGCCATGACCGTGTTGCTAAGATCATTCACTGGAAATTGTGCCAGAAGTTTGGATTTGAGTACAGCAAAAACCACTGGGAACATCAGGTTGAGAAAGTTTTAGAGAATGAGAAACTCAAGATCTTGTGGGACTTTAGGATTCAGACTGACAGGCACTTGGTCCACAACACACCTGACATAACAATAGTTGAAAAGAAAAAAGTATGGTTCATTGACATTGCATACCTGGTGATGCACGGATTGAAGATAAGCAGCAAGAAAAAATCACAAAATACCGGGACTTGCAAATTGAAGTTGAGCGACTGTGGAAAAAGAAATCGTGTGTTGTCCCGATTGTAATTGGAGCCCTTGGAGCAATACCCAAAGGGCTACCCCGCTATTTAGAAATTCTAAATTTGCCAGACTTGAATATTTTGACTCTACAAAAAACCACCTTACTTGGAACAGCTTACATCCTCCAACGATACCTTAACAGTTCCTAGGTCCTTGGTTAGGACTTGAGCTGCTGAGCTATTAACCAGCCTCGAAGGCTGTGAATCTCACTAAAGATTAATCAATAATAATAATAATAATAATAATAATAATAATAATAATAATAATAATAAGTTTGCCTTCCAGACCTTGTGTGGTTGAGGCACAAGGAAACAATTGTTGTAGCCCGTCAGCGGCCTGTGCAGATTGTAGCTGATTCTGACAGCGAGGAGGCTGGCGCAGTGGTGCTGTGCCAGCAGCCTGTGCAGCTGGCACTCGAGTCAGACAATGAGGAGGCTGGAGAAGATGTGGTGCCAGAGGCAGGGATTCAGCCAGGGCCTTCAGAACCTCCAGAAGCTCCTTTAAGTGAAGAGGACGAAGAGGAGGAGCCTCTTCTCGATGCACGGGCGTGGAGAGCAGCCAAAAGGCAGGAGTGGCTCCTCAGGAGGAGGTCTCGAGAGTAAGGCTTGGGGCTAATTGGCCATTCCCTTAGCCTATTTAAGGAGGAACACTGACTGAAGCAATTTGTAGGGAACAACTTTAGTTCATTCTCCTTCGCGTCTGGATTCTCTGCAAAATTGCTTCTGGGCTTTCTGCCAACCTTAGTAAGATTGTGATTACTTTATCCTTGGTTTCTTGTAGGCTGTTAAGAAAGTTTATTAATAGCCTTTGTTTGGAAAAGACTGAGTTATTTTAGTAAATTTAAGTTTTGTACAGACTTTGTGTATGCTGCGTTCTTTGGGGTCCATAGCTGGGGCAGAACAACAATCCAACACTTTCTAGATTAAGTGCAGATATTTAATAGAGATAAACTTGCTGTTTCCGTATAGAATACAGAATAACAGAGTTGGAAGGGACCTTGGAGGTCTTCTAGTCCAACCCACTGCTTGTTCAGACCCAGCCTTAGCAGAAGCAAGAAACGGACTCCTTGTCACGAAAAAACCTCTCTTTATTTACCTCTTGTGAATTAATGGCGTTCACCCACCGAAAAGTCCAGGCAAGAGTCCTTCAAGGAGTTAACTGCAGTTAACAGACCTTATCAGTTCTTTGCGATAATTGCCAGGCCGTGAGCTCCCAGCTGCAAAGCTGCAAATTAAGTTCTGGCAAGCAGTCTTTGCGGCACGAAACACAATGAGCAAAATCTTCAGAAATACGAATGGTTTTCTCCTACGACCACCACTCCCCTTTCCTTCTATTTATTCCCCAGCCAGGGAGAGGCTATTTAGCATCCACGTGTGCTTTGCTTCCCGAGTCGACTTCTTGTCCTCCGTTGCTCACCTCTCCTAACTGCTCTGTGCATACGTGCATTTGGAATGGTCCCCAGCTGGTCTTCCTCCTCACTCACATCAGCCTCCAAAGGCAGCTGCCACTCCGGTGGCTAGGAAATGTCGGACGGCCCTGGCTCTATCTCTGCATCTGAGGCAGAGCATCCATCAGAGCCTTCCCCTCGTCGTCCAAGTCTGCCACCAGCTCTGTTGGCGGCTGGTGGGCCACAACGCTGCTAAAGAGGAGACCTTATACTAGGGATCTCAAACTCAAGATCTGTGGGCCGGATCCGGCCAGCAATGTGGTTGGATCCGGCCCATGTGGCCGTCCTGGAAACAATAAGGGGCTGGCCTGTGTCGCTTTGGCCCGGCCCATCCCATCCCACATGCATGCAGGAGGTGGCGGGTATACTCACACCTGCCAGGATGGCTGTTCAGCACAGGAGACCCTTGAATTCCCTCCCCAACCCCGCCCAGTCACCACAGGCACCACCCACACGAGCGATGTCAAACTGGCCATGCCCCCGGGCCACTCCCAGTCCCAACCACAGCCCTCCTCCCTCCCCCCACCCCTGGAGGACAACTACAATGCTGATCTGGCCCTCAATGAAATCGAGTTTGACACCCCCGCCCTATACTATTTCAGACAAGTGGCTGTCCAGTCATTTATTGAAAACCTCCAGTGATGGAGCACTCACAACTCCTGGTGGCAAGCTGTTCCACTGGTTAACTGTCCTCACTGTTAGGAAATTTCTCCTTAGTTCTAGGTTGCTCCTCTCCTTGATTAGTTTCCATCCGTTGTTTCTTGTCTGGATTTCAGGTGCTTTGGAGAATAGAATAGAATAATTGAGTTGGAAGGGACCTTGGAGGTCTTCTAGTCCAACCCCCTGCTCAGGCAGGAAACCCTACACCCATGATGGCGAACCTATGGCACGCATGCCGGAAGTGGCACACAGAGACATTTTTCAGAGCACGTGAGCTGTCGCCCAACTCACCTGCAGCTGCGCATGCTCCCCTGCTGGTGTTCGGGCCTCCGGTGTGCATGCGCACAATTCAGGGGACCCAACTGGTCTTCGGAGCTCTCCTGCGCATGGGGGTGCACTTGCGCATGGGCGTGAGAATACTGGTGTGCAGTGCGCTCATGCACAGACAGCATTTGCATGCGTGCGCAGCGCATGGTGGGGGCACGTGCGAAAGCTGTGCACATGCACAGATGCTGCAGTTGCATGGCCAGCGCATGGGGAGGAGCCACACATTAGCGCGGATGGCACGCGGCGCCCAAAGCACGCAAAGCACGTACTTGTTCGGCACTCGGTGAGTAAAAAGTTTGCCACCATCTCAGACAAACGTTCCCCGGTGCGACCTTCTGAGGACCAAAGTCAATGGGGAAAGCCAGATTCACTTAACAACCATCTTATTGACTTAACAACTGCAGTGATTCAGTTAACAACCATGCAGTGATTCACTTAACAACCGTTAAGAACCGTTAAGGTTCTTAACAACCTTAAGAAAGGTAGCAAAACTCACTTAACAAATGTCTCGCGGAACAACAGAAATTTTGGGCTCTGTTGTGGTTGTAAATCGAGGACTACCTTTAGCAGAGAAATGTACAGGTAGTCCTTGACTTACAGCAGTTCATTTAGCGACCAAAGTTTCAGAAAAAGGTGATTTATGACAGTGTTTCACATTTATGACTGTTACAGCCTCCCCCATGGTCACGGAATCAAAATTCAGACACTTGGCAACTGACTCATATTTATGACAATCGCAGTGTCCCTTGGGGGTCATATTTTTGCGACCTTCCGACAAGCAAAGTCAGATTAGCGTAACTACCGTGTCACCATTTTACCCACTGCAGTGATTCACTTAACGACTTGTGGCCAGAAAAGTCGCCAAATGGGGGGGGCAAAGCCCGCTTCACCAACGTCTCACTTCGCCACGGGGAAATTTGGGGCTCCCTTGCGGTCGTAAGTCGAGGACTGCCTGTCTTTATTATCTGGGCTGCACCCTTCTTAAAAAACAGGGATGGGCGAAATCCCCCGCTCTCAAAACAGTGTGCAAAACATGTGCGAATGCGGAGAGAAAACTGCGCATGGAAATATTTACGCTAGGCGAGGATTGCATATGGAAATGCAAATTGTCAAGACAGTTTAAGGTGTCAGTAGGGATGTGAAAATATGCACACATGCACGGGAGCAATTTTCACTTCCGATGGGTGCCAATTTAAGCGGAAATTCACCAGTGTCTTTAGGAAGTCAAGTGTCACTTATTACATTACAGGTATAGACCTCGAATTACAACCATTCGTTTAGGGACCGTTCGAAGTTACAACGGCATTCAAAAAAGTGACCGATGACCGTTTTTCACACTTTCGACCATTGCAGCATCCCAACCCGATCCACATTCTGACGCTTGGCAGCTGGCTCATATTTATGACGGTCGCAGTGTCCCCAAGGGCCACGCAATCCCCTTTTGCGACCTTCTGACCAGCACAGCCAACGTGGAAGCCAGATTCACTTAACAACCATGTGACCAGCGGTGCGATTCACATTATGTTAGTACCGGTTCTGCGTGCGCGCACGCTCGCTTCATGCGCACGTGTTTTGGTTCGTGCGCGCCTGCTTTCCACGCATGTGCCCAGCTTCAAAAATGTGCCTAAATAGATGGCATCGAGCCGGGGCGGATGGACAGGCCGACCCACGATTTCCGCTACCAGTTTGAGTGAACCGGTCCGAACCGACTGAATACCACCTCTGCCTGTGACTAATTTAATCACTGCAACGATTCATCTAACAAACGTGGCAAGAAATGTTGTAAAATGGAACAAAACTCACTTAGCCAATGTCTCATTTAGCAACGGAAATTTGGGGCTCCACGGAGGTCGTAAGTTGAGGGCTACCTCAGTGATGGGTTTCAAAATTTTTTACTCCCAGTTCTGTGGGTGTGGCTGGCTGGGCGTGGCATAGCTTGGTGGGCATGGCTTGGTGGGCGTGGCAGAGGAAGGATACTGTAAAATCTCCATTCCCACCACACTCCGGGGGAAGGTTATTGCAAAATCCCCATTTCCTCCCGATCAGCTGGGATTTGGGAGGCAGAGAATAGATGGGGGCGGGGCCAGTCAGAATTTTTACTACCGGTTCTCCGAACTACTCAAAATTTCCGCTACCGGTTCTCCAGAACTGGTCAGAACCTGCTAAAACCCACCTCTGGGCTACCTGTACAACTGATAAACCTTTTATCATGCAATTCACTTAACAACCGCAGCAGAGGTGGGTTTCAGCAGGTTCTGACCAGTTCTGGAGAACCGGTAGCGGAAATTTTGAGTAGTTCGGAGAACCGGTAGTAAAAATTCTGACTGGCCCCGCCCCCATCTATTCTCTGCCTCCCAAGTCCCAGCTGATTGGGAGGAAATGGGGATTTTGCAGTAATCTTCCCCTGGATTGGGGAGGGAATGGAGATTTTACAGTATCCTTCCCCTGTCATGCCCACCAAGCCACGCCCACCAAGCTAGGCCATGCCCACCAAGCCACGCCCACAGAACCGGGAGTAAAAAAATTTGAAACCCACCACTGAACTGCAGTAATTTGCCGAACGACTGTGGCAATAAAAGGTCGTAAAACCGAGCGTGGCTGACTCAACAACCGTCTTGCTTAGCGACAGAAATATTGCTCCCGACTGCAGTCGTACGTCGAGGATTACCTGTCTGCGTAGGATGAAACAGAACTCTCCCAGTGCAACTGAGAAGACCCCCCCCCCTTCCCTAAGTGCTCTATCCTTCTAAATATGTCTTGGTTACTTTTTTCTCAACAGCTCTCCTCAAAGGTGAGAATTTACAACTCGCATAAACCGTTTCTCCAAATGCATTTGGGCTTTTGACAATATTTGCATTCTTCGCTTAATTTTATTCTTTTCGCCTCCCCCAATATCATCTGTTCCATTTCGGCTTCTCTTTGAACTTTTTTCTATTTTTCCTTTGCCAAGTTGGCATGAAATCCAGAAGTATCTGCGGACAAAGTTTTTTTTTCCTCCCCCTTTTTTTTTTTTCTCCTGCTACGCAAGAACCTTCATCTATAAATTGGCGTGCCGTGCCGTTCCCTCCAGTAATATAAATTCCTCACCGTAGAAATTTTCGGAAAGGCTGCGAGAAATCAAAGTCGGCTTTCATCCCCGATTCCGGAAATGCAAATTCCATCCAGCGAAAGGGGAATCAAAGGATCGTAAAGAGGAGGGATAAAGAATGGCCTGTCTCAAATAAAACTGCAAGTTGTACAAAACTTGAAAGAATGACAGAATAACAGAGGTGGGAGGGACCCTGGAGGTCTTCTAGTCCAGCCTCCTGCTCAAGCAGGCAATCATATACCATTTCAAGCTAATGGTTGTCCAGAGTCTTCTTAAAAGCCTCCAGTTATGGAGCACCCACAATTTCTGGTGGCAAGCTGTTCCACTGGTTAATTGTCCTCACTATTAGGAAGTTTCTCCTTAATTCCAGGTTCCTTCTCTCCTTGATTAGTTTCCACCCATTGCTTCTTGTCCTACCCTCAGGTGTTTTGGAGAATAGCTTGACTCCCTCTTCTTTGGGGCAGCCCCTCAAATATTGGAAGACTGCTATCATGTCACCCCTAGTCCTTCTCTTCATTAAATTAGACATACCCAGTTCCTGCAACCGTTCTTCATATGTTTTAGCCTCCAGGCCCCTAATCAGCTTTGTTGCTCTTCTCTGCACTCTTAATAGCAATAACAGTTAGAAATACCGCTTCACACTGCTTTACAGCCCTCTCTAAGCAGTTTACAGAGTCAACATCTTGCCCCTCCATCCCCAACAATCTGGGTCCTCATTTTACTGACCTCGGAAGGATGGAAGGCTGAGTCAACCTTGAACCAGTCAGGATCAAACTGCTGGCAATGGGCAGAGTCAGCCTGCAATACTGCATTCTAACCACTGTGCCACCATGGCTCTAGAATAGAATGGAATAGAAAGAATAGAATACAAATGAATGGAATTGGAATTGGAAAGAATAGAACGGAACAGAACGGAACGGAACAGAACAGAATATAGTACAGTACAATGCAATGCAATGCAGTACAGTACAGTACAATACAGTATAGTACAATACAATACTGCATTCTAACTCTAGAATGCAGTATAACTAGCATGGAATAGAAAGGATAGAATTAGAAATGAATACAAATGAATGGAATTGGAATTGGAAAGAACAGGACAGAAGATAAAAATACAATACAATACAATACAATACAATACAATACAATACAATACAATACAATACAATACAATACAATACAATACAATACAATACTGCATTCTAATCCTAGAATGCAGTATAACTAGAATGAAATAGAAAGAATAGAATTAGAAATGAATACAAATGAATGGAATTGGAACTGGAAAGAACAGAACAGAAGAGAACAATACAATACAATACAATACAATACAATACAATACAGTACAGTACAGTACAGTACAGTACAGTACAGTACAGTACAACACAATACAATACAATACAATACAGCACAATACAATACAATACAATACAATACAATACAACACAATACAATAGTGCATTCTAACTCTAGAATGCAGTATAACTAGAATGAAATAAAAAGAACAGAATTAGAAATAAATACATATGAATGGAATTGGAATTGGAAAGAACAGAACAGAACAGAACAGAACAGAACAGAACAATATAGTACAATACAATACAATACTACTTTCCCCTGCACCATCAGGGATCCTTTTATATACAAGGGAACAAATGTCTGTTTGGAGAACATTTTGATGTGTGGAAGATGTTTAATTTGGTAATTGCCACCTACCCTCGTTAGGGAAATGGGGCTGAATGCTGGCCATAAATGCGAGGACCAGCCCTAAGTCCCTTTTCTCCAGCACCATCCTAACTGCGAACGTTCGCTAAACGAATGGTCATAAGTCGAGGACTACCTGCAAACGTAAAAGAAGGCCGGCACTAAACAAACGGTCGTAAATCGAAGACTACCTATAATATAAAAGAAGGCCGGCTTCCAGGCGCCCGAATTGCGATCACACGACCCTCATTCGAGGACCTCGCTCCCTGACGGCCGTAAGTGCGAGGACCAACCCCAATTCCTCTTTTTTCCCGGCACCGTCGTAACCAGTGGTGGGATTCAGCCGGTTCGGGAGAACCGGTTGTTAACTTTCTGAACAATATGGCAAACTGGTTGTTGGAAGAAATCATTAGGGCAGAGAACAGGTTGTTAAATTACTTGAATCCCATCACTGATCGTAACGGTCGTAAATCAAGGACCACCTGGAAAAGCAAGCACTGGGTGGGGAGAGATAAAATAAAAATAAAAGCCGTACTTTTCACCGCCTGGGGACCAGCCCTGTCATCTGGGCAGTTGGGGAAGGAAAAAAAAACAACAACATTGCAATTACAATATAACTCTTGACTTCTGTTAATTAAAAGGCGTTTGTGTCTGTTTGGGAATGCGTGATGAGCTGCTTGATTAAAACCAGATCATTTATTCAGAATGAGCATTTCGTGGGGGGGGGGGGAGAGAAGGCAGGCGAGGGGACCGGGGAGGGGGGAGGGAGGTGGAAGGGGGGGGGACGGAGGAGAGGAGGGGGAGGGGGTGGTAGGGCGAAATTGCTTTTGTTTGCGCCGATTACTCTATTTTAAAAACTCCTGGCTGTGATCGCACTAATAAAAAGCTGTCACTTCTTCCTGTCATGTCACGGAGAGGGTTGCCAGCGCATCCGTGGGGCCGTCGCGGCTTTCAATGGGCAATTGCGAGTGGGGAAGGGGAGGGAGGGGAGGAGAGACCCTTCACAGTGACCAACGGGCCCTCCCCCCTCCCACACACATCCTTCTCCGCCCCTCCCCCCCTCCCCCCCATTGTGGCCTGTGGAGGCTGTCAGAGTGGGAAAGGGGCCACGCGGGACTCTCTCTTTGGCGGTGGAGGGGGAAAGCAGAGGCCTCCCCCCCCCCCAGGTGTGTCCTGTTTGTCCAAGGAGGAAAATCGGGTGAGGGGGCTTCGCTCAGGAGGCTTCGCCCGTCCAAAGGAGCCCCCTTTCCCTCAGGGAGGCCTTCCTTCGCCTGCTGGCTGACACAGGAGTGGGCCTGTTTGAATTGGGGTCCTTCCTTCCTTCCTTCTTTCCTTCTCCCTCCCTCCCTCTTTCTCTTTCTTTCTTTCTTTCTTTCTTTCTTTCTTTCTTTCTTTCTCTATTCCTTTTTCCTTCTTTCGTTCCTTCCCTCCTTCTCTCCTTCTCCTTCCCTTTCTCCCACTTTATTTCCTTCTTTCCTCCCTCCCTCCCTCCCTCCCTCCCTTTCTCTTTTCTTTTTTTCTTTCTTTCTTTCTTTCTTTCTTTCTTTCTTTCTTTCTTTCTTTCTTTCTTTCTTTCTTTCTTTCTTTCTTTCTTTCTTCCTTCCTTCCTTCTTTCCTTCTCCCTCCCTTTCTCTTTCTTTCTTTTTCTTTCTTTCTTTCTCTATTCCTTTTTCCTTCCTTCCTTCCTTCCCTCCTTCTCTCCCTCTCCTTCCCTCCTTTCTCCAACTTTATTTCCTTCTTTCCTCCCTCTTTCTTTCTTTCTTTCTTTCTTTCTTTCTTTCTTTCTTTCTTTCTTTCTTTCTTTTTCTTTCTCTTCTTCCTTCCTCCCTCCCTTCCTTCTCCCACTTTATTTCCTTCCTTCTCCCTCCCTCTTTCTTTTTCTTTCTTTCTTTCTCTACCTTCTTCCTTCCTACCTACCTTCCCTCCTTCTCTCTCTCCCTCCTTTCCTTCTCCCAATTTATTTCCTTCCTTCTCCCTCCCTCCCTCTTTCTTTCTCTCTATCTCTTCTTCCTTCCTTCTTCTTTCTCTTTCTTTCTTTCTTTCTTTCTTTCTTTCTTTCTTTCTTTCTTTCTTTCTTTCTTTCTTTCTTCCTTCCTTCCTTCCTTCCTTCCTTCCTCCCTCCCTCTCTCCCTTTCTTTCTCTTCCTTCCTTTCTTCCTTCCTTTCCCTCCCTCCCTCATTTCTTCCCTCCCTTCTCCCTCATCCTTCCTCTCCACTCCTTAATTTCTCCCTCCTTCTCTCCCTCTTCTTCCCTCTTTTCTTCTTCTCCTTTCTCCAAGCTAGACCACCTCAGGAAATGGACAGCAGAAGCAACAACAGAGTGGGGGAGGGGTATTCAGGTGGGTTGAAGAATTGGGTGGGGTCCAGAGCGCAGGTTCTTTGGGGAACTAAGTGACGGTGGGTCCATAGTGCGTGGAGAAGTCCATCTTGAAGGTCCTTCATAGCAAACCATGTCTTGGGTTCCTATCTGACCTCCTCCTAGAATGTTTCCTTCTCGTTGTCCTCCTTGGGGCCCAGATGTTTGTCCCCCCGTTTCCCCCAAGGGGGACAAAGACCCACAACTGGAGTTTCCATGCAAGAACTTGCAATTACTTGTCTCCAGTGGTGAAATCCAATTTTTTTTACTACCGGTTCTGTGGGCGTGGCTTGGTGGGCGTGGCAGGGAAAGGATACTGCAAAATCCCCATTCCCTCCCCACTCCTGGGGGAAGGATATTGCAAAATCTCCACTCCCACCCCACTCTGAGGCCAGCCAGTGGTGGTCTTTGCCGGTTCTCCGAACTGCTCAAAATTTCTGCTACAGGTTCTACAGAACCTGTCAGAACCTGCTGGATTTCACCCCTGCTTGTCCCTATAAGGTGAGAGCCACAGCTGCTTTCCATCTCGCAGGCTGAGAATCCTAACTGCAACCATTTTCATTTCGCACAGATCGTCCTCGACTTACAACAATTCATTTAGAGACCGTTCAACGGCCCTGAAAAAAGGGACTTAGGACCATTTTTCACACTTTACGACCATTGCCGCATCCCCACGGTGAAGTGATCAAAATTCAGATGCTTGGCAACTGGCTCACATTTATGATGGGTCACGGGATCCGCTTTTGCGACCTTCCGACAAGCCAAGTCAATGGGGAAGCCAGATTCACTTTAACAACTGGGTTACTGACTTAACATCTGCAGTGATTCGCTTAGCAGCTGTGTCAAGGAAGTTAGTAAAATGAGGCAAATTCGCTTAACCACTGCCTCGCTTAGCAACAGGAAGTTTGAGCCCAATTGTGGTCGTAAATCGAGGATTACCTGTCTTCCGGTTGCTTCAAACTCTCTTGCCATCAAAGTTAGAGGCCACTTCCACAGTCGGAGTTGTCACCCAAAGGTGCTTATTCAAGAGACAATTGGACTTTCTTAGTTTTTCTTTGAAGTCATTGCGCTTCTCATCCAAGAAGCTTCTTCAGTTCTCATTGGATGGTTGGGAATGGAAGGATTTATATTCCGCTGGTCATTTGCATCCTTTTAGAGAGCCGTTGAGGCCACTTGGAGGTTTAATCTGTGTCCTCAGGAGCCTGTGGAGCCTTCTTGGAGCTGCTGAAAGGACTGTGTTGTAGACTGGAGACAGATGATGTGGTATCCACTCTGCCTTAGTAAGACCACACCAGTGGTGGGTTCCTCCCGGTTCGGCCCGGTTCTCACAAGCCGGTAGCGGTGACGATATGACGTCACCGAACCGGTTCTGCACCCCCGCCTCCCCCCGCGTTATTCTTACCTTTTATTTGGCCCCACCCCCAATCTATTGCTGCCTCCTGAGTCCCAGCTGATGGCTAGAAGGAAAAAAAAACTCTTTAAACTCTTGCCGTGGGGCTTCAAAGGGCCGCCCTACAGCTGATCAGTGTTAAAAGAAAACAAATGAATAGACCAGTGCCTGCAAAAATACATGAGTAGACCAGTGCCTGCAAAAATACATGAGTAGATCAGTGCCTGCAAAAATAAATGGGTAGATCAGTGCCTGCAAAAATACATGAGTAGATCAGTGCCTGCAAAAATTCATAAGTAAATCAGTGCCTGCAAAAATAAATGGGTAGACCAGTGCCTGCAAAAATACATGAGTAGATCAGTGCCTGCAAAAATGCATGAGTAGATCAGTGCCTGAAAAAATACATGAGTAGATCAGTGCCTGCAAAAATTCATGAGTAGATTAGTGCCTGCAAAAATAAATGGGTAGACCAGTGCCTGCAAAAATACATGAGTAGATCAGTGCCTGCAAAAATTCATGAGTAGATCAGTGCCTGCAAAAATAAATGGGTAGACCAGTGCCTGCAAAAATACATGAGTAGATCAGTGCCTGCAAAAATGCATGAGTAGATCAGTGCCTGAAAAAATACATGAGTAGATCAGTGCCTGCAAAAATTCATGAGTAGATTAGTGCCTGCAAAAATAAATGGGTAGACCAGTGCCTGCAAAAATACATGAGTAGATCAGTGCCTGCAAAAATTCATGAGTAGATCAGTGCCTGCAAAAATAAATGGGTAGACCAGTGCCTGCAAAAATACATGAGTAGATCAGTGCCTGCAAAAATACATGAGTAGATCAGTGCCTGAAAAAATACATGAGTAGATCAGTGCCTGAAAAAATACATGAGTAGATCGGTGCCTGCAAAAATACATGAGTAGACCAGTGCCTGCAAAAAATGAATGGGTAGGTCGGTACAGCTCTGCAAGCAGTTAAAAGCCTGGTAGACCAGTACCTCTGCTAAATCCTAAAGAATTGTCACATGACCATCAAGCCACGCCCACAAAATAAGCCACGCCCACATAACTGGTAGTAAAAAAATTTAGAACCCACCCCTGAACCACATCTAGAGTACTATGTCCATTTTTGGTCACCACACTATAAAAAAGATGTTGAGACTTTAGAAAAAGTGCAGAGAAGAGCAACCAGGATGATGAGGGGACTGGAGGCTAAAACATACGATGAACAGTTGCAGGAACTGGGCATGGCTAGTCTAGTGAAGAGAAGGACCAGGGGAGACAGGATAGCATCTTCCAATATTTGAGGGGCTGCCACAGGGAGGAAGTGGGGGTCAACCTGTTTTCCAAAGCACCTGAAGGCCAGACAAGGAATAATGGATGGAAACTGACCAAGGAGAGATTCAACCTAGAAATAAGGAGACATTTTCTGACAGTGAGAACAATCAACCCATGGAACAGAAGTTGCCTTCGGACGTTGTGGGAGCTTCATCACTGGAGGCTTTCAAGAAGGGACTGGACTGCCAACTGTCAGAAATGGTGTAGGGTCTCCTGCTTAGACGGGGGGTTGGACTAGATGACCTACCAGGTCCCTTCCAACTTTGTTAACCTGTATCCCTCCTCCTCTGTTGAGCGAGGGGTGTTCACTTTTGACAGGTGGCCTCAACGACTCTCTAAAAAGGATGCAAACGACCAGCTGTCTGCAAGGAGCATAAATCCTTCCGTTCCCCACCATCCAGTCAGAGCTGAAGAAGCTTCTTGGAGGAGAAGCGAAACGTCTTCAAAGAAAAACCAAGGAAGTCCAGTTGCCTCCATGACTTGGATGACTGAGAATCTCCACAGACACTCTGAACTATCATATTCTGGCCCTAAGCTTAAGTTGCACCGTCTTTGCAAACTAACCCTGGGCTCCTCCTCGGCCCCTGAAGAAGACATCCCCCTGAACCTCCTGTTTGAACAGGGGGCTGGACTAGAAGACCTCCAAGGTCCCTTCCAGCTCTGTTCTGATGGATTGAACCAATCCTTGCAGGTAACAGAGTGAAATTCTACATGGGGCTCCCCTTGAGGAGCACCCGGAGGCTCCAACTGGCACAGAGTGCGGCTGCGCGGGTGGTTATGGGAGCAACATGGCGCTCCCGTGTGACACCTCTCCTGCGCGAGCTGCACTGGCTCCCGGTGGTCTTCCGGGTGCGCTTCAAGGTTTTGGTTACCACCTTTAGAGCGCTCCATGGCTTAGGACCTGGTTATTTACGGGACCGCCTACTACCACAAGCAGCCTCCCACCGACCGGTACGCTCTCATAGAGAGGGTCTCCTCCGGGTGCCGTCAGCTAAACAATGTCGACTGGCGGCCCCCAGGGGAAGGGCCTTCTCTGTGGGGGCACCCACTATCTGGAACGAGCTCCCCCCGGAGATACGGAGGATCCCGGATCTGTGCACTTTCCGCCGTGCTCTTAAGACTCTCCTATTCCAGCAAGCCGGCCTGGCCTAATTTTCTCCCCTGTTTTAAAATTCTTTTAAATCAAAATTTTAATCTGTTTTAAATTATTGGGATTTTTTAATTGTCTCGGGCTAAATTATTTAATCTGGTTTTAATTATGTCTTTTAACTTTTGTATCTATGTATTTTATTTTGGGCCTGTTCACCGCTCTGAGTCCTTCGGGAGTATATATAAATCTATATATAATATATATATATATATATATATATATATAAATCTATATAAATCTAATAAAACAAACAAACAAACAAACAAACAAACAAACAAACAAACAAATAAACAAATTCATCTCGAGAAAACCAACATTTTGACCCAAAAACCCAACAATCTCAAGGTGCTAAAGAGAAGAAATAGGAAAGTCTCCCCACAGGCAGCCTGGGGACATTTCCCCCCCACCCCTCAATCAAATAAAGTAGGAAATAAGCAACTAATGAAACTAATTAAAACCAAGGGTTTAATTAACAGGTAGTTAGAGCGAGGAAAATGGGGCGGCTACGTTGTAGAGAAGCAGGTCAGCTCGAAAAAACATTTTCAGGCCTGTTAAGCAACCATTGCTGGTTTATTCATTCCCCAGTTTTAGGAGGTGTAGAAGATGGCAGCCTGCTTTTGGTGGGGTTAACTCACGCGGGGCTGGGATTCTCTGGCTAGGTGGATTTGAACCCGGGACTTGAAACAGCCGGTCTCTGTTGTGACCCAGGCCCAAGTAGGTATTATCAGACGCAATCAGTTCTAAAAAAAACCAGACTTTATTAGAACAGCTGAGAATTAACTCATTCTCAGCATAGTCCAAACTAATTCAAAACAAATTCTTCATAACACAAATTCTTCAGTCTAATCACCAACCTTGGTATAATTAGGCAAACTGCCAAAGGCTTCTCTTGGCAAAAGTTCAGAAGCAGAAGACGCCGACAAGAAATAAATGCAGCAAGACAAGAACAAGTCTATCAATGTTGTTTTCCGACAAAGAGCCCAAGAGCCGTTGCTGGTCTTTTAAGCCTTATGGGAGAGGCCAATCATCTCTTGGCTTTACTCCTGAGTCGTCCTTTTTGCTTTAGCTGCTCTTGCCTTCTGGCAGCTCGGTGCATGCGTGCACTAGGAACAGGCTCCTCCTATTCCTCTGCCTCTCTACTGTCAGCCTCTGGAGGCTCTGAAGTCCGCACATCACTCCCCGATGGCCCTGGCCCCCTCTCTGCCTCTGACGCAGAGCCCTCATCCGGGCCTTCCTCAGCCTCCAGGACTGGCCCATGGTCCTCCCCAGCCTCCTCACTGTCCGACTCCGCTGCCAGCTCCCCAGGCTGCTGGCGGACCACAACCGTCTCGGATCTCCCCATCCTGAATGTCCTTTGACTGCACAAGCTGTCCTCGACTTACAACGGTTCATTTAGTGATCATTCAAAGTTACATCGGCACTGAAAAAAAGGTGACTTATGACCATTTTTCACGCTTATGACCATTGCAGGAGCTCCGCAGTCATGGAATCAAAATTCGGACGCTTGGCAACTGACTCGTAGTTATGACGGTTGCAGCATCCCGGGGTCACATGATCCCTTTTTGTGATCCTTTGATAAGCAAAGTCAATAGGGAAGCCAGATTCACTTAGCAACCTTGTTACTCACTTAACGAGTGCAGTGATTCGCTTAACAATTCTGGTAAGAAAGGTTGAAAAATGGGGCAAAACTTACTTAAAAATGTCCTGGATTAGCAATGGAAATTTTTGGTTCAATTGTGGTTGTGGTTGTAATTTAGAATAGAGCTGGAAGGGACCTTGGAGGTCTTCTAGTCCAGCCCTCTGCTCAAGTAGGAGAATTTGCTTATCACCTTCACCCGAAATGTCAAAAATACAGTCAGTCCTCAATTTACGACCACAATTGAGCCCAAAAGTTATGTCGCAAAGTCCATGAGGAGGCCAGATTCTCTTAAGAACTGTGGTAGTAACTTAACTGCAGTGATTCACTTAACAACCATGGCAAGAAAGGTCGTTAAACGGGGCAAAACTCACTTAACCAATGTCTCACTTAGCAACAGAAATTTGGAGCTGTATATCTTAAAATTGCCAAGGTTGTGAAAGACTGCCAAGATGATCTGTCCCCGTCCACACACACACACAAACACAGCCAGCCGAGGGTTAAGGAAGCACTTGGTACACACCCAGGTCTTTATCTCCAACTTGGCAGCGATATACACACCATCTGCCAAGGCTTTATTTCCACAGAAACAGAAAGATAATATACTCAGCGTACAAGAGTCCAACAGAAATAAATATTCCTCTCAGCAGTTTCGGACGAGGCTTTAGTGACTATCCAAGGTTTATTTTTGTTCGTCACAGGGATCACTGGCCACCACCCTCTATTATATAGTCTCTGGGGTGTGGTCCAGTGACTCAGTTCTAATCCCTAGCACGCCTCCTGAGCTGCTGCAATCGTTTATCATGCCTTCGGAGGCGTGCATCCAGGAATGATGTCTCTCCTTCGCTCTCATCCGAGACACCTGTCTCCCGGCTAATCTCCTCTCCCTCGGCCGGCTCCTGAGACAGTGCCAGAGGGGAGGGGCCTGGAGAGGGAGGCCTGGCTGACTCCTCTTCCTCATGCTCGGAACTTTCTTCCTCCGATGGGATAGGCTCAGAGGGTGGGGCCACAACACAAGAGCAGTTGGTTTGTGATCAACATTGCTTGGCCTGGAGCGAGCCAGTCACTTATCGATCTGTGTTGCAACTTTTTAACAGACAGATTAACAGAGTTGGAAGGAACCTTGTAGGTCATCTAGTCCAACCCCCCGCCCAAGCAGGAGACCTTACACCATTTCTGACAGATTGAGCCCAGTCTCTTTTTGAAAGCCTCCAGTGATGAAGCTCCCACAACTTCCAAAGGCAACTTCTGTTCCATGGGTTGATTGTTCTCACTGTCAGAAAATTCCTCCTCATTTCTAGGTTGAATCTCTCCTTGATCAGTTTCCATCCATTATTCCTTCCCTGGCCTTCGGGTGCCTTGGAAATTTTTGATAGAACGTTTATTGTTTTTATTGTTGTCATTGCTCTGGTTAATTTGAAAAATATCCAATGGTTTCTGATCGGCTGGTTACAGTTGGTAACTCGACTTATGACCACAATGGAGCCCAAAATTTATGTTGCTAAGTGAGACCGTTGTAAAGTGAGTTTTGCCCCGTTTTACAACCTACCTTGCCAAAAATGGTTAAGTGAATCACTGATGTTGTTAAATTAATAACACGGTTGTTAAGTGAATCTAGCTTCCCCATTGGCTTGTTGGAAGGTCGCAAAGAGGGACACTGCAACCGTCATAAATATGAGTCAGCTGCCCAGCATCTGAAGTTTGATCACGGGACCATGGAGATACCGCAACGGTCATAAGTGGGAAAAATGATCATACGCCACTTTTTTCAGCGCCGTTGTAACTTTGAACGGACATTAAATGAGTAGTCCTTTCGTTGTATTCTGTTGGGAATATTTACCTTTGATCATTTTAATGTCTTTATGAGGTAATCGCTTCAAAACGAGATGGATGGCAAGGAAATTTCATAGATAAATAAAATAGTGAGCAATGGGTTCACTCAAAGGCCACAGCAGTCACTTAATGACTGCAGACTCACTTAAAAACCGCCACAAAAAAAAAAAGTTCAATCAATCAAAATAGACCTGGAAGGGACCTCGGAGGTCTACTAGTCCAGGGGGTCCCCAACCTTTCGGACCTCAGGGACCACTAACTTCATAATTTTAAATCCTGAGGACCACTAATACGATCTGCCTAATGACCGGCTGGGTGGGCGTGGCTAGGTGATCATGTGACTGGGTGGGCGTGGCCAACTCAATGTCACTCATGTGGAGGGGCACCGCGCCTGCCTTTACTCACCCCTCCCCTCCCAGCCACTCCTCACCTGCCCTCCCGGGCTCCTTAGGGTCCCAAAAGAAAGCAGTTGTTGGAGCTAAGCAGCCACCAAGAGAAAAAGTTGGCAAAACAGGTCAGTTCAAATTAGGTCTGACCGGGAAGGAGGCTCAGCAGAAATACCTCACTGAGGACTAGGAGCATAGGCTTTCCAAGCAGAGGGAAGACCTGTGGGAGTGCAAGGCCAGGTATCGGCACCTGGAGGCTCAGCGGGCTGAGATATTCAGCCAGTTCCAGGCCATGATGCTGTCCCACTGGAACGAGGCCCACCGGCTCTTCAGCACCAGCGGCTCTTCCCTCCAGCCTTCGCCCAAAGCCCCCCACCAGGAGGCTGAAGCAGACCCCAAGTCGGAATTTCTGCCCCCCTCCGACCCACACAAAAAGACCCCGAAGGGGGAGACTCTCTGCAGCAACACAAACGCTCATTGCACGTATCCATCCTAGAGGCTGTAGTTTGAGGACTCCTGATTGAGAGCAATATAAAAAATGCAAATAATTTTTCTGTGGATCACCAAAATTTTCTCATGGACCAGCAATGGTCCACGGACCACTAGTTGGTGACCGCTGGCCTAGTCTGTTGTGGCTTGCCTGAGCCTGGGCTATTGACAGATGCAGACTCTGAGAGTGAGGGAGAGGAGTTGGCAAGGCCGCCCTCTCCAGGACTCTCCTCTCTGGCAATGCCTCCTGAGGACACCCAAGGCCAAGAGATAGGCCCAGAGCCAAGCACGTCCCCGCAGCCACAGGTGGACAGCGACGAAGGATATAAGTGCTGGCTGGATCCTCGACAGCGGCACAGGGAGAAGCGTGCGCAGCAGAGGGGAAGGCGTGCCAGAGATTAGCTGAGTCACTGGACCACACCCCACAGGGTATAAATGTGGGTGTGGTGGCCGGTTCAGTTTGTGACGAGCAAAAACTAGAAATAATCCATGATCTATGCGTTACTGGACTTTGCCTGCCTTGTCGGACTGCATTTGGACCTATCCTTGTATTGCTGAAACTATGCCTGCTTTATCGGAATGCTTGCAGTCTGATCTTGTTTTGTGTGAGTAAAGTCTGAATTGGCAGCTAGCCACTGGGTTGCTGCCAGCTTTATCTTCAAAGAGTTTTGTTGTGTGGCTTATTAACTCCGGGCCGTCTGTGGGGGTGCGTGTGTGGGACGGGGACAGAACATAGTCCAACCGTTATTATTATTATTAGCTTCATTAGTTACGAGTTCATAATAATCAGATCTGTTACGTGATAACCTGCTTTACGACTGTCATCACCAGGAGTGGTATTCACTTACCTTCGCTACCGGTTCGCAAATGCGAGTGCGTGCGCATGCACAGGACCTTTTGCGTATGCGCAGAATGTCAACAATGGGATGTGATGACATCCAGGCGGGTGGGCGGAGCCTCCTGCCACCACCGCTACAGGTTTGTCCGAACCAGATAGAACTGGCTGAATACTGCCACTGGTGATCACTTACCCCTTTAAATGATGGGCTCCATTACGGTCATAAGTCGAGGACTGCTCCTATTCCCATTTTTTGCCCAATTTATCCAGCGTTTGGTCTAGGGAAAGACGTGTTGCACCACGAACGCCGGAATAAATAACAACCTGTTAAACGGAATAATTTAGAAAGTTCCCTGTCTTATTAGTCCCCCGTCTCTAATAATAATAATAAAAAAAGCTCTGGAGAAGGAGGTTAAAAGATTTAGCAAACAGTTGCCGCTCCATTTCGTCGGTTCCAGCTCATTAGACTCCTCCCACTCAGATCCCAGTTTAGAAAGGCAGCTGTAAAAAAAAAAAAGTCAAAACACCAACCCAAAAAACAAAAAAAAAAACAAAAAAAAATCCGTCGGCCTCCCGTTTCCCTCGAACGCAACCCGGCTTTAAAAAAAAAAAAAAAAAAATCCGGCCATTTGTTATTGTTTTTATTTTTTTCCCCGCAAGTCGTCGTGTTGGATTTTAAAGGCCGCATCGTCAAATATGGCAGGATGAGGATATTTATATGCTTTTGACGCCCACTTGAGCGAGCTGGCAACAAATTTCATTTATTGCTCGCATGGAAGGCCTAGTGTTGAAAACATCTCTCTCTCTCTCCTCCTTCCCTTTCTTCCTTCCTTTCTTCCTTCCTTCCTTCCCTCTCTCCCTCCCTCCCTCCCATCCTCCCTTCCTTCCTTCCCTCTCTCCCTCCCTCCCACCCTCCCTTCCTTCCTTCTCTCTCTCCCTCCATTCCTCCCTCTCTCTCCCTTCCTTCCCTCCCTCCCTCCTTTCCTACCTCTCTCCCTCCCTTCCTTCCTTCCCTCTCTCCCTCCCTCCCACCCTCCCTCCCTCTCTCTCTCTCTCTCCCTCCCTCCCTTCCTTCTCTTTTTTCCTTCCTTCCCTCCCTCCCTCCCTTCCTTCCCTCTCTCCCTCCCTCCCTTCTTTCCCTCTCTCCCTCCCCTCCCTCCCTCCTTTCTTCTCTTCCTTCCCTCCCTCCCTTTCCTCTCTCCCTCCCTTCCTTCCCTCTCTCTCTCCCTCCCTTCCTTCCCTCTCTCCCTCCCTCCCTTCTTTCCCTCTCTCCCTCCCTCCTTTCTTCTCTTCCTTCCCTACCTCCGTTTCCTCTCTCCCTCCCTTCCTTCCCTCTCTCTCCCTCCCTTCCTTCCCTCTCTCCCTCCCTCCCTTCTTTCCCTCTCTCCCTCCCCTCCCTCCCTCCCTCCTTTCTTCTCTTCCTTCCCTCCCTCCCTTTCCTCTCTCCCTCCCTCCCTTCCCTCTCTCTCTCCCTCCCTCCCTTCCCTCTCTCCCTCCCTTCCCTCTCTCCCTCTCTCACTATATATATATACATAAACACATTTTCTGCTTGCGTTCCAGGGTTAGGTTTGTAGACAGCGAGAAAACAGGAGTGCGTTGCGAAGGGGATGCAGACAAAAGGAACGAATTAGCAGATGAGACGCCCTTGTTACGCTGAGAATTTAAACGCCGGCTGGGTCCTCGCTTTGAAACCGGTTCCAAGCATCACTCCGCGGGCGAAGGGAAGCGCCGGAAAAATAAAATGATTATTTTGAAAAAATACACCTCTGGGATCCATCCTGTGCATTTACTAACCATTCAAAGTTACAGTGGTATTGAAAAAAAGGGACTTATGGCCGAAGCTCACACTTATGACCGTGGTAGCATCTCCTTGCTCACGCGATCAAAATTCAGACGCTCGTATTTATGGTGGGTGATATCGTGTCTAGGATAGGATAGGTTTGTAGAAATAGAAGTAGAGTAGAGTAGAGTAGAATAGAATAGAATAGAATAGAATAGAATAGAATAGAATAGAATAGAATAGAATAGAATAGAATAGAATAGAATAGAATAGAATAGAATGATTTTGATGAGAATTTGAACAGGATTGGAACAAAAATACAAACAAGATAGCAATAGCTGTAGCACCCAGAGTTTATATACCGCTTCACAGGGCTTTGTAGCTCTCTCTAAGGCAGTGGACTTGAAGATGGGTGGACTTCAACTCCCAGAATCCCCCAGCCAGCGCTGCTGGCTGGGGGATTCTGGGAATTGAAGTCCACCCATCTTCAAGCTTCCAAGGTTGAGAAACACTGCTCTAAGCGGTTTACAGAGTCAGCCTCTTGGCCCGAACAATCTGGGTCCTCCTTTTACCAACTTCAGAAGGACGGAAGGCTGAGTCAACCTTGAGCCAGTCAGGATCGAACTGCCGAACTGATCCATAAAGGCAGTTTCCATTTCCACTCATTATGTCTGGTCCTGATTTTGAAGGTCATCGTAATGAGCTCCTGGCCATCTTCTCGGTGGCTTCCATTGATGGACCTCAACCTGGCCCTCATGTTTTCCTTCCACCTTCCGTTCAGGTAGTCCTCGACTTACAACAGTTCATTTAGGGACCGTTCAAAGTTAGAAACAGGTTCGAAGCCAAAATACGGGGGATTTTTTTTAAAAAAATAATAATTAATTTCAAAACAAGAAAAAAAACCAGCTTGCCTGTGACCTCTTCAAGTGAGATGTGACTTCAAGGGATACAAGAGGTCCTCAACTTACAACAGTTCGTTTAGTGACCTCTTCAAAGTTACGACGGCACTGAAAAAAAGGGGATTCACGACTATTTTTCACACTTACAAGTGTTGCGGCATTCCCACGGACATACGATTTACATTCAGGTGCTTGAGCCCTGGTTCCTATTTATGATGGTTGCAGCACCCCGCGGTCACGCGATCCGCTTTTGCGACCTTCTGCCAAGCAAAGTCAATTCACTTAACGACCGCATCACTAGCTTCACAACCACGGCGATTCACTTAGCAAACGCGGCAAGAAAAAAATCGTAAAACGGGGCGGAACTCGCTTTTTAAAAAAATGCCTCACTTAGCGACAAAAATTGGGGGGCTCCCTTGTGGTCGTAAGTCGAGGACCACCTGTATTGAAAACTCGGGTGCTTTCGGTTCCGGATAGATTCTTCTCATGATTTGAGCATACAAAATTAAGACAAAGAGATTACCGCCTCCCCCAGCAACCGCCGTGCCAAAATAAAATAATTGGTGTGCTTTCCTTGGATTTCTTTAATCATTTATTTTTAGCTGCTGAGACGTCTTGGGGGGGGGGTGTCTCTGTGTGTGTGTTTTTTGTGTGAGCGCGCCCGCAAATATCTACGCTGCCTTTGTAATGTTGCAAGCAGATAACATCTCGCAAGGAAGCGGCAGGGATCAAATAAATTGAGCGTGCACATTAAGCCCACATGCGGTACCTGCTTGTCACATTACCACGGATTTGATTTAGAGATATAAGCCGGATGTCAATCTATGGCATGTATCTCTGAGTTGATGAAATATTACTAAGAGGCTTCCAACGCGGTCTTTACTTTGGGAGATCGGAGCCTGCATATCATCGTGTGAGCAGGCGTGACGAAAAAAATAAGCTTTAGGCAGGCTTGAGTCAGTTTGGGCTAGTGGGTTAAGGCGTCAGGCTAGAAAGCGGGAGATTGGGAATTCTAGTCCTGCTTTGGGAATGAAAGCTGGATGGGTGACTTTGGGCCAATCCCCGGGAGACTCAGAGTTCTAGTCCCGCCTTAGCCATAAAAGTTAGCTGGGTGACCTTGGACCATTCACCAGGAAACTGGGAATTCTAGTGCCCACGAAAGCCAGCTGGGTGACTTTGGGACAATTACCGGGAGACTGGGAGTTCTAGTCCCGCCTTAGCCATAAAAGCCAGCTGGATGACTTTCGGCCAATCACCAGAAGACTCAGAGTTCTAGTCCCACCTTAGCTGTGAAAGTTAGCTGGGTGACCTTGGGCCATTCACCAAGAAATTGGGAATTCTAGTGCCCACGAAAGCCAGCTGGATGACTTTGGGACAATTACCGGGAGACTGGGAGTTCTAGTCCTGCCTTAGCCATGAAAGCCAGCTGGGTGACTTTCGGCCAATCACCAGGAGAATGGGAGTTCTAGTCCCACCTTAGACATGAAAGCCAGCTAGGTGTCTGGGAGTTCTAGTCCCAATGAAAGCCAGCTGGGTGACTTTCGGCCAATCACCAGGAGAATGGGAGTTCTAGTCCCGCTTTAGACATGAAAGCCAGCTAGGTGTCTGGGAGTTCTAGTCCCAATGAAAGCCAGCTGGGTGACTTTCGGCCAATCACCAGGAGAATGGGAGTTCTAGTCCCGCCTTAGACATGAAAGCCAGCTAGGTGTCTAGGAGTTCTAGTCCCAATGAAAGCCAGCTGGGTGACTTTCGGCCAATCACCAGGAGACTGGGAGTTCTAGTCCCGCCTTATGGCTGTTTTTCACATTTACGACCGTTGCGGCATCCCCATGGTCAGGTGATCAAAATTCAGACGCTTGCCAACTGACTCATATTTACGACGGCGGCAGCGTCCCGAGATCCCCTTTTGTGGTCTTTCTGACAAGCAAAGTCGATGAGGAAGCCATTGTTTCACTTAACAACCGTGTGGCTAACTTAACCCCTGCAGTGATTCCCTTAACAACGGTGGCGAGGAAGGTCGTAAAAAAGGCGCAAAATTCACTTAAGAACTGTCTTGCTTAATAGCATAAATGTTGGGGCTAAAATTGTGGTCGTACGTTGAGGACGACCTGCATTCCAGACCGAATATTTCAAGTCCCTCCTGACAATCCTTAGAAGGCAGATCTTCAAGAGCCTGTAATATTTTTCTCACCTTCACCTGACCCCCCCTTCTAGCTATCAATATCTTTAAAACACATCTCTCAGGTTTCTGCAGCCCCTTCCCCTCAATTCCTGAGAGGAGGCAGCCTAGTTCTCAAAGACCCTTGTAGTTTCCATCCAAACCATGAATCAGGGGTGAAATGTAAAATTTGTTACTACCGGTTCTGTGGGCGTGGCTTGGTGTGTGTGTGGGGGTAATGTGACTGGGTGGGCGTGGCCAACTTTAAAAAAAAAAACTTTTCAAAACATTTTTTCTAACGCTTTGAAAAGCCTCTGCCGATCAGGCAACTCAGCTGGGATCATCAGAGACTTTTCAAAGCATTTTTTTTACCACGTCTTCGGCCAAGAGGTTGCAGAAAAAAATGCTTTGAAAAGCCTCTGACGATCCCAGCTGAGCCGTGCGATCATCAGAGGCTTTTAAAAAAAAAAACCTTTTAAAAGCATTTTTTCGTCGGAAGAGGTTGTAGAAAAAATGCTTTTAAAAGTTAAAAAAAAAAAGCTTCTGATGATCGTGCGGCTCAGCTGGGCATGGTGGGAGTGGGGGGGGGGGGCGCGCAGGGATTTTTGCTACCGGTTCTCCGAACCACCCGCCACCATCGCTACCGGATCAGGTGATCCGGTTGGAACCGGGAGCATTTCATCCCTGCGATGAATCCTTTATGTGGGGAGAAAGTTAGAGGGATGGAGTGGAGAACAGAAGGGAGGGTGGGAGAAGATCTGAGTGAAAAACAGACTACTTTTTTTTCCGCCTGCGTGCGCCCGCATGAAATATTCAGCAATGCACTGAGGCCTGCTGTGTGGCGGGGCCGATGAAGGCTGCGCACTTCGCGATATGCATCTCGAAAGCAGGAGGGTGTCTGCTGGAAGATGTAAAAGATATCCGAATTAGAAAAGGTAAAGAAGGGATGTAGAGGAGGCATAAAGAATGAGCTGTCTGTCTGTCTGTCTGTCTCTCTCTCTCTCTCTCCATCCATCCATGGGGAACTCATCAATTTTATAGACAACACCAAGCTAGCAGGAATAGCCAACACTCTGGAAGAAAGACTTAAGAAGGAACTTAACTTGCAGGAACTGGGTATGTCTAGTTTGCTGAAAAGAAGGACTAGGGGAGACATGATAGCAGTCTTCCGATATCTCAGGGGCTGCCACAAAGAAGAGGGAGTCAAGCAGGGGTGAAATCCAGCAGGGTCTGACAGGTTCTGGAGAACCAGTAGCAGAAATTTTGAGCAGTTCAGAGAACCAGCACCTCTGCAAATACCACCTCTGGCTGGCCCCAGGAGTGGGGAGGTAATGGAGATTTTGCAGTATCCTTCCCCTGGAGTGGGGTGGGAATGGAGATTTTGAATATCCTTCCCCCAGGAGTGGGGAGGGAATGGGGATTTTGCAGTATCCTTCTCCTGCCATGCCCACCAAGCCACGCCTACCAAGCCACACCACACCCACCAAGCCATACCCACAGAACCGGTAGTAAAAAAAATTGGATTTCACCACTGGAGTCAAGCTATTCTCCAAAGCGCCTGAGGGCAGGACAAGAAGCAATGGATGGAAACTAATCAAGGAGAGAAGCAACTTAGAATTAAGGAGAAATTTCCTGACAGTGAGGGCAATTAATCAATGGAACAACTTATCTATCTATCTATCTATCTATCTATCTATCTATCTATCTATCTATCTATCTATCTATCTATCTATCTATCTATCTATCTATCTATCTACCTACCTACCTACCTACCTACCTACCTACCTACCTACCTACCTACCTACCTATCTATCTATCTATCTATCTATCTATCTATCTATCTATCTATCTATCTATCTCTAATTATCATCATTGTCTGTCTGTATCTAGTATCATTTCTCTAAATCTTTCTATTAAAAAGCTAAAACATGCCAACGCTACAAAAGAAAAGTGCTTAAAAAGTGCCCATTCTCAGCTCTCCTCAGTCAAGATTATTCTATAGCAGTGTTTCTCAACCTTAGCAACTTTGAAATGTGTACACTTCAACACTCTGAATTCCCCAGCCAGGAGAAGGGGAAGGGGGGAAGGAAGGAAGGAAGGAAGGAGGGAGGGAGGGAAGGAAGGAAGGAAGGAAGGAAGGAAGGAAGGAAGGAAGGAAGGACGCAAGGAAGAAAGGAAGCAAGGAAGGGAAAGAGGGAGGAGGAAGGAAAAGGGGGACGGAGGGAGAGAATGAAAGAGGGAGGGAGGAAGCAAGGAAGGGAAAGAGGGTGAGAGGAAGGAAGGGACGGAGGGCGGGAGGGAGGGAAAGACGGAGGAAGGAAGGAAACGAGGAAGGAAGGAAGAGAAAGAGGGTGGGAAAGAGGAAGGAAGGAGGGGGAATTCTGGAAGATGAAGTCCACATTTTAAAGCTGCTGAGAAACACGGCTCTATAGCATCTAATATCTGCAGGGCTTCCAAAATAATTTGGGAAAAGAGGTTTGGAATAGTTGAAGAACGCAGTAGCTGTTTAACATTTTCTTAAAAGCGGCCATGTCTTTTTTTTTTATTTGATTTATATGCCGCCCTTCTCCGAAGACTCAGGGCGGCTTACAATGCGTTAAGCAATAGCCTTCATCCTTTTGTATATTTATACAAAGTCAGCTTATTGCCCCCACAAACTGGGTCCTCATTTTACCTACCTTAGAAAGGATGGAAGGCTGAGTCAACCTTGAGCCTGGCGAGATTCGAACTTACTTTAATTTGCAGACAGCTGGTGTTAAATTACAGTGCTTAGTCTGCAGAGCTATCCAGGCTCCTTTACCCAGAAGGCTCTTTGCAGCAGCCTGGTGATTGTGGGGGAAGGAAGGGGCTCCTTTGAAGCGTCTCTTATATAATCCCGCACACTCTATATAGCGCCTTTGGGGAATTAAATGGCATTGCGCAGAATTGATACGGTGAGGGATAACATGAAATTGCGAGGCACTTCAGCCCTCTGAAGGTGTCGCACGCAATAAAGTGGATCTCAATTTTCCACGGTTCTTAATCATGGGTCCAACGCAATTGCTCCATTCGGGGTTGTGAACTGATGAAGCGACTTCTCGATTTGTGTCGGAACGCACAACCAGTGAATCTGAATTTAGTCTAAGTCATTGTTACATGTGTGCGGTTTTGCACATGTACGGGTTCTCCTCGGCTTACCAACCACAATTGTTAGGGTTATTTCTGTTGCTAAGGAGACATTTGTCGGTCGAGCTTTGCCCCATTTAACGACCTTCCTTGCCACAGCAGTTGTTAAGTTGGGGACACGGTTGTTAAGTGAATGTGGCTTCCCCATTGACCTTGCTCGTCAGAAGGTCACAAAAGGGGATCACGTGACACACACACCCTCCCCCGGGACACTGCGACCGTCATAAATACGAGTTGGTTGCCAGGCGTCTGAATTTTGATCCCGTGAGGATGCTGCAACGGTCGTAAAGACCATTTTTCACACTTACGACCGCGGCAAACTTCCCCATGGTCGCGTGATTTGCATTCAGACGCTTTGACAACTGACTCGCCTTTATGATGGTTGCAATCTGAAGGTCACGGGGTCCCCTTTTGCGACCTTCTGACAAGCAGAGTCAATGGGGAAGCCATTCGCTTAACAGCTGTGTGACTCACTTAACAACTGCAGTGATTCACATAACAAATGTGGCAAGTCGTAAAAAATGGGGCGAACCTCACCGAACCAATTTCTCACTTAAGCAACATAAACTTGGGGCTCGATTGTGGTCGTAAGTGGAGGACTACCTGTATGGTGAGAGGTAGGACTCTCTCACTCCCCTCCCCTCTCTGTTTCCCCCCTCCCCCCCGTCGGCTTGTCTCCAAACCAGTGCGGAAAATCCCCCTCCCATTCTGAAAACCTCCTGCCATTCCCCCCACCCCCCGCTCACTTTTGAAAGATGTTGAATGCAAAAATATTCCTTTTATCCCAAAAGATGGGGGGAGGGGCAGGGGGGAAGCAGAATTTCTTAGCTTGAGTTTTTGGTTTAGGGCAGTGATGGCTAACCTTTTTGCCGTCGTGTGCCAAAAGCGGAGAGAACATGGGGGAGTCGCATACAAGTGTGCCCACAGCCATAATTCAATGTGCCCCTCCAGTGGTGGGATTCAGCCAGTTCGCACCTATTCGGGAGAACCGGTTGTTAACTTTCTAAGCAGTTTAGAGAACCGGTTGTTGGAAGAAATCTTATTTTGTTTTTTTCCACTTTGCAGGGCTAATCCTGTAAGGAAGGCAGGGAGGAAACATTCTGCTGGTGTTTCTAGCCTAATCTTTATTGCCCTGCTTACAGAAACTGCCTCTCTGGTTAACCCTTGTTACATTGTAACAGCTAAGGCGAAGTGCCCATCGACATGACATTGAGTTGGCCATGCCCACACGGTAACATGATCACCAAGCTGGTCATTAGGGCAGAGAACCGGTTGTTAAATTATTTGAATCCCACCACTGTGCCCCTCCCCCTGCACATGCATGCATGACCCCCACCCCACGTCCTCCCCCCGTTTTTGGCCCTTGATGGCACGGTGGGCCTGTTTTTCGCTCTCCCCAGGCTCCAGAGGCTTTCTTGGAGCATAGGGAGGGCAAAAATAGCCATCCCCACCTCTCCCAGAGGCCCTCCAGAGCCTGGAAACGGCCCGTTTCCTGACTTCCAGTGGGCCCGGAAGGCCCAAAAATCAGCTGGCCGGCATGCTGGAGCTGAGCTAGTGCACCGCTAGCGTGCCCACAGATATGGCTCTGCATGCCACTTGTGGCACGCATGCCATAGGTTCGCCATCACAGGTTTAGAGTTGGGTTTTTTTGGGGGGGGTTCTCTCGAGATGCATTTTCTTTTTTTCTTTTCTTGGGGGGAGGGACCATTCTGCTTCTCCCCCCCCCCCAGAGCTTAAACTTTCTCTGTCTCTTTTTTTCTTTCTTTCTTTATTCTGCAAGTTGTTTGAACAAGGACGCCAGCTCTGGATTGCCGCAGCCATGATGCCAGGCTCCCCTGAAACTATCAACAACAGCTGGCAAATACCAATTTGGAATATTTTATAGTCTCGGGCTGGGAATCTCTCCGCACCGCTGGGGGATTCGGAAGAACCGACCCAGCCTCGTCGCCCAGGCGGGCAAAAAAAAGTCCCTGATAATGCCGCAATCCGTCCTTTAAACCTCGCCAGGGTTTAGAAGGTGACCGAAGAGGAACAGGCTGAATTCACACACAAATTGGGTTTATCCGAACGCAGGGAGAGCAGTCCAAGGGTTGGCTGCTGTGGGTTTGCAGGGGTTCGGGAGAACCTCTAGCTAAGATTCTGTGCAGCTTTGAGAACCCACAAATCCCACTCCTATCTGGCCCCGCCCCGCCCACCCCTCTCCACCCCTACCCTCCCAGGAGTCCCCACGTGGCCCATTCTGGATGCTGTTGTGGCTCCGTAATCTGAGCCTGTGTCATCGGCAGGAGAGGACTCCGAGAGTGAAGGAGAGGAGTTGGCAAGGCCTCCCTCTCCAGGACCCTCCTCTCTGACAATGCCTTCGGTGTCCGCTGAACGGCAAGAGATAGGGCCGGGGCCAAGCACGTCCACGCAGCCACAGGTGGACAGTAATGAGGGAGATGAGTCTTGGCTGGATCCACGCCAGCGTCGCAGAGATAAGTGTGGGCAACAGAAGAAAAGGCGTGCCCGAGATTAGGCTGAGTCACTGGACCACACCCCACAGGATATAAAAGGAGTGTGGTGGCCAGTCAAACCTTGTGATGAACAAAGCTGAAAGCTTCCACGCCATTCTGCATTGCCGGACTTTTTGCTATAGACTTTGCTGGATTATCTCTGGACTTGATTGACTCCGTAATTATTGAGCTGTTTCTTTTGATGTACCAGGAGTGGGGAGAAGTTATCTCTCCTCTTCGCAAATAATAAACTCTTGGCAGGCAGCCAAGTTCCGTTATCATAAGGAAAAGGATTTTGCCGGCTGGTTTGGTCTTTAACTCTTGAACGTCTGTTGGTGGGTGTGCATGTGGTTGGGGACAGAACAGATGCAGGTAAGTGCAGGGCGTGGGCAGAGGCTCGAGGAGGGTGAAAAACGGGCCTACTGGAAGTTCAGAAAGGCTGGAAACAGGCCCATTTCCGGCCTCCAGAGGGGCTCCGGAGCCTGGGGAGGCCATTGTCGGCCTCGCGGATGCTTGAGAAAAGCCTCCGGAGCCTGGGGAGGGCAAAAGTGCCTCCCCCTAGCCATGGTGCAGGAGGCTGAGTAGGCCACCCCACGATGGCCATACCCACCAACAACTGGGCAGAGAACCCTTTGCTAAAATTTTTGAAGCCCACCCCTGGAGCAGCCAGTTAGAGGTGTGTGAATATGACTTTGAATACTATGAGATTAGATTAGATTAGATTAGATTAGATTAGATTAGATTAGATTAGATTAGATTAGATTAGATTAGATTAGGGCTGGGAGGGATCTTGTAGATCATCTAGTCCAACCCCCCACCCAAGCAGGAGACCCTACACCATTTCCGACCAATGGCAGACCAATCTCTTCCGGAAAGCCTCCAGTGATGATGAATACAAGCAGATAGACCTTGATTTATGGCCGCAATTGAGCCCAGAATTTCTCTTGCCAAGTCTGTTAAGTGAGTTTTGCCCCATTTTACGACCTTTCTTGTCGCCGTTTTTAAGTGAATCACTGCAGTGGATAAGTTAGTGGCATGGTTGTTCAGTGAGTTTGGCTTCCGCATTGACTCTGCTTATCAGAAGGTCGCAGAAGGACCCCTGAGATACTGCAACTGTCGTAAATATGAGTCACTTGGCAAGCGCTTGGGTTTTGATCATGAGGATGCTGTAATGGTCGTAAATGTGAAACACGGGCATCCGTCCCTTTTTTTTCAGTGCTGTTGTAACTTGGAATGGTCACTAAATGAACTGCGGTAAGATGAGGGCTACCTGTATAGTCCCTGACTGTATTTGAACCCTCCTAGAATTAGAATTGGGTATTGGGCTGGTCATTAAGCAGGTCATCAGACGATCAATCCAATTTTGTGACCTTTTTTGTAGTGGCCGTTGTCTGAAATGGTATATAGCCATGATGGCGAACCTATGGCACGCGTGCCACCTGTGGAGCCATATTGGTGGGCACGCAAGCTCAGCTTATTTTCAGGCCTTCTAAGCCCACCGGAAGTAGGGAAACAGGCTAGGAGGACCTCGGGGTGGGGAGGCCCGTTTTTCGCTCTCCCCAGGCTCCAGAGCCTTTCTAGGAGCCTGGGGAGGGCGAAAATGGCCTTCCGGTCCTGCCAGAAGTCAGCAAATGGGATGTTTCCAGGCTCTGTAGGGCCTCCGGGGGGTGGGGGGGATGGGGAAGGTCGTTTTCCCTCTCCCCAGGCTCCTAGAAAAGCTCTGGAGCCTGGGGAGGGCGAAAAATGGGCTCACTGTGCCATCGCATGCCAAAAGCGGGGGGAGTGCAGGGGGGTTGCATGCGCATGTGCAAGGGAGCAGGACCCATAGAATTATGGGTGTGGGCACACGTGCGCACGACACCCCCTCACGCTCCCCCTGCTTTTGGCACGCGATGGCAAAAAGGTTAGCCATCCCTGGTATATAGGGTCTCCTGCTGGAGCAGAGGGTTGGACTAGAAGACCTCTGAGGACCCTTCCGACTCTACTATTCTATGTTCTATCAAAAGGCTGCTTGCTGGCTGCTCAGGGCCCCTCCGCAAATAACTCCCAGCTGCCGGGGCAAATTTATCGCCTTGTTTATTGTCACCGCCGGACATCTGGACTTTAATCTCGCTTGGCCGGAAGGCAAGAGAAAAGGGCAGGGGACGCGGAAGACCTCTGGCTCAGCTAGCAAACCGTTCCCGCGACACACTGGACAGACGGACTGGCCGGAAGAGGCCGACATGGTCGAAATCGATGGCTCAGAAAGGACCCTCAGAATCCGAGAGAGAGAGGAGGGGAAAAATGGATTTTAGGCCTCAGCTTCCCTTTGCAACCCAGGAGCTTTGCCAAAGAGAGCCGGCTGGATGGCACCAGATGCGGAAAAGCTTTGCAAACCGAGCCCTGTCACAAATCAGGCCCGTAAATCCGTAGCTTTCTCAGTTAGTGGCCAAGAAGCCGAAGCCATACCCTTCCCCACGGTGCCATTTTGGGTTTGCCAAGGGCGGCTGAGCGGCCCAGCCGTCCCTGGACCTCTTTAACACCAGTTGCTGTGAGTCAGCTGTGGCCTTGGAGAGCGAGGGTGGAAAGGAGGCCAAGGGGTGTTTTATTTAACCGACAGGGCCTCTCATTGCCCTGGGCCCTGCAGCCGCGGCTTGCAAAGGGGAGGAGGAGACGCAACAGTCACAAAAAGGGGAAATAGTCACAAACGGGGGGGGGGGGAGAATAGTCTCTGGATTGGCCTACAAAGCCTGTTGTGTACAGAACAGGCAGTTGAATCTGCTTTGGGTTTTTTATTTTATTTTATTTTATTTTATTATATTTTATTATATTTTATTATATTTTATTTTATTTTATTTTATTTTATTTTATTATATTATATTATTATATTATATTATATTATATTATATTATATTATATTATATTATATTATATTATATTATATTATATTATATTATATTATATTATTATATTATATTATATTATATTATATTATATTATATTATTATATTATTATTTTTATTTTATTTTATTATTTTATTTTTTTAATTTATATAATTTTATTATTTTATTTTATTATATTATTTTTAATTTATTTTATTTTATTTTTATTTTTTAATTTATATTATTTTATTATTTTTAATTTATTTTATTTTATTTTTATTTTTTAATTTATATTATTTTATTTTATTATTTTTAATTTATTTTATTTTATTATTTTATTTTTTTAATTTATATTATTTTATTATTTTATTTTATTTTATTATTTTTAATTTCTTCTATTTTATTTTATTTTTATTTTTTAAATTTATTTTATTTTATTTTATTTTTTATTTATATCCTGCCTTTATTATTTTTATAAAATTAAAAATATATATATAACGTGTACAACATGCTTAGTACTGCTTCCTCCTCCACAACGACCCTGTGAGGTGGGTTGGGCTGAGAGAGGGGGGGGACTGGCCCAAAGTCACCCAGCTAGAACTAAGGAGAAATTTCCTGTCAGTGAGGACAATTAATCAGTGGAATGACTTGCCTCCAGAGGTCCTGGGCACTCCAACACTGGAGGCTTTTAAGGAGAGTTTGTTCGAAATGGTATAGGGTCTCCTATTTGAGCAGGGGGTTAGTCTAGAAGACCTCCGAGATCCCTCCAACTTATTGCAGTAAATTTGCCGATGACACCAAGCTGGGAGGAAGAGCTGACACTTTAGGTGCTTTTTTCAAGAGGCAACTTTGGACTTTTTGGATTTTTTTTTTCTTTGAAGACGTTTTGCTTCTCATCCAAGAAGCTTCTTCAGCTCTGACTGGATGTCAGGTTTCGATGTCATCTCAAATAAATTGCACTCCCAAACAATTAATCTTTGCTGAAATATTCTGTTTATTGAGTACGACAGATCTGGCCCCAACTTCGTCGTAGCCGATACTAACCCTCTGACCCCCAAACCCTTCCCTTTCCGTTCCCCAATTCTCATCTTCTCATTGGCCATCTTCCAAGTCAGTCTCCTCAGCTTCTGACCTCACCCCACAGGAATGTTCCCCCCTCCCATCCCATCTCCTAGGGGATATTATCTACAGGGAAAATAAGTAGGTGAAAAGTCAAGCCTCGTCTTTTTATGGCGGCATCAGAATGCTGACACTGGATGGTGAGGAATGGAAGGATTGATACTCCTTGCAGACAGCTGGTCATTTGCAGCCTTTGAGAGAGTCGTTGAGGCCACTTGGAGGTTTATTTGTATCCTCAGGGTCACCTGAGTGGTGCAAATGGGGGTGGAGCCTCCTTGGAACTGCTGAAAGGACTGTGTTGTAGACTGGAGAGAGATGATGTCGTATCCCTGCCTCTCTGTTGAGAGAGGGCTGTTCAATTTAAACATAGATGGCCTCTTTGACCCCTCTTTCAAATCAATCTGTCCAAAATGTGGACTTTGTTGTCTTCAAAAGAGTGGCCTGGGTCTTTTAAATGCAGATGGACTGCTGAACCTGAGCCTCTTGAAAAAAGCACCTTTGGGATAACCATGGCCTGGATGACAGAGAATCTCCATAGACCCTTGAGTTCAGTGTTTCTCAACCTTGGCCGCTGGACGATGTGTGGACTTCAACTCCCAGAATTCCCCAGCCAGCTGGCTGGGGAATTCTGGGAGTTGAAGTCCACACATCGTCCAGCGGCCAAGGTTGAGAAACACTGCTAGCTGATAGACTCGGGATTCAGAAGACTGGGCTCCCCCGGGGGATGAGGGTTCTTAAAATAAGACCCACCTCTATTATTCTGGGATGGTATAAGGCCATGATGGCGAACCTATGGCACGGGTGCCACAGGTGGCACACGGAGCCATATCAGTGGGCACACGAGCATTGCCATAGGTCAGCTCCAGTGTGCATGCGTGCCCCGGCCAGCTGATTTTTGGGCCTTCTGGTCCCACCGGAAGTTGGGAAATGGGCTGTTTCCGGCCTCCGGAGGGTCTCCGGGGAGATGGGGAAGGCTGTTTTTGCCCTCCCCAGGCTCCTAGAAAGCCTCTGGAGCCTGGGGAGGGTAAAAAACGGGCCTACCAGGCCCACCGTGCCATCGCGTGTTAAAAGCGGAGGCGGGGTGTGGGGGGCGCACGCGCATGTGTGGGGGTGGGGTACATGGAGTTATGGGTGTGGGCACGCACGTGGGTGACCTCCCCGTACTCCCCCCACTTTTGGCACACAACAGCAAAAAGGTTGAGCAGGGGATTGGATTAGAAGACCTCCGAGGTCCCTTTCAACCAGGGGTGGGCTTCAAAATTTTTAGCAAGGGGTTCTCTGCCTGGTTGCTGGGTGGGCGTGGCCATGGTGGGTGTGGCCTAGTTGGCCTCCTGCACCACAGAGAGGAGAGGGTGGCATTTTTGTCCTGCCTGGGCTCCGGAGGCTTTTCTCGAGCCTCTAGGAGGGCGAAAACGGCCTCCCCAGGCCCTTCCGGCCCTCTGGAGGCCAGAAACCATTTCCGGGCTTCCCAAATTTCCGGTAGGCCTGTTTTTCACCCTCCCCGAGTCTCCGCACGTGCCCTGCATTACCTGCATCCAAAATGGGCCATGTGGGGACTCCTGGGAGGGGAGGGGCAGGGTGGGTGGGGCCAGCCAGGAGTGGGATTTGGGGATTCTCCGAACTGCACAGAATCTTAGCTAAAGGTTCTGCCGAACCCCTGCGAACCCCCAGCAGTCCACCCCTGCTTCCAATTCTGATATTCTATTGAATTTGCAGATGATACCAAGCTGGGGGAAGAGCTAACATTTTAGGTGATAGACTTGGGATTCTGAAGATTGGGCTCAACCCCCCCCCCAACCCCCCCCAGGCCAGGGATGAGGGTCCTTAAAATAAGACCAAACTCATGAATGGGTTTCCGCAAACTATTTCCGATGATTAACGGGTGAACTCTGAGAAGCTAAATTGAAACTCTGCGCGGTTGTACGAAAAGAAGTTCCTGGAACAGCGTCAGTCCACCAGTTGGCTGTCTGGATTCTAATCTGCCTGCCCACTTGTTTCTCTGCTTCACGTCATTTCGGGTAAATGTTACAATCTGGACCTTTGCTTGTTCACGAATGGACATCTTCCAACCCCAAATAAAACAAAGATTTCTGGTTATACAACACCAGGGTAGCATTTTGGCAATGGTTTTTAAGGGCCATGTCGTGGCCCGCCAGCCACCAGCGGACGATGAGGAGGAACATGGGCTGATATGAGTGAGGAGGAAGACCAGGTGGGGCCTGTTCCAGTGGTGGGATTCAGCCAGTTCGCACCACTTCGGGAGAACCAGTTGTTAACTTTCTGAGCAGTTTGGTGAACTGGTTGTTGGAAGAAATCATTAGGGCAGAGAACTGGTTGTTTTGGCAATGGTTTTTAAGGGCCATGTCGTGGCCCGCCAGCCGCCAGCAGAGCTGGTGGCAAACTCGAACGATGAGGAGGTTGGGGAGGAACATGGGCCAGTGCTGGAGTCTGGGGAAGGCTCTGATGGATGCTTTGCATCGGACACAGAGAGAGAGCCAGGGCCGTCCGACATTTCCCAGCTACTGGAGAGGCAGCTGCCTTTGGAGGCTGATATGAGTGAGGAGGAAGACCAGCTGGGGCCTGTTCCAGTGGTGGGATTCAGCCAGTTCACACCACTTCGGGAGAACCGGTTGTTAACTTTCTGAGCAGTTTGGTGAACTGGTTGTTGGAAGAAATCATTAGGGCAGAGAACCGGTTGTTAAATTATTTGAATCCACTGGCCTGTTCCATATGCACGTATGCGCAGAGCAGTTAGGAGAGGTGAGCAACGGAGGACAAGGAGTCGACTCGGGAAGCAAAGCACACGTGGACGCTGAATGGCCCCTCCCTGGCTGGGGAATAAATAGAAGGAAAGGGGAGTGGTGGTCGTAGGAGACAACCGTTCGTATTTCTGAAGATTTTGCTCATTGTGTTTCGTGCCGCGAAAATTGCTTGCGGCTGAGAACTCACGGCCTTGTAATTATCGCAAGGAACTGGTAAGGTCTGTTACTGCAGTGAACTCCTTGAAGGACTCTTGCCTGGACTTTTCAGTGGGCGAATGTAATTAATTCACAAGAGGTAAATAAAGAGGGGGTTTTTTTTGTGACAAGGAGTCTGTTTCTTGCTTCTGCTAAGGCTGGGTCAGAACAGGCCAAACCCTGTGGGGGAAAAATGGAAGAAACTTCATACAGGTAGTCCTCGACTTACGACCGTTCATTTATTGAAATTACGACAGCCCTGAAAAAAAGGGACATGATGACCATTTTTCATTACAACATCCCTACAATTACATCATCAAAATCTGGACGTTTAAGGTGTGTGGACTTCAACTCCCAGAATTCCCCAGCCAGGGTGGGTTTCTCAACCTTTGGCAGCTTTAAACTGTCTGGGCTTCAACTCCCAGAAGTCCACACACAGTTGAAGCGTGTGGGAGTTGAAGGCCACACAGTTTAAGGCTGCCAAAGATTCAGAAACATTGCCAAATTCCCCTTCTCCAGGGATGGGCTGAATCCATCCATCATGTTGCTAGTCCTCTTCATCTCTCTCTCTCTCTCTTTTTTTTAATTTGATTTATATGCCGCCCTTCTCCGGAGACTCAGGGCGGCTTACAATGCGTTAAGCAATAGCCTTCATACTTTTGTATATTTATACAAAGTCAGCTTATTGCCCCCACAAACTGGGTCCTCAATTTACCTACCTTAGAAAGGATGGAAGGCTGAGTCAACCTTGAGCCTGGTGAGATTCGAACTTACAGTAATTGCAGGCAGCTGGTGTTAATTACAATGCTATCAGTCTGCTGAGCCACCAGGCCCTCACTTCCCTTCCACCTTTCCCAGCATGAGTGTCTTCTCCAGAGAGCTGAGTCTTCTCATAATGTGTCCAAAAAAAAAAAGAGGATAATTTTAAGTTGGTTATGGGTGTCTCGCGGGAAAACTCTGGGGCTGATTCGTTTGATGATCTGTTGGTTTGTTTTCTTGGCTGTCCACCGTATTCTCTCTGGAGCAGGCATATTTCAAACTCGGCAACTTTTAAGACGGGTGGATTTCAAACTCCCAGAATTCCCCAGCCAGCATCTTGAAGTTGCCGAGTTTGAAAAATACTACCTTGGCTTCTTCTTTTCCGACACCGATATTCAAAAGCATCAATATGCTTTCTATACAGCTCCTTCTGAAGCCCTTGGCTTTGCAGAAAAGAGCATAAAGAAATCTGTTGCTTCTCTGATTCTGATTTTTGTTTTTTATTTATTTTATTTATTTATGTACTACAGAGCCTGTAGTACAGTAGACTGAAGCACTGTTATTAACATCTGATCACAGTCACTCATGCCCTCGTCACCTCTCGTCTGGACTATTGCAACGCTCTCTACATGGGGCTCCCCTTGAGGTGCACTCGGAGGCTCCAACTGGCGCAGAGTGCGGCCGCGCGGGTGGTTATGGGAGCGACGTGGAGCTCCCATGTAACACCTCTCCTGCGCGAGCTGCACTGGCTCCCGGTGGTCTTCCGAGTGAGCTTCAAGGTGCTGGTTATCATTTTTAAAGCGCTCCATGGCTTAGGACCTGGTTATCTACGGGACCGCCTGCTACCACCAATAGCCTCCCACCGGCCGGCATGGCTCCCTTGGAGAGGGGCTCCTCCGGGTGCCGTCGGCCAAACAATGTTGACAATGGGCACAATGAGAATATATCGGCTGAACAAAACTCCACATTGGTGACAGGAAGGGCATCTGGCCATTAAAACACTAGCTCCATGCAGTTGTCCAGACTCCACCCCTCAAAGGATTATGGGATGATAAAAAGATGAAGATGATCACTTGCAACTCTATGATTCCCAACCTTTGCGGTTCTGTTATTCTTTGATTCTGTAAATTGATGGATCTGCGGGTCTGATTTTGTGACTGCATCTGGCGATCTGTTCTGAAGCGTCTTTTCTGAAGACCACAACTGGAATCTGGCATCCAATTCCCCCTGCCAATCTCAGGAACTTTAAGCTGGGTGGGCTTCAACTCCCAGAATTTATTTATTATTTATTTATTTGTTTTAATTTGTATACCACCCTTCTCCAGCAGGACTCAGGGCAGTGAACAGCCAGAATAAAACAGAACATACAAAATTTAAAAACAGTTTAAAAATAATTAAATATTTTGGCCGCAATTTAAAGCAACCCAATTAAAGTCAATTAAATTTAACCAAAAACAGTGGGATCAAGCCACTGAAATAAATAAGTTTTCAGGGCCTGACGAAAAGTCCGGAGGTCTGATATTGTATGTATCTCTGGGGGGAGGTTGTTCCAGAGGGCGGGCGCCACCACAGAGAAGGCTCTCCCCCTGGGGGTCGCCAGCCGACATTGTCTGGCGGACGGCACCCTGAGGAGGCCCACTCTGTGCGAGCGTACTGGCCAGTGGGAGGCTATTGGTGGCAAAAGGTGGTCTCGTAAATACCCTGGCCCTAAGCCATGGAGCGCTTTAAAGGTGGTCACCAACACCTCGAAGCGCACCCGGAAGACCACCGGGAGCCAGTGCAGCTCGCGCAGGAGAGGTGTCACATGGGAGCGCCCCGTCGCTCCCATAATCCCCCACGTGGCCACGTTCTGGACCAGCTGGAGCCTCCGTGTGCACCCCAGGGGGAGCCCCATGTAGAGAGCCAATTCTCCTGCCAATCTCAGGAACTTTAAAATAGGTAGACTTCGATTCCCAGAATTCCCCCTGCCAATGTCAGGAACTTTAAGATGGATGGAATGGGTAGCTGGCTGGGGGAATTCTGGGAATTGAAGTCCACCCTTCTTAAAGTTCCTCAGGTTGACACCGATCTAGTCTAACATTTGCAGTCTTTTGCTCACTGACTGGGAATCCGAACGTCTGCAGGCAGCATCAAAGCCTCTCGCGGATCATTGTTGTAGGGAGAACAGCAGGGGCAGCGACAACAGCCACACACACACAATGTGAGGTTTGGTGCAAAATTCCAGGCAAGACATCCCTGCCTAGCAGGAACAGATGGGACCGAGGCGTCGCTTTGCTGAAGCAAAATCTGGATGGCTTGTCACACCAAGCCATATCTCTCGAAAACAAATTGAGTCTACAGGGAGAAGCGATAATAGGATAAGATTTTCTCTCTCTCTCTCTCTCTTTTATTTTGGTAGGGTTGTCGGTTGCCACGTTTTCCGATGTGAAACTGCAAATAGGCCTCTGTCCTATCAGGCTGGGGATCACATGAGGTGAATAGCTGAGACTTCAGTGCACAAGAGACTGATGCTTGCTAGAATATTATCTCCATCAGATTAGGCAACGGGAGGTAGGGAGGCAGGGGAGAGAACAGAAAAGGGAGTTGACAGCTGAGGGGGAAAAAAATAATAATTAAGACCTCAAGAGTGACAGGTGTGCCAAGATCTTTTCGGGCGAAGCGAGTGTGCTCTTGAAAAAAGAGAAATTTGCGAGTTCGGGAGATACCCAGGATCCAACCTTTGCTAGTCCAGCCATCTTAATTTTTACATTAATTCTACATTTCCTGGCCTTTTCGGGCCCCTTGAGCGATTTGTACAAACCTCGCAAGGCAGCCCTCGCAAAGGAACATCGCCGATTGCATTCGTCGTTAATTTGAGAACGTCAAATGAACATTCGCAATTAAGATAAATGAACATTCTCACTCAGCAAGAGGAATCTGCGGCTCCGTTGTGGTCGTAAATTACTTAGTGTCGCTTAATGGCCACGAGGATTCAAATTTACGAAAAAAAAAAATCGTAAAATCGAGTCGGTCATACGTGTACCGACTCGTTTTATGATCATCGCAAGTTACGACGGGTTGTAACTCGAGAATTACCTGTAATCGTTGCAATCAAATATCTCACAATCAGGAAGTTGTGAGTTCGATCCTAGGTTGAGGCAGCTGTAGGGTATTCCTGCTTGGGCAGGTGGTTGGACTAGATGACCTGCAAGGTCCCTCCCAACTCTGTTCATCTATTAAAACAAGGAACGGTTGTGTTTTCGAAAGGCCCCTTTTGCAAAAGTTCAAATGAAGCCTCTCTTCAAAGCTGTTTTGCAAATCCACTCGGCTTCCCTTGGTTTCGAAAATGAGGTGAACCCAGCAAGCATTTTAATGGAGCAAAATTAAATTGTTCAGATCAGAGTTTCTGAAAATTTTCGCTCTCAGGAATCCTTCCCACTTAAAAAAAAAAAAATATGGAGGACCCCCCAAAAGAGCTTTTGTCCGCACATGTTATGTTTATGGACATTTACCGCATTAAAAAGAAATTTTTTTTTGATGCATTTGATGAATTTGTAGACTATCTCTCCAATCATGTAAATGATTGGAGAGATAGTCTACAATCATTTAGACTATTGAAATCATTTCAAGATTTTCAAATATTGAAAATAACAATATTCAACATGTTAGATAGTAACAGCGACAAAGTCTTTTTCATGAAAATGCTCTTAAGCATTTATTTTTTAAAAAAGTAGGGGAAAAAAATAGAAGAGTAAGAGTGACATTGTTTGCAAATATCTGTCAATATTCAATCTCTAATATTCAATCTCTAGCAAATAACTTTGATTTAATTCCAGAGCTCTGAGATAGATGAACCTCTTATACTCGGACAATGTTTTGTGTCAACACAGCCCATAGAGGCCAAGACGCAATCTATTTATTTATTTATTAGTTCAATTTATATGCCGCCCTTCTCTGGAGACTCAGGGCGGCTTACAATGCGTTAAGCAATAGCCTTCATACTTTTTGTATATACCTGCTTAGTAGGGCTTTCGGGGCCCCCTAAGCGGTGTTCTTTTTTATACAAAGTCAGTTTATTGCCCCCACAATCCGGGTCCTCATTTTTACCTACCTCGAAAGGATGGAAAGGCTGAGTCAACCTTGAGCCTGGTGAGATTTGAACTTGCAGTAATTGCAGGCAGCTGTGCCATTTAACAGCACTTTAGTCTGCTGCGCCACCAAGGCTCTTCAATGATATTAATTGAATATCAAACACCAGAACTTTGCTATTAATATCATTAATATCAATAATATTAATATTATTGAATATCAAAACACCAGAACTTTGCTGAAAACTTTGTCACTGAGGAGAAGGAATAGGAGAAGGAGGGTGAAGAAGAGAAGGCTGGAGGTGTCCGTGGTCCTGAAAGAACTTAGTTGTCTAAACCAGGGGTCTCAAAACCTTTAACAGATTAACAGAGTTGGAAGGGACCTTTTGGTCATCTAGTCCAACCCCAAGCAGAAGACCCTACACCATTTTTGACAAATGGCAGTCCAATCTCTTCTGGAAAGTCTCAAGTGATGAAGCTCCTACAACTTCCGAAGGCAACTTCTGTCCCGTCGGTTGATTGTTCTCGCTATCAGAAAATTTCTCCTTATTTCCAAGTTAAATCTCTCCTTGTTCAGTTTCCATCCATTATTCCTTGTCTGGCCTTCGGGTGCTTTGGAAAATAGCTTGGTTAGAAAATAACCTTGGCAACTTTTAAGACTTGTGGACTTCAACTCCCAGCAAAGCAAAGCTGGCTGAGGAATTCTGGGAGTTGAAGTCCACAAGTTTTAAAAGTTGTCAAGGTTGAGAACCCTGTTCTAAACTACACAGGCAGTCCTTGACTTACAAAACGGTCATTTAGTGACCATTCAAAGATACAACAGCAATACCTGTATTTCCTGTTTTCTTGAGACTAATCCCTCAGCCTAGGACTATATATTGGTGTTGTGACCACGGCCCAAATAGCTATTATCAGCGGCAATCAGTTCTAAACAAACAGACTTTATTAGAACAGCTGAAAATTAACTCATTCTCAGCGTAGTCCAAACTAAATCAAAACAAATTCTTCATAACACAAATTCTTCAGTCTAATCACCAACCTTGGTATAATTAGGCAAACTGCCAAAGGCTTCTCTTGGCAAAAGTTCAGAAGCAGAAGACGCCGACAAGAAATAAATGCAGCAAGACAAGAACAAGTCTATCAACGTTGTTTTCCGACAAAGAGCCCAAGAGCCGTTGATGGTCTTTTAAGCCTTATGGGAGGGGCCAATCATCTCTTGGCCTTACTCCTGAGTCGTCCTTTTTGCTTTAGCTGCTCTTGCCTTCTGGCAGCTCTGCGCATGCATGCACTAGGACAGTGTTTCCCAAACTTGGCTATTTTAAGATGCATGGACTTCAACTCCCAGAATTCCCCAGCCAGTATGCCTGGTTGAGGAATTCTGGGAGTTGAAGTCCATACATCTTCAAAGGGTCAAGTTTGGGAAACACTGCACTAGGAACAGGCTCCTCCTGTTCCTCTGCCTCTCTGCTGTCAGCCTCTGGAGGCTCCGGAGTCCGCACATCACTCCCCGATGGCCCTGGCCCCCTCTCTGCCTCCGACGCAGAGCCCTCATCCGGGACTTCCCCAGCCTCCAGGACTGGCCCATGTTCTTCCTCAGCCTCCTCACTGTCCGACTCCGTTGCCAGGTCCGCAGGCTGCTGGCGGACCACAACAATTGGCTTTTTTGGCAGCTGCAGCACAAGGCTGGCTCATAGCATGGCATCTGTGTCCTTACAGCGGACTTCCCTCCATTCTCTCTTTGGGGTTGCTGGGATGAAGAGGGTGCCTTATGGGTGCTGGGTTGATAACATTGTGGGGTGGGGGGTGGGGACGCAGAGAAAACCACTAGGGGTTGGGGAAGAAATGGGAAAAAAAACAAGGAAGCCAAGGCCTGTCGTCTTTTGCTACCTCTTGCCAAGGCCCCCTTGAAATTTAATCTCTCCCATCAAAAGCTGGGCCTCGCTTCTCAGCCGCAAACGTCTTTCCTTTCAAAGGCAGGAGGAAATATTGTCGCTTTCTGCTACAGGAATCTGTGTGGAGTTGCAGTCTGGCTGCAGTCCAGCATCTCCTGTCATTACTTCCTCCGCAACACACAAGAATAAATGGCTTTCTTGCATTCTGGGAGGACCCAAAATGGAGCAGGACAGGCAGTTTTAAATTACAAGGCATGAGGGATTGGGGAGAGCAGCATCTGCTCCCTGAGGAGGAGGAGGAAGAGGAGGAGGGGGTCTCTTTTATGATGAGATCCTAAAAATCTACAGACCCCCTCCCCCTCATATCCCGGACATACACTGTTTCAACTCCTTCCCTCGGGATGCCGCTATAGGGCATTGCTTGCCAAAACAACTAGACACAAAAGTAGGTTTAGCTCCCCCAATGCGATCATTCTGCTAAACACTTAATTCCCACAGCACTGTCTTATGCCTAAAGATATTTACCCATGTAACAGGGCTGTATTGCAATTATCCTTCTTAGCATGTTTCCTATTACCTTCTACTATTGATATCTTATGATTACATCACTTTGTTATTTGTATGTACACTGAGATCTTATGCACCGGAGACAAATTCCTTGTGTGTCCAATCACACTTGGTCAATAAAGAATTCTATTCTATTCTATTCTATTCTATTCTATTCTATTCTATTCTATTCTATTCTATTCTATTCTATTCTATTCTATTCCATTCCATTCCATTCCATTCCATTCCATTCCATTCCATTTCAGTCTCTTCCACTCCACTCCACTCTCTCTTCTCTTCTCTTCTCTTCTCTTCTCTTCTCTTCTCTTCTCTTCTCTTCTCTTCTCTTCTCTTCTCTTCTCTTCTCTTCTCTTCTCTTCTCTTCTCTTCTCTTCCCTTCCCTTCCCTTCCCTTCCCTTCCCTTCCCTTCCCTTCCCTTCCACCACTCCATTCCACTCCACTCCACTCCACTCTTTATTCTATTCTATTCTATTCTATTCTATTCTATTCTATTCTATTCTATTCTATTCTATTCTATTCTATTCTATTCTATTCTTTTTTTTATCATCCAGGAATGTATGATAAAAAAAAGAAAAAGAAATATTCTATTCTATTCTATTCTATTCTATTCTATTCTATTCTATTCTATTCTATTCTATTCTATTCTATTCTACTGTACTCTGAATTCTATCATTTAACAAAACTGAAATTCACAGCTTCTAACAAGCAAAGTCAATGGGGGAAGCTGGATATGCTTAATGATCATGTGATTCATTTAATGACTGCAGCAAAAAAGGGTTGTAAAGACAAAAAGACCCTACTCCCTTAACAGCCATGTCACTTACTGACAGACGTTCTGGTCCCAGTTGTGGTTGTAAGTCAAGGACTAGGTGATTCACTTAACAATTGCAGTGATTCGCTTAGCAAGAAGGTCATAAAATGGGCCGCGATTCACTTAATAACCGCTTTGCTTAGCAGTGGAAATTTGGGTCCCAATAGCATGATACGGTGTGCTATGTTCCAACTGCAATACTGTATTGTGGTTTAGCACAAAGTCACATTAGCCACAGGACTACAAATTGCCCAGGATGGATTTATTTATTTCATTTGCAAAACCTGCATTTCAGGGTGGTGGAAATACCAGCCATAGTAATCAGGAGAGGAGGGGGCATGGTATCGGTGGTAATAATATTCCCTTCCCAGGCATATAATTATTAAATAATTATAATAATAATAATTGCATGAACCAAAGTAGCTGCCTTCAAAAGTTCAGAAAAGCTGTCTGGATCAGCAAGAAAACTGAGGGATAGCTATGTTGCATTTTTGCATCATGAATTTATAGTTGTCAGAAACTGGGCAGGAGGAGTGGGGAGGAAGAGGAAGGATGGGGGAAGGGGAGGGGAGAAGGAAAAGGAAAAGAGGAAGAGGAAAAAGAAGTGGAAAGAAAGAGAAGAGGAAGGGGAAGAAGAGGAAGGAGGGGGAGGGGGAAAGGAGAGAAAGGAGGAGGAAAAAGGAGGAGGAGAGGAAGGGGAAGGGGAAAAGGATGAAGGAAAAGAAGAAGAAGAAAGAAAGAAAAAGGAGGAAGACAAGAAGAGGAAAAAGGAGGAGGAGGAGGAAAGGAAGAGAAAAAAGAAAAAGAGGAGGAAAAAGGATAGGGATAAAAAGAGGAAGAGGAGGAGGAAAAAGAGAAGGAGAGAAGGCGAGGAAGAGGAGGAGCAGGGGTGAGGGAGAGAGGAAGAAAAATAGGGATCAAATCAAGATCACGTGAAGTGTTAATACTACTTTATAATGTCTTGGTAAGACCATACTTGGAATCCGGCATCCAATTTTGGTTGCCACGGTGTAAAAAAGATGTGGAGACTCTGGAAAGAGTGCAGAGAAGAGCAACAAAAGTGATTAGGGGAGCTGGAGGCTAAAACATACGAAGAACTATTGCACTTGTTGCAGGAACTGGGGATGTCTAGTTTAATGAAAAGGAGGACTAGGGGAGACATGTTAGCAATGTTCCAATAATTGAGGGGCTGTCATGGAGAAGAGGGGGGTCCACCTATTCTCCAAAGCATCTGAAAGGCAGAAGCAACGGATGGAAAATAATCAAGGAGAGAAGCAAGCTTGTTCTGCTCCAGCTACGGACCCAAAAGAACGCAGCACACACAAAGTCCGTTCAAACCTTAGTTTACTAAATAAACCAGTCTTTTACAACAACGGCTGTTAATTAACTGCATTAACAGCCGCCAAGAATTCAAAGAATAATAACTGAAAGCTTACTTTGGTTAGCAGAATGCCCAGAAGCAATTTGCAGGAAGCTGATAAGATAAGCAAGACAAGACACGAAGGTATATGAACGAAGTTGTTCCCTGCAAATTGCTTCAGTCGGCGTTCCTCCTTAAATAGGCTAAGGGAATGGCCAATTAGCCCCAAGCCTTACTCTCGAGGAGACCTCCTCCTGAGGAGCCACTCCTGCCTTTTGGCAGCTCTGCACGCCTGTGCATTGAGAAGAGGCTCCTCCTCTTCCTCCTCTTCACTTATAGGAGCTTCTGGAGGTTCTGAAGGCCCTGGCTGAATCCCCGCCTCTGGCACCACATCTTCTCCAGCCTCCTCACTGTCCGACTTGAGTGCCAGCTGCACAGGCTGCTGGCGCAGCACCACACCAGCCTCCTTGCTGTCGGAATCAGCTACTAGCTGCACAGGCCGTGTACGGGCCACAACAAAGCTAGAAGTAAAGAGAGATTCCCTGACAGTGAGAAAAATTAACCAGTGGAACCACCTGCCTCCAGAAGTTGTGGATGCTCCATCACTGGAGGCTTTTAAGAAGAGACCTGAGAGCTACTTGTCTGAAATAGCACAGGGTTTCCTGCTCGAGCAGAAGTTGGACTAAAGACCTCCAAGAACCCTTCAAAGTCTTTTATTAGCTTAAGACGAGGAAAAAAATAAGAAGGGGAAATAGAGAAGAAGAAGAAGAAGAGGAAAAGGAGGAGGAAAAAGATGAGAAGGAGAGGGAGAAAAGGAGAAGGAGGAGGAGAAAAAAAAAGAGAAAGAGGAGAAGGAAAAGTACTCTGCATCCCACTATCCTACAATGGCAGGAAAAAAAATGCATTTCCTTCAGATTCTCGAGTCTTCCTTATTGCAGATGCTTCTACCGGCTTTCCAATTTGGGGGCAAGCTGGAAAGCAGCCGTTCCAAATTCCACCCTCCCTGTTTTTTTTCGGCGCCTCTGCCCAAGGCCAGCTCTGCTAGGTGCCTGTGCCAAGCGGCGCTCTGGTGCCAGCTCTTTATCCGCTCTCTGCACGCGGCGACTCTGGATTAGAGGCCGCATTGCCTCTGCGCCCAGAATCCCCCAGGCGGTGGGAAGAAGCCAGGAGAGGAATGGGGGGGGGGGGGCAGGCAGGCGCTGCTGGCAGGGGGGCTCCCTTGGCTGCTGGGTTTGGACACCGCACAGCTGCGGAGGAGAAAAAAACCAAATGGAAAGAGAAGCAGATTGCACCCCAAAAGGCCTAAAGAATGAAGTGCCATCGAGGAATGGAGCTGACTGCTGAATACAGAATGCAGAATAAAATAGCCGGCGGGCAACCCTGGAGGTTTTCTAGTCCAACCCCCTGCTATCATTTCAGACAAACGAATGTTCATTTGCTCCTGAAAATGCTCCCGTGTTGGACGATGCACAACTTCTAAAGGCAAGCTGCTCCACTGGTTAATTGTTCTCAGAATAACAAAGTTGGAAGGGACATTGGAGATCTTCTAGTCCAACCCCCTGCTCAGGCAGGAAGCCCTATATAGTATGATTTCAGACAATCTCTTTTTAAAAACTTCCAGTGTTGGAGCATCCATGACTTCTGGAGGCAAGTTGTTCCACTGATTAATTGTTCTAACCGTCAGGAAATTTCTCCTTATTTCTAGGATGCTTCTCTCCTCGGTTAGCTTCCATCCTTTGCTTCATGTCCTGCCTTCAGGTGCTTTGGAGAATAGGTGGACCTCCTCTTCTTGGTGGCAGCCCTTCAAATATTGGAAGACTTGGTTGAACAGCTTCCCTCCAGAAGTCACAGAGCTAAGGAAGCTCCTTGGATGAGAAGTGAAACATCTTCACCCCCCCCCATCCCCAGAAAGTCCAGTTGCCTCTTCAAAAAGGACCTTTGGTACAACTGGTGGCTCAGCAGACTAAAAGCATTGTGATTAAGACCAGCTGTCTGCAATTACTGTAAGTTCGAATCTCGCCAAGGCTCAAGGTTGACTCAGCCTTCCATCCTTTCTAAGGTAGGTAAATTGAGGACCCAGATTGTGGGGGCAATAAGCTGAGTTTGTATAAAATATACAAAAGTATGAAGGCTATTGCTTAACGCATTGTAAGCCGCCCTGAGTCTCCGGAGAAGGGCGGCATATAAATCAAATTAAAAAAAAACAAAACAAAAAACTGTGACCTGGATGATTGAGAATCTGCATAGACACTTCCCTCCAGAAGTTATGGGTCCTCCATCGCTGAAGGTTTTTAAGAGGAATAACAGAGTGGGAAGGGACCTTGGAGGTCTGCTAGTCCAACCCCCTGCTCAAATGCTTGTCCAATCTCTTCTTAAAAACTTCCAATGTTGGAGCATTCATAACTTCTGGAGGCAAGTTGTTCCACTGGTTAATTGTTCTCACTGTCAGGAAATTTCTCCTTAGTTCTAGGTTGCTTCTCTCCTAGAGTAGTTTCCATCCATTGCTTCTTGTCCTGCCTTCAGGGGCTTTGGAGAATAGCTTGACCCCCCTCTTCTTTGTGGCAACCCCCTGAGATATTAAAACTCTGCTATCATGTCTCCCCTGGTCCTTCTTTTCATTAAACTAGACATACCCAGTTCCTGCAACCGTTCTTCATATGTTTTATCCTCCAGTCCCCTAATCATCTTTGTGGCTCTTCCGTTCCTTGACCCAGCTGTTTCTCCATCTAGCCAAACAGTTACACCGGTCAGCCTGGCAGGTCGAGAAAATCAAAATGGCAGCTATCAAAGCCACCCCCTCTTTTTTTATGGGTGTCCCAGTGGTGGGTTTCTACCGGTTCGCACCGGTTCGGGCGAACCGGTAGTGTTTATTTGTCCTGGGTTGCCGAACCGTTAGCGACTGCTGGCTGGCCACGCCCCCGAACCAGTCGCCCGATCACCGCTCGCTTGCCCCACCCACCCGCCCAACTGCCGGGAAGCGGCTTTCAAAGAGGCAGCGGCTGGGAGGCTTCTCGCAGTTGCATCGAAAAAGAAAAAGCCTCTCAGCCTCTTTGAGAACTGCTAAGCGGCTGTGGCGGCTGGCCGCAGGCCACTGAAAGCTACCAGAGGTCGCCAAAAAAGCCACTGCCGGCGCATCCCACTGCCTTCTGCATCAGTCCGAGCGCGACGCAGCAGGCAATGGGATGTGCATGCGCGGTTGGCGCGAAGAACAAGGCGGTAATGGCAGCGGCTTTTTCGGTGACTTCCGGTAGTTTTCGATGTGACTGCGAAAAGCCTCTCAGCTGCCGCCGCTGCCGGGAAGCGGCTCTCAAAGAGGCTGGAGGCCGCCGGAAGCTTCTGGAGGTCAGCTTGCCTTCCGGACTCTGGACCAGCTGCCACAGGAGTAAGGTAAGCAGCCCAAAGAAAGAGGCAGTGGTGGGGGAGGAAGCGGGACTAGGGCCGGGGCCACTGAAGGAGGGAAAACGGGGTGACGCATGTGACTAACGAAGGGAGGGTGGGGAAGCATGCAGGAGGAGGCCTTTGATAGATTAGGCCAGGCCTGGGCAGAAAATAAGTAGATAGGTAGAAATTCAAAAATGTTTTTTACCTTTTTCTGTGGGCGTGGCTAGGTGGGGTGGTCATGTGACCGAGTGGCCGTGGCTGTGAGTGATGTCAATGTCAGCACTTCAACCTGCATTTACTCTAGTGCTGACATAAGAAGGAGAAGCGTCTGGAAAGGGAAGGCTGACTTTTCACCTACTTACTTTCCCTGGAGATAATGTCCCCTAGGAGATGGGATGGGAGGGGGGAAATTCCTTTGAGCTGGAGTAGATTAGGGGTAGAATGACTTGGAAGGTGGCCAATGAGTGCAGGGGAGTGGGGAACGGAAAGGGAGGGTTTTGGGGCTGGAAGTCAGTATTGGCTTCATTTGGAGTCAGGTTAGGATGTCGTGCTCAATAAGTAGGAGTTTTTTCTTCAAAGATTTTGTTTGAAATGCATTTTATTCGAGACGACCTGGAAACTTGACAGTCAAGTTGGCCATGCCCACTGAGTCACATGACCACCAAGCCACGCCCCACCAAGCAAGCCACGCCCACAGAACCGGTAGTAAAATAATTTGAAACCCACCACAGGGGTGTCCCCTATTCAACCCAGATCAAAGCAGGTGGTGCTTCATTTTTTTCCACCTGCAGAGCCCCCCCCCAGACCCATCCATTGGGGGCATCGGATGGTGCGAAGGCAGCTTTTCCAAGGGGGCCTCTTTTCCTTGCTTTGGGTGAAATCATCGGGAGTCAGAATGACCCACCGAGAGGGATTTGTATTCTGCTTCTCTGGGCTTTGCAAGTGGGGCTTCCCACTGGGGGTTGGCGGTTCCTTTGCGGAGGTGTTGTGCATGAGAGAACAAAGAGGTAGGAAGGATAACCGTGCACGAATCCCGTTTCTAGACTTTGGGCAGCAAGGCTTCCACCCTCCATCCCTCCTTCTTCCCTCTCTCCCTCCTGCATTCCTCCCTGCTTCCCTTCCCCATCAAATATCTTCCTCCCTCCCTCCCTTTCTTCCTTCCTGCCTTCCTTCCTTCCTCCTTCTCTCTCATTTCTTTTTCCTCCTCCATTTCTCTTTCCTTCCTCCTTCTCTCCCTCCCTCCCTTCCCCATCACCTTCCTTCCTTCCCCATCACCTCCCTCCCTCCCTTAATCCTCCTTTCCTCCCCACCACCTCCCTCCCTTCCTTAATCCTTCCCTCCTTTCCCCATCACCTTCCTTCCTCCCTTAATCGCTGCCTCCCTTCCCCATCACCTTCCTTCCTTCCCCATCACTTTCCTTCCTTAATCCTCCTTCCCTCCCTTCCTTAATTCTTCCCTCCCTTCCCATCACCTTTCTTCCTTCCCCATCACCTTCCTTCCTTAATCCTCCTTCCCTCCCTTCCTTAATTCTTCCCTCCCTTCCCATCACCTTCCTTCCTTCCCCATCACTTTCCTTCCTTAATCCTCCTTCCCTCCCTTCCTTAATTCTTCCCTCCCTTCCCATCACCTTTCTTCCTTCCCCATCACCTTCCTTCCTTAATCCTCCTTCCCTCCCTTCCTTAATTCTTCCCTCCCTTCCCATCACCTTTCTTCCTTCCCCATCACCTTCCTTCCTTAATCCTCCCTCCCTCCCTTCCTTAATTCTTCCCTCCCTTCCCATCACCTTTCTTCCTTCCCCATCACCTTCCTTCCTTAATCCTCCCTCCCTCCCTTCCTTAATTCTTCCCTCCCTTCCCATCACCTTTCTTCCTTCCCCATCACCTTCCTTCCTTAATCCTCCCTCCCTCCCTTCCTTAATTCTTCCCTCCCTTCCCATCACCTTTCTTCCTTCCCCATCACCTTCCTTCCTTAATCCTCCCTCCCTCCCTTCCTTAATTCTTCCCTCCCTTCCCATCACCTTTCTTCCTTCCCCATCACCTTCCTTCCTTAATCCTCCCTCCCTCCCTTCCTTAATTCTTCCCTCCCTTCCCATCACCTTCCTTCCTTCCCCATCACCTTCCTTCCTTAATCCTCCCTCCCTCCCTTCCTTAATTCTTCCCTCCCTTCCCATCACCTTTCTTCCTTCCCCATCACCTTCCTTCCTTAATCCTCCCTCCCTCCCTTCCTTAATTCTTCCCTCCCTTCCCATCACCTTTCTTCCTTCCCCATCACCTTCCTTCCTTAATCCTCCCTCCCTCCCTTCCTTAATTCTTCCCTCCCTTCCCATCACCTTTCTTCCTTCCCCATCACCTTCCTTCCTTAATCCTCCCTCCCTCCCTTCCTTAATTCTTCCCTCCCTTCCCATCACCTTCCTTCCTTCCCCATCACCTTCCTTCCTTAATCCTCCCTCCCTCCCTTCCTTAATTCTTCCCTCCCTTCCCATCACCTTTCTTCCTTCCCCATCACCTTCCTTCCTTAATCCTCCTTCCCTCCCTTCCTTAATTCTTCCCTCCCTTCCCATCACCTTTCTTCCTTCCCCATCACCTTCCTTCCTTAATCCTCCCTCCCTCCCTTCCTTAATTCTTCCCTCCCTTCCCATCACCTTTCTTCCTTCCCCATCACCTTCCTTCCTTAATCCTCCCTCCCTCCCTCCCTTCCTTAATTCTTCCCTCCCTTCCCATCACCTTTCTTCCTTCCCCATCACCTTCCTTCCTTAATCCTCCCTCCCTCCCTTCCTTAATTCTTCCCTCCCTTCCCATCACCTTTCTTCCTTCCCCATCACCTTCCTTCCTTAATCCTCCCTCCCTCCCTTCCTTAATTCTTCCCTCCCTTCCCATCACCTTTCTTCCTTCCCCATCACCTTCCTTCCTTAATCCTCCCTCCCTCCCTTCCTTAATTCTTCCCTCCCTTCCCATCACCTTCCTTCCTTCCCCATCACCTTCCTTCCTTAATCCTCCCTCCCTCCCTTCCTTAATTCTTCCCTCCCTTCCCATCACCTTTCTTCCTTCCCCATCACCTTCCTTCCTTCCCCATCACCTTCCTTCCTTAATCCCTCCCTCCCTTCCCCATCACCTTCCTTCCTCCCTTAATCGCTCCCTCCTTCCCCATCATCTCCCTCCTTCCCTCTCTTCCTTCTTCCCTCCCTCCCTCTCTCCCTCTTTCTCTCTCTCCTCTTTTTTTGTTCTTTTCTTTGCTGCCTGTCCCTTTGTTCGATTTGAATGCCAAAGATAGAAGAAGCTGGAAAAGACATGAGGAATCCTCCTATTTTCTTTCTTTCTTTCTTTCTTTCTTTCTTTCTTTCTTTCTTTCTTTCTTTCTTTCTTTCTTTCTTTCTTTCTTTCCTTCCTTCCTTCCTTCCTTCCTTCCTTCCTTCCTTCCTTCCTTCCTTCCTTCCTTCCTTCCTTCCTTCTTTCCTTCTAGGTTTCTAGCTTTCTTTCTTTGTGGCTTTCCCTTTTTTGTGTTATTCTTGCAGTTTTGCTTATTGTTACAGCCTTTTATTTATGACAGCCACGCTTTGGATGGTACCGTGGATGTTTTAATGGCAATATTTATGTTATTTAAGCCAAGTAGGGTTGCTTTTGAATTGTGGAGTGTGGGAAGTGTGTTCAGGGAGTAAATAAAGAAACAAGCGCCTGAGAAGGCTGTCAATGGGGCAGCTTCCCCAGGGAAGGGGCTTTGAGCGGAAGCCCTTGGAAGAGGTGATGCGTAATACCAGAGGGAGGGGGGAATCCAGACCCCCTCCCCTCTTTCATGCCCTGTAAGCCTCATTTCCTCTCGCACAACAGGCAGTGACAATAATTACCACTGCAGGGAACTGCCTGCTATTATTTTGCATTGTGTCAGATTTAATGCAATTGTCACAGTCTGGAAATGAATTTTTCCTCCCTCCCTCCCTCCCTCCCTTTCCCCCCTCCCTTCTTTCCTCCTCCCATCCCCCCTCCCCTCATTTCCCCCTATCCCTCTCCTAATTTCTTCTCTCTCTTCCTCTCTTCTTTCATCCTGCCTTCCATCCTTCTTTCCTTTCTTTCTTCATTCCTCCCTTCCCTTTTCTTCCTTTTGTCCTTTCTTCCACCCTCCCTCTCTCATTTCCCCTTCCCCTCTCTCCCTCCTTTTCCCCTCTCTCCCTCCCTCTCTCTTTTCCCCTTCGCCTCCCTTCCTCCCTTCCCCTTCCTCCCTTCCTTCATTCCTCCCTTCCCTTGTCTTCCTTTGGTCCTTTCTTCCACCCTTCCTCCCTCTTTCATTTCCCCTTCCCTTTCCTCCCTTTCTCCTCCTCCCTCCCTCTCTCTTTTCCCTTCTCCTTCCTCCCTCCCTCCCTTTCCCCTTCTCCCGCCCTCTCTCTTTTCCCCTTTCCCCTTCCTTCCTTCCTCCCTTCCCCTCCTCCCTTCCTCCCTTTTCTTCCTTTTGTCCTTTCTTCCACCCTCCCTCCCTCTCTCATTTCCCCGTCCCTTTCCTCCCTTTCCCCTTCTCCCTCCCTCTCTTTTTTCCCCTTCTCCTCCCTCCCTCCCTCCCTTTCCTCTTCTCCAGCCCTCTCTCTTTTCCCCTTCTCCTCCCTCCCTCCCTCCCGTTCCCCTTCTCCCGCCCTCTCTCTTTTTCCCCTTCCCCTTCCTTCCTTCCTCCCTTCCCCTCCCTTCCTCCCTTCCTTCCTCCCTTTTCTTCCTTTTGTCCTTTCTTCCACCCTCCCCCCTCTCTCATTTCCCCTTCCCTTTCCTCCCTTTCCCCTTCTCCCTCCCTCTCTCTTTTCCCCTTCTCCTTCCTCCCTCCTTCCCTCCCCCTCCCCCTTCCTTCCTTCTTTTCTTCCCTTTTTCTCCCTCCCTCCCTCCTTTCCCCTTCCTTCTTTCCCACCTTCCTTTCCCTTCTTTCTCCTCCTCCTCCTCCTCCTCCCTTTCTTCTTCTCTCCCTCCCTCTCTCCTTTCGCTTTCCCTCCTCTCCTCTCCCTCTTCCCTCCTCTCTTCTCTTCCCTCCCCTTAGAGGGTCGAAAAAGTCATGGCAGCCCTGCTCCAGAAGTTCTGCCCCTTTTTAAGATCACGGGGTCCATGTCTTGGCTCTCCCCTCCTGCCCCCCCCTCCTCAATTTGCCCAGGGCTGTGCATGCTGTGATAAAGATTTAGAAGAACTGCAGGGACCCCTCGCAAACCCAGCCCAGCCCCAGCCTCTTTGTGAAAGCTGACAAATTTGATCACGGCTGAAATATAGTATCTCTGCTCTTAGCGTCACATTAAGTAGTGGATTCTTTAAAGCAAAGGCATTGTCTTTTTTTCCCCAGAAGCTTGAAAAACAGCCAGAATGCTTTCTTAAAACAGCAGAGACAAACAAACAGTCGTATTATTTATGAGGCCGCCTGAACCAAACCGCAATCTAACCCCAATCAAAACGAACAAGTACAAACTAACAACAGCCAAAGCAATCAAGTCAACATACACCGTGATATATTTGCAGTCACTGTAAAAACAATACACATCCACCTATTAAACTCCTACAACTTGGACGCTTCTCCCATTTCTCTTGAGCCGCAAATCAAATCTACCAGCTTGTTGGTTCCCTGCAAGATAAGGCCCGTAATAAGGCATAGTGCTAACACAGACCCCAGTTTGGTGTATTTGGAGGCCACGCCCACCAAGCCACGCCCACAGAACTGGTAGTAAAAAAATTTGAATTTCACTACTGGTTTGAGCCAATCACCAGCAGACAGTGAGTTCTAGTCCCGCCTTTGGCATGAAAGCCAACTGGTTGACTTTGGGCCAATCACCAGGCGATGGTGAGTTCTAGTCCTGCCTCAAGCATGAAAGCCATCTGGGTGACTTTGGGCCAATAGCCAGGAGATGGTGAGTTCTAGTCCCGCCTTTGGCATGAAAGCCAGCTGATTGACTTTGGGCCAAACACCAGGAGATGGTGAGTTCTAGTCCCGCCTCAGGCATGAAAGCCAGTTGGGTGACTTTGGGCCAATCGCCAGGAGATGGTGAGTTCTAGTCCCACCTTTGGCATGAAAGCCAACTGGTTGACTTTGGGCCAATCGCCAGGAGATGGTGAGTTCTAGTCCCGCCTTTGGCATGAAAGCCAGCTGATTGACTTTGGGCCAATAGCCAGGAGATGGTGAGTTCTAGTCCCACCTTTGGCATGAAAGCCAGCTGATTGACTTTGGGCCAATCACCAGGCGATGGTGAGTTCTAGTCCCACCTTTGGCATGAAAGCCAGCTGATCGACTTTGGGCCAATAGCCAGGAGATGGTGAGTTCTAGTCCCGCCTTTGGCATGAAAGCCAACTGGTTGACTTTGGGCCAATCACCAGGCGATGGTGAGTTCTAGTCCTGCCTCAAGCATGAAAGCCGTCTGGGTGACTTTGGGCCAATAGCCAGGAGATGGTGAGTTCTAGTCCTGCCTCAAGCATGAAAGCCGTCTGGGTGACTTTGGGCCAATAGCCAGGAGATGGTGAGTTCTAGTCCCGCCTTTGGCATGAAAGCCAGCTGATTGACTTTGGGCCAATCACCAGGCGATGGTGAGTTCTAGTCCTGCCTCAAGCATGAAAGCCGTCTGGGTGACTTTGGGCCAATAGCCAGGAGATGGTGAGTTCTAGTCCCGCCTCAGGCATGAAAGCCAGTTGGGTGACTTTGGGCCAATCGCCAGGAGATGGTGAGTTCTTGTCACACCTTTGGCATGAAAGCCGTCTGGGTGACTTTGGGCCAGGCCCTCTCGCTCAGCAAAATCCACCTTATAATCCACTTTTTTTGTCAGGAAAAAAAGGAGGAGGAAGAAGCATGATGTGTGGTTTCTGCCCTGAGTTACATATAAAGTAAGAAAGGCAAGATAAAAATCTAATAAATAGACCACCAAACATATAACAATGCTTCAACAGATGAGGAGGAGGCAAGAGATTGAATGGTGTCAGCAGTGGGATTGACAGATAGGGAGTGAGAAGAAAGTAGTCACTCCCCATCCGTTCCCAACCAAATTAAACGGAGGGAGCAACAAGGGTTAAAGGAATCTGGATGATGTCTTAGCCCCCGCCCCCCCCCAAAAAACCTGGCAGCTATAGGTAGTCCTCAACCTACATCCACAATTGAGCCCAAAATGTCTGTTGCTAAGCAAGACATTCGCCCCGTTTTATGACCTTTCTTGCCACATTTGCTAAGTGAATCAGTGCAGTTCTTAAGCTTGTAACGCGGTTGTTAAGTGAATTGCTTGGCAAGGTCGCAAAAGGGGATCACATGACCCAGGGACACAGCAACCGTCATAAGTATGAGGCAGTTGCCAAAGCATCTGAATTTTGATCATGTGACCACAGAGATGCTGCAACAGTTGTAAGTGTAAAAAACAACAACCATAAGTTACTTTTTTCAGTGCCGTTGTAACTTCGAATGGTCACTAAACGAACTTGGTAATCAGCGCTTGGTAATCGGCTTGCATTTATGACCAATTGCAACATCTTGCAGTCACGTGACTGCGATTAGTGGCATATTTTTATTAGTTCCTGGACAAAAACACCCATTCAGAACAATGGATTCATTTAATGACATGATTTGCTTAACAGTCATGGTGACCTGCTTTACATCATAAAAAATGGTCATGACATTGAGTGCGGTGCATGAATTTACGACCGCAATGACTTATGACCAAAATTCCAGACTGTTTTGTGGCTGTAAATTAAACTGTTGTTAAATCCAGTCACAGGAAACTTTATTTAGAGGTGAGAATCTGAATATAAAAGACAAAGAACTGGTCAAGTGATTTGGAGAAATTCACTCTGGAGGACAACCATTTGTTTGAAATGGTATTAGGGCTCCTTGCCTGGACACGGGAGGGGTGGGATGGGGGGTGGACTAGAAGACCTCCAAGGCCCCTTCCAACTCTATTATTATTCTGTCTTTTCCAAGTGGTAGTGTTGGAAGAAATGTCCATCTAGGTTCAGTTCCAAGTGGGAAGAAAGACCCTGGAAACATGGAGACTGTTTGGAAAGATGGTGGACAGGACCACAATAGTACGGCTGGTCTTGCAAGTTTGATCAGCCGCAATGTTATTTTTTATTTAGACATTTCTAGGCACTGGCCCATGTTTGCGACGAATGCTACTTTTTCAGAAGAGCAAACCACATTTTGATAATTCTCCAGAATTCCCCCAACTCCCCAAGGAGGTGTATTTCAACCCAATACCCTATGATTCTATAATTCTATTTAAAAAAATGAACTCTGTTCTGCAGTCTTTTATTATGTGTTTATTTGAAGCCGGGCAGCTTTCAGACATACGGAATTCCTCAGCCAGAAAATCCACCCATCTGGAATTGGCCAAGTTTAGGAAAAAAAAATGATTTAATTGCTAATTGATTGTAATCATATTGTTTGGGTTTCCGTTTTAATTATATTGATTTTAGTGTCACGTTTTATATTACGGATTTTAAAAACGGCAACTATTTGTCGCATTTGTTTCTTGGTTTCAACTTTTTTTTTTTTTCAAGAATGTAAAGCAGCCTTGAGCTTTTGGGCATCAAACAGTCTATAAATCCTGTCAGGGAATTGCACAGCAAGCGTCCAAATGAAGTCAGAGACATGACACAAATGTGTAGTTTTATATAAATAAATATATTTTACATCTTTATTTACAGCAAACAAGATAGTCGGGCAAACGGGAGCATCATGAGGTAAATTATAGAGCCCTCAGAAGAAAAAGGCGGGAAAAAAGGGAAACGTCCCTCCACACCCACAGCAGCCAATCGCAGCGCAGATCGCTTCACGCAGGAGCCAGCACTCTTCGACCAATCAGCTTTAACTGGCTCACTGCACAACCACCACTCCAGCTACTAAATTTAAATATCTTAACAAATTGATCAAAATCGATCAATCAACCAATCAGGATTTTAATTATAATCTATATGGTGGTGAAATGTAAAATTTGTTACTACCGGTTCTGTGGGCATGGCTTGGTGGGGGAAGATAATGTGACTGGGTAGGCGTGGCCAACTTTTCTTTTTTTTAACTTTTAAAAGCATTTTTTCTACAACCTCTTTGGCCGAAGAGGTTGTAAAAAAAAATGCTTTTAAAAGCCTCTACCGATCAGGCAACTCAGCTGGGATCGTCAGAGGCTTTTAAAAGCATTTTTTCTACAACCTCTTCGGCTAAGAAGAGGTTGTAGAAAAAATGCTTTTAAAAGCCTCTGACGGTCCCAGCTGAGTCGTGCGATCATCAGAGGCTTTTTTTTTTCTTTTAAAAGCATTTTTTCGGCCAAAGAGGTTATAGAAAAAATGCTTTTAAAAATTAAAAAAAAGCCTCTGATGATTGCACGGCTCAGCTGGGCATGGGGAGGGCCAGGGATTTTTGCTACCGGTTCTCCGAACCACCCGCCGCCATCGCTACTGGATCGGGCGATCCGGTCTGAACCGGGAGCATTTCACCCCGATCTATATGTAAAATATGTCACAATGGCCCAGGCTTGTTCTTATTATTCCTAGGAAATACACATGGTATGGTAGTACCAAGAACAGGTAATCCTCGACCTACAACAGTTCATTTAGTGACTGTTTAAAGTTACAATGGCACTGAAAAAAGGGATTTAGGACCATTTTTCACAGATATAACCATTGTAGCATCCCCACGATGATGTGATCAAAATTCAAACGCTTGGCAACTGCTTCTTAGTTATGACGTGGTCATGTGATCTCATTTTGCGACCTTCTGACAAGCAAATGAGTCAACGAGGGAGCCAAATTCACTTAACAACCATCTTACTAACTTAACAAGTGCAGTGATTCACTTAACACCTGTGGCAAGAAAGGTCGTAACATGGGGCAAAACTCACTGAACAAGTGTCTCAGTTCGCAACGGAAATTTTGGGCTCAATTGTGGTCGTAAATTAAGGACTACCTAATTATTTACTAATAAATATTAGTACATAATGGGTGAAATGCTCCCGGTTCCGACTGGATCGCCTGATCCGGTAGCGATGGCGGTGGGTGGTTCGGAGAACTGGTAGCAAAAATCCCTACTTTTGGCAGTTGCCACACACTGCTGGCTCATATTCAAGTGATTGTCCACTAGGACGCCAAGATCCCTCTCACAATTACTACTATTGAGTTAGATACAGCGGTGGGATTGAAAAATTTTAGCAACTGGTTCTCTGCCGGGTTGCTGGGTGGATGTGGCCATGGGGGCATGGCCTATTTGGCCTCCTGCACTATGGCGGTGGGGGGGGGGGGGTTGCCCTCCCCAGGTTCCTGAAGCTTTCCTCGAGCCTCCAGGAAGGCGAAAAGGGCCTCCCCAGGCTCCGGAGGCCCTCTGTAGGCTGGAAAGTATGGCTGTTTTCAGACTTCCGGTATTTCCGGTACTTCTGGTAGACCCATTTCCCCTCCTCCCCAGGCTCCGGAGGCTTTCCTGGAGCCTCCAGGATGGTGAAAACGGCTTCTCCCGGGCTCCGGAGGCCCTCCGGAGGCCAGAAACGGGCCCATTTCCAGACATTGGGGAGGCCCTTTTTTCGCCTTCCCAGAGCCTCTGCGCGTGCCCTGCACTTACCTCACATCCGAAACGGACCGCGTGGAGACTCCTGGGAGGGACGGGGTGGGCGGGGTCAGCCAGTCCTTGCAACTACCGGTTCGGTAAACCAGATGTAAAATTAACCGGATGTTTCGTCTGAACCAGTCCGAACCAGCTGAACCAACCCCTTGTTAGATATCATCTATCCTATACCTATTCATTTGGTTTTTCGTGCCTAAATGTAGACTCATCATCCATGGAGATGTTTCTTAGATGAAAGGAGGTTGGATGAGTGAGGTCATGAGGTCACAAAGGCCAATGACACAAAAGCCCTGGGAAAGTTGGCTTACTAACTTTGAGGGAAAGCTCAGAAGCTTCCAGGAGAGATCAACCAACACCAACCAAGTTCCAATGACCAGATTTTGTTTCAAGTTGTGGGTATTCGACTTAACCACCAACATTCCAATTTCATGGATGTTCTAAGGCCTACCAAGTTGATGCTCCTTCAGAAGAGACCAGTCCTTGATTATAGTTAGAATGTCTTTGATTTTCCCAGCGTTTTTACATGTGATTATGGCCATCCTTCTTCAACTAACCACCAACGAAGCTTTGATTCGGGCAGTGTACAACCATAACAGCATCAGCCAAGATTTCGAAGCTTTGAATTCTGATTTTGGCCCTGTGCTCCAAAGTGAAGGTCTTCTTGGTTACCTCATTGAAACCAAACCAGCCAATGCTTGCCGACCGATCAAAGCACCACCTCTAACCAACAGCTCTTTGGTGGCCTACGTGGCTCTCATCCAGAGAAATGACTGTTCCTTCACCACCAAGGTTCTTCATGCTCAGCAAGCTGGCTACCAAGCCGCCATCATCCACAATGTCAACTCCCAAGCCCTGGTCACCATGTTGGGAAAGGAAGACCTGAAGCATCAAGTCAACATCCCGTCCATGTTCATCAGTGAATCGGCCTCCACCCAGCTCAAGAGGATCTTCCATTATGACCGGACGGCCTACGTCATCCTGATTCCCGAGTGCCACTGGCTGTCCTGTTGTGATCTCCAACACAACTGCCAACTCCGTCTCCCGCCAATGAGGCCGAGGCATTCCAAGCAGGCGTGGCCTTGCATGTCCACTCATTCCCACATCTTTGGCAGCACGCCTTACCTGTTCATCGGTTTCACGCTGGGCATCTGGATCCTGGCTTTCTACATCCTATGGTTCCTGTAATGGTTTTTGGTGGACTCTGGGACTTTGGCACTGCCAAATATGGTTTTGGATGGCTTTTCGGGAAACTTGTCAAATTAATACAGAGCCCATAGACCAGACCATTTAGATTTGGAAAGATTTTGATCTGTATTCTTCTTCCTCTTCTCTTTTTCCCCCCCTATTGAATCAAAGATATGAACCCCATTTCAGTTCTGCATATCACTTGGGGCAGTGGTGAAAGTATTGAATCAAGTGTAGGAAACCCAGTTGCAAGATTTCGCTCATTGGCTGGTTTTAGGATGGTCCCGCCCTCTCAGGCCAAGAGCCAATCAAGTGCTGGGCTATGAGGGGGAAGACCTAGGTTTTAGTTCTCCCTCATCCACAGACACTAATTGGCTGACTCTGAGTCGGTTCCTCCTTCTGGGGCCAATCAGGAATAGTGGAGAAGGGGCTGGACTAGGGGTGTGGAGATCTGGGTTCTAGTCCTCCTTCATCCACAGGAGCTCATTGGCTGACTCTGGGCCAGTCCCTCCCTCTCAGGCCAAGAGCCAATCAGGTGTAGTGGAGAAGGGGTTGGCCTAGGAAAAGGGAGACCTGGGTTCTAGTCCCCTCTCATCCACAGAAGCTCATTGGCTGACTCTAAATCAGTACTTCCCTCTCAGACTTCCCTCTCAGGCCAAGAGCCAATCAGGCATAGTAGAGAATGGGGCGGGGCGTATTCCAGTCCCCCTCAGTCATGGAAGCTCATTGGATGACTTTGGTGTTTGGTCCAATCCTTCTCCTCAGCTCAATAGTCAATCAGGTGTAATGGAGAATGAAAAGGATTAGGAGGGGGAGAGGCCAAGTCAGTCACCAAAACCTATTGGCTGATTCTGGATCTGATACTCCCTCCCTCTCAGCCCAAGAACCAATCAGGCATAATGGAGAATGACCCAGACTGGGGTGGCGAGACCCGAGTTCTAATCCCCCTCACCCATGGAAACTCACTGGAAAATTTGGGGCCATTTAATTTTAGCAGGATTAGGGGACTGGAGATTAAAACATACGAGGAACGGTCACAGGAATTGGATATGTCCAGTTTAATGAAAAGAAGGACAGGATACCAGTGTTCCAATATTTGAAGAGCTGCAACCAAGAAGGGGTCAACCTAGTCTCCAAACCACCTGGACAAGAAGCAATGGGTGGAAACTAATCAAGGAGAGAAGCAATTTAGAACTGAGGAGAAATTTCCTGGCAGGGAGAACAATTAGTCACTGGAACAACTTGCCTCCAGAAGTTGTCAATGCTCCAACTTTGGAGATTTTGAACAACATTGGAGACATTAGACAGCCATTTATCCAGTGCCTCAGGTGGTACACGGAGCCATATCGGTGGGCACGCAAGCTAGCCTCCGGCGCACATGCACGCACTGGCCAGCTAATTTTCAGGCCTTCTGGGCCCATCGAAAGTAGGGAAACAGGCTATTTCCAGCCTCCGGAGGGCATCCGGGGCGGGGGGGGAAGGCCATTTTCACCCTCCCCAGGCTCCTAGAGAGGCTCTGGAGCCTGGGGAGAGCAAAAAACGGGTCTTCCAATCCCACCAGAAGTCACCAAATGGGCGTTTCCAGCCTCTGGAGGGCTTCCAGGGGGGTGGTGAGGCCGTTTTCGCCCTCCCCAAGCTCCTAGAGAGGCTCTGGATCCTGGGGAGAGCAAAAAAACGGGCCTAGTGGGCCCACCGTGCCATCGCGTGCCAAAAGTGGGGGGAGCACAGGGGGTCGCGTGAGCATGTGCGGAGTGCGGGGTGCATAGAATTATGGGTGTGGGCACGTGCATGCACGACCCCTCCCCCCGCGCGACCCCTGCTTTTGGCACACAATGGCAAAAAGTTTAGCTATCACTAGTATAGGGTCACCTACTTGAGCACGGGATTGGACTAGAAGACCTCCAAGATCCCTTCCAACTCTGTTATTCAGAGAAATATTAGTGGGAGAGAGATATTACATATGTTTTGGGATCTAGGTTGCAATACCTGCCTGCCTCCCTACCTATCAAATATAGGTTGTAAATGCAGCCATAGTCAGGCATGAGCCGAGCTGGAGTTGAAAATTGGTGCATCCCCGCTCCCCTCCCTTTTCGTACATCTCTCCTTTTCTTTCTCCTCTTATCTCTTCCTCCCTTTTCCCCTCCTTCTCTCTTCCATCCCCTGCCGGAGGTCGCTCTCCACAGTTCTAAATTAGGGATTAAAAAGAATTTCATCACAGTTCCAGCTGCGAGCGAATTGAAATCCTTTCCTCCCAGCAGATCCCTGGCAAGGACAAATGCCAGCACAAATCAAGAACAACTTTTGTGTGTGTGTGTATGTCCATTTCCCCCCCACACACACATTTGGTAATACATAAAGTGGAACTGGGGTTTTCTCTCTCTGTCTTTTCCTTTGCAAAATCTTATTACAAAAAGTCCTCGACGAACAAACATTTTTTTTTACTGTCCGTTTGAAGCTGCAACAGCACTGGAAAAAAAATGACTTGTGACCGTTTCTCGCACTTACGACCGTTGCAGCATCTCCATGGTCACGTGATCAAAATCCGGACACTTGGCAACTGGCTCATATTTATGACGGTCACTGTGTCCTGGGGGATGGTCATGTGATCCCCTTTTGCCGCCTTCTGACAAACGAAGTCAATGGGGGAAGCCAGTGTGACTGACTTGACAAATGCAGTGATTCCCTTAACAATGGCGGCAAGCAGGTTGTAACATGGGGCAAAACTCACTTAACAAGTGCCTTGCTTAGCCAGGGAAATTTGAGGCTTCGTTGCGGTTGTAAATCAAGGACTACCCGTAGTCCTTGAGTTTATGACTGTAACGGAGCCAGCCACAAGTAGTAACAAAAGTAAAACAAGTTGTTTTTGCAATGGTCGTTAAGTGAACATGGTGGTCGTAAGGGGGAAACTGTTGCTCGCTATCGGCACAGTTTTCTGAAAATGAGAAGAACTTCTTTTAGGCAAAAAACATTAAAAAGTCACGTCAGCCACATGATCACAGAACGCTTCAAACACCTGTAAACGCAGCCATGTTTTCGAGCACCCAAAGTGATAGGTGATAGGGATAGGTGGTGACTATTAAAACTTTGGATACAAGTTCACTTTTTCCAGGTAGGTCATACCCAGAGGTGGGTTTCAGCAGGTTCTGACCAGTTCTGGAGAACCGGTAGCGGAAATTTTGAGTAGTTCTGGAGAACCGGTAGTAAAAATTCTGACTGGCCCTGCCCCAATCTATTCTCTGCCTCCCAAGTCCCAGCTGATCGGGAGGAAATGGGGATTTTACAGTATCCTTCCCCTGGAGTGGGGAGGGAATGGGGATTTTACAGTATCCTTCCCGTGCCATGCCCACCAAGCCACGCCCACCAAGTCACACTTCACAGAACCGGTAGTAAAATTTTTTGAAACCCACACCTGGTCATACCTTTGAACAGTTGCTAAGCAATTGGTCATAAATCATAAATCGAGGACAACCTGTCCTTCCTTCTGCTACCTCAAGAGCCGTGGTGCGCCATAGTGGCACAGTGGTTAGAGTGCAGTATTGCAGGCTAACTCTGCCCACTGCTAGGAGTTCGATCCTGACCAGCTCAAGGTGGACTCAGCCTTCCATCCTTCTGAGGTGGGTAAAATGAGGACCCAGATTGTTGGGGGCAACAGGCTGACTCTGTAAACCGCTTAGAGAGAGGGCAGTATATGAAGCGGTATATAAGTCTAAGAAAGTGCTATTGCTATCATCTCCGTCATTGATCCAAGACATTTTGCAGCCTCATTCAAATTGCCTTTTTATTTATTTAATTTTTGGGGGGAATGGGGCAAAATAAGTTTCTCATTTATCCTCTCCATCACCCGCCTCCCATTCCCCCCCTTATCCCAACCGACCATTCTCCATTGCCTTGAAATGATTTTGCGTTAACTTCACCCTGCCATCCAAGTTAGATAAACCTCGGCCGACAGGATCGATAGTTTCTGCGAACTTGATAGAAAATTAGGCAGGTTTAATAAACTTCATGCATGGCTTCCTATCGGGGCTGTAGATCAAAGGAGAAAAAAAACAAATATATCGACTCGTTATCCCTTAGAATAGCGCTTATAAGTCACACCGGTACAATATTCCTCTCGTTAAAAATGGTGATGAGAGTCACGCTGGCATCTCACGGAAGAGCCGGCGGGCTGCAAAGGAGACCGAGACCTCCTCATCGGGAGCCCAGAAGTGACCTTGAAGGAGAAAATTCATGCATTATGCAAAAGGCAACCTGTCCGTTTTCTCAGATATTTTTCCTTCTATGCCGAATGTCTGTAGCCAGTCAGAAAATATAATAAAGACAGGATGTCATCAACTTAGGACCACAATTGAGCCCTAAATTTACATGGCTGAGACATTGGTGAAGTGAGTTTGGCCCCATTTTATAAATTTGCTATATTTCAGGAGTGGTATTCACTCACCCTCACTACCAGTTCGCAAATGTGATGGATAGAATAGAATAGAATAGAATAGAATAGAATAGAATAGAATAGAATAGAATAGAATAGAATAGAATAGAATAGAATAGAATAGAATTCTTTATTGGCCAAGTGTGATTGGACACACAAGGAATTTGTCTTGGTGCATACGCTCTCAGTATACATAAAAGATACATTTGTCAAGAATCATAAGGTACACCATTAATGATAGTCACAGGGAACAAATAAGCAATCAAATCATATTAGGAAACAATATCAATATAAATGTAATGATACCAGCCGCAAGGTTACAGTCATACAGTCATAAGTGGAAGGAGATGGGTGGTGGGAATGATGAGAAGATTAATAGTAATGCAGACTTAGTGAATAGTTTGAGAGTGTTGAGGGAATTATTTGTTTAGCAGAGTGATGGCATTCGGGAAAAAAACTATTCTTGTGTCTCGTTGTTCTGGTGTGCATTGCTCTATAGCGTCGTTTTGAAGGTAGGAGTTGAAAGAGTTTATGTCCAGGATGTGAGGGGTCTGTAAATATTTTCACAGCCCTCTTTTTGACTCGTGCAGTATACAGGTCCTCAATGGAAGACAGGTTGGTAGCCATTGTGGGTGTGGGTACCACAATTCTTTCAAGTTACACAAGAGAGACCCCAAACCAAAGCTGTTTGTATCTGCTGGGGCTGCAGGTGTATCCTCTGAACATGGTTGCCCAGTGCCAAATTTTAATTTTTTCCCAGGAGGCAAGTAAGTTACCGAGGAATTTTACCCGTGAATTGCATTTCATTCATTTAATTTTCATTCAGCTTGGATTTCATTACATTGATGATAGCTTCCCTCCAGCTGTCATTTATTTCTTCCTCCAGTTTTTCCTGAATTTTTGGGATAGTCTAACATGCCACTCAGAAGGGAAGTAGGACTGCCATCCTGGGAACCAGCTGTGCACCTCTGGAGGAAAACCAGGTTCCAACCTTCTTTTTCAGGGACCAAGACAATTAGATTCTCGCAAAACCTGGTAAGTAAGTAAGTAAGTAAGAAAGAAAGAAAGAAAGAAAGAAAGAAAGAAAGAAAGAAAGAAAGAAAGAAAGAAAGAAAGAAAGAAAGAAGGAGGAGGAAGGGAAGGAAAAAAGAGAGAGAGAGAAAGAAAGAAAGAGGGAGGAAGGGAAGGAAGAGAAAGAAAGAAAGAAAAAGAAAGAAAGAAAGAAAGAAAGAAAGAAAGAAAGAAAGAAAGAAAGAAAGAAAGAAAGAAAGAAAGAAGAAGGAAGGAAGGAAGGAAGGAAGGAAGGAAGGAAGGAAAGAAAGAAAGAAAAAGAAAAGAAAAGAAAGAAAGAAAGAAAGAAAGAAAGAAAGAAAGAAAGAAAGAAAGAAAGAAAGAAAGAAAGAAAGAAAGAGTAATAGTAATAACAGAGTTGGATGGGACCTTGGAGGTCTTCTAGTCCAACCCCCTGCTCAGGCAGGAAACTCCATTATTCCAAGGAAGGAAGGAAGGAAGGAAGGAAGGAAGGAAGGAAGGAAGGAAAGAAAGAAAGAGAAAGAAAGAAAGAAAGAAAGGAAGAAAGGAAGGAAGAAAGAAAGAAGAGGGAGGAAGGGAAGGAAGAAAGAGAGAGAAAAAGAAAGAAAGAAAGAAAGAAAGAAAGAAAGAAAGAAAGAAAGAAAGAAAGAAAGAAAGAAAGAAAGAAAGAGAACTTGGAAAGTACAGAGAAGTAAGTTTTAGTTCTCATTTATTAGCAATGACACTGAGACCTCCTTAATTTCTTTGATCCTCTTTCTAACTGTGTCCCGATATCTGTTCTTGGTCCATGTTGCTTTACTGTCAAGACCAGAGGATTCCATTATGGATGTTTTCCTTTGCCAGATGTTTTTCAGCTGCACTGAAAATGGCCTGAAACACAGGGAGATGATCTGCCAAGGCCGGTGTTTCTCAACCTTGGCAATGTTAAGAGGGGTGGACTTCAACTCCCAGGATTCCCCACCCACCATGCTAGCTGGAGAATTCTGAGAGTTGAAGTCCACCCATGTTAAAACTGCCAAGGTGAGAAACTCTAGAAGCTACGAGGGTCAAAAAACTTCCCCAGTACCTTTCCATGCAGCCTCTCCTGGACCGATGAGACTTCGGCCAGACATCTCATGAACCCAGAATTTCTACATCTGAGAATGAAGATGGATCCAGAATCAGAAAGTCCCTTTTAGAGATCCTCTGGTTAAAAGTCCAAGAAATAGCAGAGGATGAGTGAAATGCTCAAAAATTGGAGAAGGATGAAGAGGTTTTGGCCCACAGCTTGAGTTTCTTCCTTGAGCTGAAAAAGATGCAAGCAGAACACAGCCAGCCGGCAAAAATCGATTCCGAAATCTATTGACCAAAATGGTCTGCAGGAGGAGAGTCCTGTTTCTGTATTTTATTGCTACATTTCTGGAGAATTTCTGGACAATTACTCTGGATGGGTGTTTTTGAGTTTCCTCTTTATGAGTTTCCTCTCCCTTGCATTATTCTAGAGGTAGCCTTTTTTTTTTTTAATTTGATTTATATTGCTGCCCTTCTCCAGAGACTAGCCTTCATACTTTTGTATATTTATACAAAGTCAGCTTATTGCCCCCCACAAACTGGGTCCTTTGACTTATGACCAGTTGCTTAGCCTGAAAAAGGGGAGCTATGATCCAGATCTTTGGGCCAATCACCAGGAGACTGGGAGTTCTAGTCCTTCCTTAGGCATGAAAGCCAGCTGGGTGACATTGAGCCAATCAACTGGAAACAGTGAGTTCTAGTCAAGGAAGCCAGCTTGGTGAATTTGGGCCAACCACCAGGAGACTGGGAGTTCTAGCTCCACCTTAGGCCAATCACCAGGAGACTGGGAGTTCTAACTCCACCTTAGGCCAATCACCAGGAGACTGGGAGTTCTAGCTTCACCTTAGGCCAATCACCAGGAGACTGGGAGTTCTAGCTCCACCTTAGGCCAATCACCAGGAGACTGGGAGTTCTAGCTCCACCTTAGGCCAATCACCAGGAGACTGGGAGTTCTAACTCCACCTTAGGCCAATCACCAGGAGACTGGGAGTTCTAGCTCCACCTTAGGCCAATCACCAGGAGACTGGGAGTTCTAGCTCCACCTTAGGCCAATGACCAAGAGACTGGGAGTTCTAGCTCCACCTTAGGCCAATCACCAGGAGACTGGGAGTTCTAGCTTCACCTTAGGCCAATCACCAGGAGACTGGGAGTTCTAGCTCCACCTTAGGCCAATCACCAGGAGACTGGGAGTTCTAGCTCCACCTTGGGCCAATCACCAGGAGACTGGGAGTTCTAGTCCCACCTTAGCAGGGGTGGGCCGCTTAGGGTTCGCAGAGGTTCGGGAGAACCTCTAGCTAAGATTTTGTGCAATTTGGAGAATCTGCAAATCCCACTCCTGGTTGGCCCCGCCCACCCCGCTCCGCCCCTCCCAGGAATTCCCACGCGGCCAGTTTCGGATGCAGGTAAGTGCAGGGCATGCACAGAGGCTCGGGGAGGGTGAAAAACAGGCCTACCAGAGGGTCTTCGCCCTCCCGGAGGCCCAAGAAAAAGCCTCTGGAGCCCAGGGAGGGCAAATACACCCCCCCCATGGTGCAGGAGGCCAACTAGGCCACGCCCACCATGGCCACACACACCCAGCAACCGGGCAGAGAACCCCTTGCTAAAATTTTTGAAGCCCAGCCTTGCACCTTAGACACAAGTCATCCAGGTGACTTTGAGCCACTCATCAGGAGGTGGTGAGTTCTAGTCCTGCCTTAGGCACAAAAACCAACTGGGTGCCCAATCCACCTCACAGGGTTGTTGTGGGGAAAATAAGAGAAAGGAGTATTAGCTATGTTCACTACCTTGAGGATTTTATAAAATAACTCAGGAAACAACGAAACAAAATTCCTGCACTGGGTGGGCTGTGTGTGGACTGGAAGACCTCTAGGATCCCTTCCAACTGTATGATTGGAATTATATACGATTTCTCCTCCCTCCCTCTAAATATCTGCATTTAGCCTCCAATTTTGTCTTCAATCTTGCTGAAAACAAGAGTTATGTCACACAGTCATCCTGAATTGGTGACACTAATAAGAAAAACAGAAAAAAAAATAACACAGCATTTTCCTGGCGTGGCTTAAAACACGTTTCCAACTTGCTATTTTAAAAAATGAGAATGAGAAGAAGAAAAAATCCATGGCTAAAAATATACAAACCTACCAAGTCTCAATGTCTAAAGAGCAGAAAAAAGTAAAACAGTAAAATAAAAATAAAACACGAAAGGTCCCTGACAGTCTAACAGAGTTAAAATATTAAAATATTAACACATAATAATGATAAATATTTAATGCTAAAATAACATTAATATATAAACGAGGGTCTTGGTTGCACTGTAGTCTGCGCATTAAAGGAAGATTTGCAGAATGCTAAAATTTTACAGTCACTGGACAAGTTTTTTTGTTTGTTTTTTTTAATTTCAGGGATGGTTTTGACACCAGAATCTATTTGGATATCTGGGTTGTCCTTGACTTATGACCACAATGGAACCCAACATTGCCGTTGCTAAGCGAGACATTTGTTAACTGAGTATTGCTCCATTTTACGACCTTTCTCCCCACAGTTGTTAAGTGAATCACCGCAGTTGTTAATTTAGTCACACGGTTGTTAAATAAATCTGGCTTCCCCTTGTCAGAAGGTCGCAAAAGGGGATTGCGTGACCCTGGGTCACTGCAGCCGTCATAAATACGAGTCAGCTGTCAAACGTCTGAATTTTGATCACGTGAGCCTGGGGCAGTGGTGAAATGTAAAATTGGTTACGACCGGTTCTGTGGGCGTGGCTTGGTGGTGGTGGGGTAATATGACTGAGTGGGCATGGCCAACTTTTTTTTTTTTTTTTACTTTTAAAACCATTTTTTCTACAACCTCTTCAGCTGAAGAGGTTTTAAAAAATGCTTTTAAAGCTTCTGACGATCCCAGCTGACTTGCCTGATCAGCAGAGGCTTTTTTTTCCTTTTAAAAACATTTTTTCTATAACCTCTTTGGCCGAAGAGGTTGTAGAAAAAATGCTTTTAAAAGCCTCTGATGATCCCAGCTGAGCTGCGCAATCATCAGAGGCTTTTTTTTTTTTACTTTTAAAAGCATTTTTTCTACAACCTCTTCAGCTGAAGAGGTTTTAAATAATGCTTTTAAAGCTTCTGATGATCCCAGCTGACTTACCTGATCAGCAGAGGCTTTTTTTTCCTTTTAAAAACATTTTTTCTATAACCTCTTCGGCCGAAGAGTCAGGTAGTCAAGGACTACCTGTAATGAACTCTGGGAGAAAGTGAGATAAGATGCAATTTTGTGGGTTCTCCTGGTTCTTTTAGTGGTTCCTAATACCATTGACCACGAAAACACGTTCAGTAGAACCTGGTGAGTGTTGGGACAAGAAGATATGGATCTTCTAATGGGATGGATCACTAATAATTAATCAGTGGAACGACTTGACTCCAGAAGTTGTGGATGCTCTAACACTAGAAGTTTTTAAGAAGAGATTGGACAACCAAATGGTTTCCTGCCTGAACAGAGGGTTGGACTAGAAGACCTCCAAGGTCCCTTCCAACTTTGTTATTCTGTTAATAAGCCGAATATTGAATCCTAACAAGGCTTTTTATGGTCTCTCAAGGTCTTTTTTCTGCAGATGGTTACCTCAACCTCCCTGGAGATCCAACCTTTCCATGCAATCTGATCGAAGAACTCTACTAAAAGGGGAATGGATGTCACTACGTTTTTTTTATTTCCCAGCTGAGCTTCATTATTTTTGGACTAATAGACTTACTGTAGTTTGCCAAGTTCCTTATCAGTATTCTACTACGCATGTCCGCATTCTTTCACTTGCTACACACTCCTTCCTTTGTTCTCTTGCCAGAAAGGTCCGGCTGAGAAATAGCCAGCAAGAACTATTTCAAAATGTAGCAATTACTTTTCTTAGTTAGCGAGGTGTTTTACTTTCTTTATAACAAATAAATGAGTTTTAGTAGAGAACTTTTCTTCGGGATTTCTTTTCAGAATATTGCACCAAGGAATAAGCCACGATCCATTCTCTAATCAGGGTGATTGTCCCAGAGCCAAAAATGGGATTAATCAATGCCCTGACAATGGATTTCTTAGATCCTGGGGGGTTTCTTCTTGTTGCGATATTTTCAGGATCAGACTCAATAAATAATTTTGAGAATTAAGAGTTCAAATATATCTCTCTTTATTTACATAAGGCATTCTATATTCACTGAATATTCACAGATAGAAGCAAAGAAGGGATGTATGCAGCTCCTTATATATACAATGGGTGGAGCTAGATATGGGAGTGGTGAAGTATGAATACATTAAGAAGTGAAGAATAAGTTAACCCCTGATACCCTGTTCATATACTATTTACATAATGGAGAATAAGGCATTTACTTGTGACAAATCCCCCTCTAAATGCCGATTCGATATATTACACCAATTACATTCAGATTCAGAACAATATAAAACATGTAACTTAGAAGTCAAATATTTATGTTGCTTGGACGGCAAAGGCTTTGTTAATATGTCAGCCATTTGCTCTGATGTTTCACAATGAACTGCTTTGATAAATCCATCCTGAGATAACTGTCTCACATGTTTAAATTTTATATCTATATGTCTGGACCTTTGTCCAATAGCATCAGATCTAGATATTTCGATAGCAGCTTTGTTATCTTCATGCATGATAAATGGTAAAGTGGGTTTTTTCCAAATGTCTGAAAGTAAGTCATTAAACCATACAAGGTTATTTGCTGCTTTAGATAGACAAACATATTCTGCTTCTGTTGTTGAAGTGGCTACTAAATCTTGTTTGCCAGTGTACCAGTAAACTGGACAACCATTAAGTAGAAATATATAACCAGATGTGCTTTTTCTACATGAAGTATCGCCAGCCCAATCCGCATCGGCGTAACATGTGAGGATGGGCTCCTTGATATTATTAGGTTCCAATAACAAACAAAAGTCTAAACTATTCTTCAAATATCTTAATATCCTTTTGACAGCTTCCCAATGGTATAGTGTTGGTTTGCTGACATGTCTGGACAATAAGTTGAGAGGCAAGGCAATATCAGGTCTAGTCCAATTGGAAATGTAAAGAAGGGAACCTATGATTGATCTATAAAACGTATTATCTTTGAATTCAGGGGATGATTCGTCTGCATTCCTTAGAAAATCAGTTTGCATGGGAGTGTCACAGGGCTTAGCATTACTTAAATTACATTTGTTCAAGAGTTCTATGATTTTATCTCTTTGAGAAAGTTTGAATCCCCTTCTGGTTTTACTGATTTGAACACCAAGATACTTATTTACTTTACCCAAAGATTTCAGTGAAAAATGTTCATTTAGTTTTGTTACAAATGTTTCTCTCCTCTCTTTATGTTTACCAATGTACAAAATATCATCCACATAGATCAACACAAATTCTATGGAATCACCATCCTTTTTTACAAAGAAACAATTGTCAGCAGTAGTGGCACTGAAACCCATAGTTTTAAGCACTTTTACTAAACAATCATACCATCGTTTACCAGATTGTTTCAACCCGTATAAACTTTTGTTTAATAACCAAGTCTCATTTTTGTTTGTGTATTGACTGTGAGGTGCCCTTACATATATTTCTTTATCTAATTTTGCGTGTAAATACGCAGTCTGTATGTCATATTGAAACACGTTGAGATTGAGTGCTGATGCTATAACTAGAGCTGTTTTGACACTCTCTGTTCTTACTGTGGGAGAGTATGTGTCTGTATAATCCTCGGGATATTTCTGTGCATAACCTTGTGCAACTAATCTAGCTTTGTATAGTGTATTGCCTCCTTCCAAATTTTTAATTTTATATATCCACCTAGTGCCAATGATGGTTTTGTCTTTTGGTGCAATTGCAGGTGTAAATACATTTAGCCCTCGTAAACTATCCATTTCTTTAGTCATTGCTGATTCCCATTTTTCCTTTTCTTCAGGAGGAAGTTTTAACACTTCCTCATATGTATTAGGTGTTGTTGATTCTCCATTCATATACATTACATAATCTTTGTATTTGTTTGGAACTTGATTCCTGCTACTTCTGATTGCTCTTTCAGGCTTACTATCATTGTCATGTAAGTACCTTGCTTCCCTTTTTGTTAATGAGTCTGTCTTTATTTTGTGTTGACTGTTTGTCCATGTTTTGTTTTTGTTTCTATACCTGTTGTTACTGTGTTCTTCTATAGTACCTTTTTTTTGGAGTTTGTAATCTGATTTGGTGTTTGGGAATATTTCATTAAGATGTATTTTAGACCAGTTGGCCTGTTCATGGAATACAGCTGTTCTGGAGACTATAAATTTATTATTATTATCGATGAATCTGTATCCTTTTGTGCCTGTCTCGTATCCCATAAATCTAAGTCTTCTGGATACGTTCTCTCCTTTGCGCCTTAATTGTTTAGGTATGTGTACGTCTGCAGTGACTCCAAATATATGCATGTGTGCTAATTTTGGTTTCCTATTATACATTACTTCATATGGTGTCTTATTTACAATGCTGGACCAAGTTCTATTTTGTGTGTAATTAGAATATTGTAGGGCTTCTGACCAGAATTGTTTGCCTAAGCCAGCATCTTCTAATGTGCATCTAATCATGGTTTGTAATGTTGAGTTCTTTCTCTCTACCACTCCGTTCTGGAATGCGGAAAATGGGCTAGATGTGTAATGTAACATTCCTTTGTCCTTTAGCCATTGGGAGAATTCCTTAGACATGAATTCACATCCCCTATCTGTCATGATTTGCTTTATTTTAATATTGTGCTGTGTTTCTATACGTTTGTAGAACTCTTTAAATTTTTGAAAGGTTTCATCTTTATGTTTTAATGTGTAAACAAATCCATAACGACTATAATCATCTACAATGGTTAGAAAGTAACGTTTTTTGTAAGTAATTGATGGTGTTAGTGGACCAACTAGGTCCATGTGTACTAAATCAAAAACTTTGTTGGTTGACCTTGTTGATTTTCTAGGTCTGGGACTAGCTTTTAGCTTTGTAGACTTACATACTGAGCATTCCAAATAGTTTTCACAATTTTTTATTTTAACACCTTCTGCGTGTTCAGTCATCTTTTGTACTACAGGAAAACTGGCATGTCCTAACTTCCTATGTAAAACATGAGCACACTCATCGTGAATTGGCTTACCTATTTTAGGTTTTTTTTCATTGTGTGTATCTTTGTGATTATGAGTTACTTCACATTCATCATTGTCACTGTTACTATTGTTTCCATTATCTACTTCAATGCTATCTTCCATATTTGAATCAATGTTGTGTAACCATTTCTCCTTTGTCATTAAATAAGGTAGGCCTCCTTTGATTATTACTGTACCTATATCTATTCTATTTTTCTCTAATGTTGCTTTTCCCTTTGAGAAAACAATGTTAATGTCAGAATCTCTGCTTAGTTTTATGGCACTAAGTATGTTATGAGGTATTTCAGGTATTAGTAATACCCCCTCTATTTTTCCTAGACCAGGTAAGGTTACATTCCCTCTACCTATTACTTGGACTTTTTCTTGATTAGCTACTTTGATTACAAATTTATCCTCTACAAATGAAGACAATATATTTCTATTATTTGTAGTGTGATTGGTTGCTCCAGAATCAATAAGCCAATTATTGTTCTCTGGTTGTTGTATGTTAGTGTTGTCTTGTTTGTTTAGTCCATTCAGTGAACCAGATTTTCTATCCTTTGAATTATCTCTGCCCCCTCTATGTTCTTTATAATTAGGTGGACTTCTATACCTATGTCTATCAATGGAAGACTGTCTGTTGTTGTACTTACTTCTGTATTCTGGCCTATGCCTTTCTCTTGGGATTTTAGGGCAATCCCTCCTATTATGCTCTTTGGACCCACAATTGTGGCATCTAAATGTTTCATGATATCTTTCTTGAAATGCTACCTTTCTATATTGTTTGTGTTCTATGTGATTGTTAGAGCGACTCCTCCTTGAGTTGTCTTCAGCTATTAACTTATTGGATAGACTTTCTATGGATAAGTATCCTAGATTGATTGTGTCTAAATGTGACATATAATTATCCCATGATGGGTCAAGTGAGTTGATGATAACACTTTTCATCGTTTGATCTGAAATCACCTCTCCCCTTAAATGTAGTTCAGCTCTAATTTTGTTTAAAGATATTAAATGTTCATTTATGGTAACCCCTGGCTTTATCCTAGAAGAGAAGAAATCTTTAGACATTCTTGTGGTAGTAGCTACACTATCACTGTGAAATAAATTGAACATGCATTGAATAATTTCTGAGACAGTCAGATTCTGCTTAATGCTGTGATACATGGCAGGAGACACACTGGAAATTAATAAGAAAAATGCTCTATGGTGTAGGCAATCTAACTTTAGAGTCCAAGGTCTTTTTGGGGGATTAGTGATAAAAAACAATAAGTTTTCTTTCATAAAGACAACCTGGAGCTGCTGATACCATTCTTGCAAATTAATGCCATCTATCCTCAGCTTTGGGAAGTCACTGGGTAAATTCCCAACATTGTTGGGTCCATTACTTACAACCGGGGGTAGTCCGTGGTCTCGTAAATGCTGGAAATTACAAAACGGCATGGGAATGCTCGCAACGAGTCTGCATGATTCTCTCCGCATCTCATGTCTTCCTGGGTCGTCCTCGTAGTCTTGCACATGCGCGTTGCTCATTTCGTCCCTGGAGTCGTCGTGAGAGGTTCTCGCTGCTGCAGCTCGTTCGTTTTGCTCTTCTTCCGATGAATCAGTCTCCGGCTCGATCTTGGGAGTCCTGGTGGTAGCGGGTGTTCGTTTCCTTCTGCTGAAGGTGCTGGTCCTTGGGTCAGTCTGCGGCGTGGGGTGGTATCTGCAGGGCTCTCTGGGTTCAGGTGTCATTGCTCTCGTTGTCTGGATAGGAGCGGGTAGATTTTGAGGCTCTGACTTGCTTGCTTGTCTTTTGGTTGATTTTTTAGTAATCTTCAATTTCGGTCCAAATGCAGCAAAAAGCGTTTTCATTGCTGACTTTATTTGCATGTCTGTTGAATCTTCTTCGTTTTCTGATTCTGATTCTTCTGAGGTATATATTTTTTCTTTTTTATTTTCTTTATCGAGTAAGACCTTTCGCGCCAGAAATTTTGAATCTTGCTTTCTGATTGGCTCTGCTTCGTTCACCTTGGGGGTCTGTTGAAACCAAGATGGCTGCCATTCGAAATTTTGCGCGGGATCGTTGTTTTTCTTCTTCACTGCGTTTTTGTCTGTAAGCATTTCACTCACTATTTTTGAGTCTTTTGGCTTTTCAGTAGCGATGTGCTTCTCTCTCGCTGCTCCGTTGTTTTTTAGCATATCTTGGAGTTTCGCGATAAGGCTTTCATCGCTCTTTTGGCTTTTTAAAAGTTTCAGTATCTCTGACCTGAGTTCGTTGTTTTCTATTTTGTTTTCCTCCTGGTCATCATCTTCATTTATTATTTCTTCGTCTTCTGTGGTGTATTCTTCAGATTCTCTCGAAATTGCATTCGTGGACTCATCGATTATTTCTTGATCCGTTTCCATCTCTTTGCTGCATGCCCTGGTGTTGGGTCTATCTCTTTTAGACATATTTAAATTTTTATTGAGTCAATTCAACCATCCTCTGCTACCAGATTGTTGCGATATTTTCAGGATCAGACTCAATAAATAATTTTGAGAATTAAGAGTTCAAATATATCTCTCTTTATTTACATAAGGCATTCTATATTCACTGAATATTCACAGATAGAAGCAAAGAAGGGATGCATGCAGCTCCTTATATATTCAATGGGTGGAGCTAGATATGGGAGTGGTGAAGTATGAATACATTAAGAAGTGAAGAATAAGTTAACCCCTGATACCCTGTTCATATACTATTTACATAATGGAGAATAAGGCATTTACTTGTGACACTTCTGATCCTGGAGAAAAAATGAAGACCTTCTACCCTGGTTTTCTGCCCACAGATTGGGTGTTTTAATGCCTGGCTGGTGCCCACTTCTAGATACAGGTCCAATTTCTCTCAATAAAACGACAACGAATTAGACTAAGATTACTCCTGTGACTCCCGGCCTCAAGATCAGTGGTTCTCCTAAATCTCTTGGTGGCTGATCCATGAAAATGGAGTCAAGTAGGACATTTTCGGTGTGAGATATGGCTGGATTACAGGTAATAAGTGAATTGTTAGGAGAATCAGACTTCCTCATTGACTTTGCTTGTCAGAAGGTCGCAAAGGAGGATCACATGATCCTGGCACCAGCGGTGGGATTCAAATAATTTAACAACCAGTTCTCTGCCTTAATGAACGGCTGTGTGGGCGTGGCCATGGTGGGTGTGGCCACGAGGTGTGACAAGCAGCATTCGGCCTCCTGCAGCCTCCTGGGAGCAAAAATGGGCCGGGGGGGGTGCACCTTGTTTTGGGCCTAGTAGGCCTCCATGCAGCCTCCTGGGAGCAAAAACGGGCCGCGTGGGAGCAGCGCCACACTCCCGTGTCTCGTTTTGGGCCTAGTAGGCGTCCCTGCACTTACCTGGGAGCAAAAATGGGATGCGTGGGGACCCCTGAAAGGTTCGGGGAAGGGAGTGGCCAGCCAGCAATTTAACAACCGGCTCGCCCGAACTGGCCCGAACCGGCTGAATCCCACCACTGCCCAGCATACTACATAAGTATGAGTCAGTTGCCAAGCATCCAAATTTTGAACATTTATTTTATTTATTTAATTTTATTTAATTAGATTTATATGCTGCCCTTCTCCGGAGACTCAGAGTGGCTTACAATGCGTTAAGAACATTTGACCATGGGGATGCTGCAACAATCCTAAGTGTGAAAACAGGTCCTAAGTCACTTTGTTTTAGTGCCGTTGTAACTTCCAACGATCACTAAACGAATTGTTGTAAGTCAAAGATTATCTGTAATTCCTCGCTTGACCTTCCTTCCGACTGGGATGGTTGTTCTCCAGCAAATATGTGCAATTGATTTCTTAATTTGCTCTGTTTCGTAGAGCTGACAATCGTGCGGTAGCTTCTCATTAGGAAGATTAAAAGATGCTCTCTCCCCGGATCTGGCCTTGAAGATGACCTGGAAAATTGCAGGATGTTAAAAAGCAGGTCATTCTTTGAAACATCTTCTGATAACACAGGATCTTGGACAAGATGGAAGCTGAACAGTTGATGTCCAACTGCCGAGATCCCATTTACCCCAATTAATAGAATAGAATTCTTTATTGGCCAAGTGTGATTGGACACACAAGGAATTTGTCTTTGGTGCATATGTTCTCAGCGTACATAAAAAAAAATACGTTCATCAAGAAATGGTGATGATGGCATCTTCAATCAATCAATCAATCAATCAATCTCAGCTGTACATCTCCACTCCAGACCATCCCAACGATGCCTTGGAAATGATGTCCCAGTGCCTGGAGGCCATGCGGGTCTGGATGGGGAGAAACAGGCTTCGACTCAACCCTTCCAAGACCGAGTGGCTGTGGCTGCTGGCGTCCCGGTATAGCCAGCTGGTGCCATTGCTGGTTATTGGGGGCGAATCATTGGCCCCCACGGAAAGGGCCTGCAACTTGGGCATCCTCCTGGATGCACGGCTGTCTTTGGAAGAGCATACGACGGCCGTGGCCAGGGGGGCTTTTCATCAGGTTCGCCTGATTTGCCAGTTGCGTCCCTTTCTGGATCGGGACTCCTTACGCACGGTCACTCAAGCACTCGTCACTTCTCATCTGGACTATTGTAACGCTCTCTACATGGGGCTCCCCTTGGGGTGCACCCGGAGGCTCCAACTGGTGCAAAATGCGGCCGTGCGGGGGATTATGGGAGCGACGGGGTGCTCCCACATGACACCTCTCCTGCGTGAGCTGCATTGGCTTCCGGTGGACTTCCGCGTGCGCTTCAAGGTGTTGGTGACCATCTTTAAAGCGCTCCATGGTTTAGGGCCGGGGTACTTACGGGACCGCCTTCTGCCACCAATTGCCTCCCACCGGCCGGTTCGCTCCCACAGAGAGGGCTTCCTCAGGGTGCCGTCAGCCAGACAATGTCGGCTGGTGACCCCCAGGGGGAGAGCCTTCTCTGTGGTGGCACCTACCCTCTGGAACGATCTACCCCCAGAGATACGAGTGATCCCAGACCTCCGGACTTTTCGTCAGACCCTAAAAACTTACTTTTTTCAGCTAGACAGGCTGTCCTGATTCCATGTTGGTTTTAACGTTTGATATTGATTTTAATTGATATGTTTTAAATTATGGGCCAAATTTCATTAAATAGTTTTAATAATTATTTTAACTTTTGTGTACAAATGTTTTTATTTTGGCTGTTCACCGCCCTGAGTCTGAAAGGATAAGGGCGGTATACAAATTTAATTAATAAATAAATAATAATAAATAAAATCAATCAAAATAGAGCTGGAAGGGACCTTGGAGGTAGATACAGATACAGATTAACAGATTTGGAAGGGACCTTGTAGGTCATCTAGTCCAACACTCCCCCCCCCCGGCCAAAGCAGACCCTACACCCGTGATGGTGAACCTATGGCACGCGTGCCACAAGTGGCACGCGTAGCCATATTGGTGGGCATGTGAGCGTTGTCCTAGCTCAGCTCCAGCATGCATGCGTGCGCTGGCCAGCTGATTTTTGGGCCTCCTGGGCCCAATGGAAGTCGGCAAACAGGCTGCTCCTGGGTTGTTGCACTCCCCAGCTCCTAGGAAGCCTTTGGAGGCTGGGGAGGGCAAAAAAAACGGGCCTACCGGGCCCACTGGGCCATTACATGCCAAAAGGGGGGAAAACATGGGATTGCGCACGCACGTATGCGTGGGGGGGCAGGGCACATAGAATTATGGGTGTGGGCACGCACGCGCGCGACCACCCCGCACTCCCCCAGCTTTTGGCACGCGATGGCAAAAAGGTTAGCCTTTAACCATCTTATTTGCTCTTTTTTTCATTTTTGAAAAAAAAAAACTTAGAAAAACTTTGTTACTTTGAATGTACACTAATCGGCATATATTAAAATGAAATTTCATTGCATACAGCTCAGTGGTGGGTTTCAAAATTTTTTACTACCGGTTCTGTGGGTGTGGCTTGGTGGGCGTGGCATGGCTTGGTGGGTGTGGCTTGGTGGGCGTGGCAGGGGAAGGATGCTGTAAAATCTCCATTCCGTCCCCAATCCAGGGGAAGGTTACTGCAAAATCCCCCCCCCTTTTTTTTTAATTAATCATATTTCTATGCCGCCCACTCTCCGAGGACTCTGGGCGGCTTACAACAATTGACAGTATACTAAATAGCCTATTGCCCCCAACAATCTGGGTCCTCATTTTACCCACCTCGGAAGGATGGAAGGCTGAGTCAACCTTGAGCCGGTGAGATTTGATCTGCTGATCTGCTGAACTAGCAGTCAGCTATTGTAGCTGCAGTACTGCACTCTAACCACTGCGCCACCTCGGCTCTTTTCCTTCCGATCAGCTGGGACTCAGGAGGCAGAGAATAGATGGGGGCGGGGCCAGTCAGAATTTTTACTACCGGTTCTCCGAACTACTCAAAATTTACGCTACCGGTTCTCCAGAACTGGTCAGAACCTGCTGAAACCCACCTCTGATACAGCTCTCAAAGGGTCTTCCCCTCTAATATACACTACATAAACACGACAAAATAAATACATAAATACAAAATTATGTATATTCCCACATATATTATATGACACAGAGAAATAACACAGTTGTTGTTTCTATACATGTGTGCAAAAACTCTAGTAGTACCTCTTTAGATGTAACAATCTATGCGGGAGCCCACCTCATTATAATGTTTTACCTTTTAATGCTCAATGTTTCTAAGGTTTTTAAAATTCTACTTCTTTTATGCAGGTAGTCCTCGCCTTACAACCGTTCGTTTAGTCACCGTTCAAAGTTACAACAGCACTGAAAAAAGTGACCAGTGGTGAAATGTAAAATTTGTTACTATTGGTTCTGTGGGCGTGGCTTGGGAGGGGGTAATGTGACTGGGTGGGCGTGGCCAACTTTTTTTTTTTTTAAACTTTTAAAAGCATTTTTTCTACAACCTCTTCGGCCAAAGAGGTTGTAAAAAAAATGCTTTTAAAAGCCTCTGACGATCCCAGCTGAGCCGCACGATCATCAGAGGTTTTTTTTTTTACTTTTAAAAGCATTTTTTTGGCCGAAGAGGTTGTAAAACAAATGCTTTTAAAGGGCTCTGATGATCCCAGCTGAGTTGCCTGATCGGCAGAGGCTTTTCCTTTTAAAAGCATTTGTAGAAAAAATGCTTTTAAATGTAAAAAATAAAAGCCTCTGATGATCGCGCGGCTCAGCTGGGCATGGGGAGGGCAGGGATTTCTGCTACCGGTTCTCCGAACCACCCACCACCATCGCTATCAGATCAGGCAATCCGGTCCAGATGGGAGCATTTCACCCCTGCTTATGACCGTTTTTAACACTTATGCAGCATCCCCAGGATCAGATGACCAAAATTAAGACACTTGGCAACTGTCTCATATTTATAACTGTTGCAGTGTCCCAGGATCATGTGAACCTCTTTTGAACCCCTTTTACAACCTCTGTCAGGGTTCCAAGTAACACCCCCACGAAAGAAGACTCGGGGCTTGAAGTTCCACAAAGTTCCATTTTGTTAGAGATGTCATATTGGCACATCTGGGAAAACCCGAATCTGAAAGCTTCTGTTGTGGTCCGCCAGCAGCCTGCAGAACTGGCAGCGGAGTCAGACAGTGAGGAGGCTGGGGAGGACCATGGGCCAGTCCTGGAGGCTGGGGAAGGCCCAGATGAGGGCTCTGTGTCAGAGGCAGAGAGGGGGGCCTCCGACACAGAGGGGGCATGGGCCATCTGGGAGTTATACACGGACTCCGGAACTTCCAGAGTTGGAGAGCAGAGAGGCAGAGGAAAGGAGGAGCCTGTTCCTAGTGCACGCATGCGCAGAGCTGCCAGAAGGCACGAACAATTAAAACAAAAGGGACGACTCAGGAGTAAGACCTGGGGATGATTGGCCCCTCCCATAAGGTTTAAAAGAAGAGCAAAGGCATGTGGGCACTTTGCAGGAAAGCAACGTTGTTAATTCTGTTCCCAGTCGGCATCTCTGTTTGATTCTGGACTCCGAGTGGCTTTGCCAAGTAGGTCTTTGGCAGAGTGTCAAGGGAGATAAAGGTTGGTGATTATCCCGAAGGACTTTCTGCAACTAATTGGGACTCAGCTGTGAATGAACGTAATTCACAGCTGTTGCAATAAAAGAGGTTTTTGGGACTACTCGTGTGTTTTAATGACCCAGGAAGCCTAGGCCGCAACAGCTTCCAGGTTTTTCCCACCGAAAAGAAAGTCCAAGTCCCTTCCCCTGCAACCACATGCCCATCACATGGTCTAATCAATGCTCCATCCCAACTGGAGATGCCTCCCAGTCACGCCCCTCCAGGTGCAGGGCAGGCTGTCCTTGACTCTCAGAGAAAAGAATGTTATTATGGCTAGATATCTCTGCAACTCCATACAATCCCCCCTCCCAGTTTCCCACAGCACTAAATGTGGCAGCCCTGAAGATCCAAAGTAAAAGATGGCCTCCAGGGTTGACCACCTCCTGAGCAAAGTTCTGGACTTACAGCAGTTCATTTAGTGACAATTCAAAGTTAAAACCACACTGAAAAAAGTGACTTACGACCGTTTTCACACTTACAACCATTGCAGCCTCCCCATGGTCACGTGATCAAAATTGGCAACTGATTCATATTGATGACTGTTGCTATGTCCCAAAGTCATGTGATCCCCTTTTGCGACTTTCTAACAAGCCAACGGGGGAGCCAGATTCACTTAACAAACGTGTGACTAACTCACCAACCGCAGTGTTTGGCTTAACGACAGTGGCAAGAAAGGTTCGTAAACGGGGCGAAATTCACTTAGCAACTGTCTTGCTTAGCAACAGAACTTTGGGGTCTCAATTGTGGTCGGTAAGTCGAGGACTGCCTGTTACGTGCTATTTTACGACGTCCTCAGTGGTCGCTGGGCCGTGAAAGCGGGCGGCATATAAATTGATTATGTAAATAAATTCTCCGATGCGGAGAAATAGGAGAGAAAAATTTTCTGTGCGGGTAATAACCTCTTTTCCTCTTGGGGAACCAGGCTGGGACTCTCCTTAATCTACCTTTTAATGCCAGATGAAGTTCTCGTCTTCGACTCTCGTCTCCCTTAAGAGCTTCTCTGGCCAGGCTGATGTTTATTGAATCTTTTCCATTAATTCTTTGAGTTCCCCCGTTAGTTTTACCGTTTCTTTTTTTTTCCTCCTAGATTGCATCTGTCTGTCACAAACCCTTCAAGATAGAGAACAGGCCATCAACATTTTAAATTAAAAAGAATAGGACACTGTCCAGAGTGGGCTTCAAAAATTTTAGCAAGGGGTTCTCTGGCCGGTTGCTGGGTAGGTATGGTGATGGTGGGTGTGGCCTAATCGGCCTCCTGCACCACAGCTGGGGAGGGGCATTTTTGCCCTTCCTGGGCTTTGGAGCCTTTTCTCAAGCCTCCAGGAGAGCGAAAATGGCCTCCCCAGGCTCTGGAGGCCCTCTGGAGGCCGGAAACTGTTTCTGGGCTTCCCGAACTTCCGGTAGGCCTATTTTTCGCCCTCCCCGAGCCTCCGCGTGCGCCCTGCACTTACCTGCATCCAAAACAGGCCGCATGGGGAGGGGAGGGGTGGGCGGGGCCATCCAGGAGTGGGATTTGGGGCTTCACCGAACTGCACAGAAACTTAGCTAGAGGTTCTCCCGAACCCCTGCGAACCCCCAGCAGCTCACCTCTGGAAGCTGTACTTTAGCTCAGTGGAGAGACAAAGGTGCCCTATTGATATTTTAATGCAGTCAAGGTAGTCCTCGACTTACGACCACAATGGAGGCCAAAATTTCGGTTGTTAAGTGAGACATTTGTTAATTTAATTGGCCCCCAAGGTGCCTGTTACTATTACAGGGAGTCCTCGACTTACAACAGTTCATTTAGTACAGTGGTGGGTTTCAAATTTTGTTACTATCAGTTCTGTGGGCGTGGCTTGGTGGGTGTGGCATGGCTTGGTGGGCGTGGCTTGGTGGGCATGGCAGGGGAAGATATTGTAAAATCTCCATTCCCTCCCCACTCCAGGGGAAGGTTACTGCAAAATCCCCATTTCCCCCCCGATCAGCTGGGATTTGGGAGGCAGAGAATAGATGGGGGCGGGACCAGTCAGAACTTTTACTACTGGTTCTCCGAACTACTCAAAATTTCTGCTACCGGTTCTCCAGAACTGGTCAGAACCTGCTGAACCCCTCTGATTTAGTGGCTCTGATTTAGTGGCTGTTCAAACTAACAACAGCACTGCAAAAAATGATTTCATCGATATCTTCATAAACAACTTAGTTGAGGGAATAGAAGGGGAACTCACCAAATTTGCAGATGATTCTAAGCTGTCAGGGATAGCTAACACCCTAGAAGATACACTCAAGATCCAGATGGATCTTGACAGACTTGAACACTGGGTCCTATCTAACAAAACGAAATTCAATGTAGAGAAAAGCAAAGTCCTAAACTTAGGCAAGAAAAACCAAAAGCACAGATATAAACTGGGGGAAACCAGGTTTAATAGCAGTGACTGTGAGAGGGATCTCGGAGTCTTAGTGGACAACCAGCTAAAATATGTGACAGCTGTGTGTGGTGGCAGCCAAAAAAGCCAATGCAATCCTAAATTGCATGAACAGAGGGATACCACCAAGAACAAGTGAGGTACTAATACTACTCTATAAAGCCTTAGTAAGACCACACCTAGAGTACTGCATCCAGTTTTGGTCACCACACTATAAAAAAGTTGTTGAGACTCTAGAAAAAGTGCAGAGAAGAGCAACCAGGTTGATGAGGGGACTGGAGACTAAAACATACGATGAATAGTTGTAGGAACTGGGCATGGCTAATCTAGCGAAGAGAAGGACCAGGGGAGACATGATAGCAGTCTTCTAATATTTGAGGGGCTGCCACAGAGAGGAAGTGGGGGCCAAGCTATTTTCCAAAGCACCTGAAGGCCAGACAAGGAATAATGGATGGAAACTGATCAATGAGAGATTCAACCTGGAAATAAGGAGAAATTTTTCTGACCGTGAGAGCAATCAACCCATGGAACAGAAGTTGCCTTCAGAAGTTGTGGGAGCTTCATCACTGGAGGCTTTCAAGAAGAGACTGGACTGCCATCTGTCAGAAATGGTGTAGGGTCTCCTGCTGAGGCGAGGGGTTGGACTAGATGACCTACAAGGTCCCTTCCAACTCTGTTACTCTGTTAATCTGATTTATGACCATTTTTCACACTTAGGACCGTTGTAGCATCCCCATGGTCACATGATTTACATTCGAATACTTGGCAACGGGCTCACATTTATGATCAATGGGGAAGCTGGAGTAACAAGTGTGTTACTAATTTAACGACGGCAGTGATTCACTTAGAAATTGTGGCAGGAAACGTCATAAAACGGAGCCAAACTCATTTAATGAATTTCTCACTTAGCAACATCAATTTCCTTGCTCAATTGTGGTTCGTAAGTCGAGGACTATCTGTATTACCTATTTTTGCTTTCCTTTTTAATTTCTATTTTGTGATCTTCTCCAGATCTTTCTCTTCTACTGTCTCCAGGTACTGCCAAGGTCCACCATCCAGACATTTTTCGTCTTTCTTATCAATAATTAAGTCTGGGGTGTTATGCAGGAGGCGGTTATTCATTCGGAATTCTTATTATTATTATTTTACCTCCCAGACTAGCCTACAATTCTGGTATTTTAGGGTAATCTGTCATCAAAATCCTGATACGGCCAGCCAGCTCCCACCTACCGGGTTTTTTTTTTTGACACGCACAAATTCCCCCGACGCAATCTTTTGAAGAGCCGATTCCTTGATGAAAATCGTTGGAATGAAAGGGGGGAAATATCAGAAAGACACGAATTCGGGAGCTGCAGGCAGGGATAATTACCTCTTGATAGTAACCATTCAGAAAATAATTGGCCCTGTGACGCGGATATTCCTGTTGTGTTGAGTCATTAAAATAATGGGGAAATCATAAGAGAATTCTGCCAGTGCTAAAAATCAGGTTAGATCGCCTAATGAATTCCAGCTCAGCTGTTTCACTCTGAAATCAATCTTCGTCATGCTTTTTCTAAAAAAAAAATTTTTTTTTTTTTTAAAATAGGGCAGCTGAGATCATGTCCAAAATGATCTGGCTGAGTAACAGAGGTGGGTTCTACTTATCTTTAGTTTAAGTTTAAGTTTATTTGTCAAGCATATATAAGATAACAGGTAAAAGTATAAACATAATTTGAATACATGAAAGGAGTAAGTAAAAAGGAATATTAGGACAGGGACAGTAGACTCACTGGTGCACTTATGCACGCCTTTGCAAACCTCTTAGGAATGGGGTGAGGTCAACAGTAGACAGTTTAAGGTTAAAGTTTTGGGGATTTGGGGAAGAAACCACAGAGTCAGGTAGTGCATTCCAGGCACTGACCACTCTGTTACTGAAGTCCTATTTTCTGCAATCGAGTTTGGAATGGTTTACCTTGAGTTTGTATCTATTATTTGCTCGTGTATTGTTGTGGCTGAAGCTGAAATAGTCATTGACAGGAAGGACATTGTGGCAGATGATTTTATGTACTACGCTTAGGTCAGACTGAAGTCGGCGTAGTTCTAAGTTGTCTAAGCCCAAAATTTGAAGTCTGGTGGGCATAAGGCATTTTATTGCGGGTAGAGGAATGGAGGACTCTTCTTGTAGAATATCTCTGGACTCTCTCGATTGTATTAATGTCCGATATGCAGTTTGGGTTCCAGACAGATGAGCTGTATTCAAGAATTGGTCTAGCAAATGTTTTGTATGCTCTAGTTAGTAGTACAACATTACCGGAGAAGAAGCTACGCAAGATTAGGTTAACAACTCTTTACTACCGGTTTGCAATGGGATTGCGCGCGTGCGCTTCGCTCGTGCGCACACCTGGTTTCTACACATGCACAGAAGCTTCTGCGCATGTACAGATCGCTGATGCCGACATCCGGGGCGGTGGGCGGGGCCTCCCGCCGGTTTTACTACCGGTTCTTGCGAACTGGTCTGAACCGGGGGCAACCCACCACTGGTGAGTAGAAATCTCCCTTGTGGGATTTTGAATACAGGTAGTCCTTGACTTACAACAGTTCGTTTAGTGACCAATCGAAGTTACGTTGTCACTGGGAAAAAAAATATTTTTGACCATTATTCATATTTTCGTTGAAATAAGTACCCCCTTGGTCATATGATCATAATTTGGATGCTTCTCTTTTTTATTGCAAAAGTTTTACAATTACATTTTCACCCCTTTTTCCCCCCCCACCTCCCCCCCCAATCTTCCCAACCTCCCTAACCCTCCCTAACCCTCCCCTCCCCCCAAACTTCCCAACCTCCCTAACCCTCCCTAACCCTCCCCTCCCCCCTGACTTCCCTATAATATACTCATAATCATGAAGAACCCTAATATAATAACATAATATAATATAACACTTATAATTTGGATGCTTCTCAACGGGTTCATACTTATGACAGTTGCAGTGTCCTGGGGTCACGTGATCCCCCTTTTGGGACCTTCCGGCAAGCAAAGTCAATAGGGAAGCCAGATTTACTTAACAACAGGGTTGTTCAATTAACAACTGCCCTGATTCACTTAACAACTGTGGCAAGAAAAGTCGTAAAATGGGGCAAAACTCACTTAACAAATGTCTCACTTAGCAACAGGGATTATGGTTGTAAATCGAGGACTATCTGTATTGTGGCTACTGGCAACAGGTCAGTGATGGGTTTCAAAATTTTTACTACCAGTTCTGTGGGTGTGTCTTGGTGGGCATGGCATGGCTTGGTGGGCATGGCAGGGGAAGGATACTGTAAAATCTCCATTCCCACCCCACTCCAGGGGAAGGTCACTACAAAATCCCCATTTCCTCCCGATCAGTTGGGACTTGGGAGGCAGAGAATAGATGGGGGAGGGGCCAGTCAGAATTTTTACTACCGGTTCTCCGAACTACTCAAAATTTCCGCTTCTGGTTCTCCAGAACTGGTCAGAACCTGCTGAAACCCACCTCTGCAACAGGTGTTCCTGGAGTTACAGCCACGATGGAGCCCAAAATTTCCGTTGCTAAGCAAAACATTTGTAAAGTGAGTTTGCCTGTTTGATATCCTAAGAGTTGTTAAATCAATCACTGCAGTTGTTTAAATTAGTCACCCGGTCATTAAGTGAATCCGACTTCTCCATCAACTTGGTTCGTCAGAAGGTCGCAAACGTTACCCCCGGATATTGCAACGGTCATAACCATGAGTTAGTTGCCAAGTGCCCTAATTTTTGATCACGTCACCATGGGGATGCTGCAACGGTCGTAAAGTGTGAAAAACGGTCATAATTACTGTGAATTCAATTCTCACCAGGCTCAAGGTCGACTCAGCCTTCCATCCTTTCTAAGGTGGGTAAAATGAGGACCCGGTTTGTGAGGGCAATAAGGTGACTTTGTATAAAATATACAAAAATATGAAAGCTATTGCTTAACACATTGTAAGCTGCCCTGAGTCTCCGGAGAAGGGCAGCATAT
>NW_027256881.1:342855606-342885606 GCF_029215685.1 Pituophis catenifer annectens
CCCACCCAAGCACCTCTGCAGTCTTCATTGTTCTCTATAAACAGTGGGGAGGTCCGAGTTCTAATCCTCCCTCAGCCACCAAAACCGATTGGCTGAATTTCAGGGCAGTCCCTCCCTCTCAGTCCAAGAGCCAATCAGGGGTTGTGAGAAAAGGGCTGGACCAAGAAGGGGGCGAAGCCAGTTTCTAGACCCTCCTCAATTCCAGAAGCTCATTGGTTGACTCCGACCCAGCCCCTCCCTCTCAGCCCAAAGACCAGGGGTGAAATGCTCCCGGTTCGGACCGGATCGCCTGAACTGGTTCAGAGAACCAGTAGCAAAAATCCCTGCACCGCCCCCCCCCATACTCAGCTGAGTCGCACAATCATCAGAGGCTTTTTTTTTTTACTTTTAAAAGCATTTTTTCTACAACCTCTTCCGACGAAAAAATGCTTTTAAAAATTAAAAAAAAAGCCTCTGATGATCCCGCAGCTTAGCTGGGAATCCTCAGAGGCTTTTCAAAGCATTTTTTTCTGCAACCTCTTGGCCGAAGAGGTGGTTTAAAAAATGCTTTGAAAAGTCTCTGACGATCCCAGCTGAGTCGCCTGATCGCCAGAGGCTTTTCAAAGCATTAGAAAAAATGCTTTGAAAAGTTAAAAAAAAAAATGGCCACGCCCACCCAGTCACATTACCCCCCCCCCCAAAACCACGCCCACAGAACCGGTAGTAACACATTTTACATTTCACCCCCGCCAAAGACCCATTCAGGTGCAATGGGGATCAGGGCTGAACTAGAAGTGTGGAGAGCTGGGTTCAAGTCCTGCCTCAGTCCGAGAAGCTCATTGGCTGACGCTGACGCTGATGCTGACCCTGCCCTTCCCTCTCAGCCGAGGAGCCAATCAGATATAATGGGAGACGGGACTGAGGGGTGGGGGAGAGTTTTAGTCCTGCCTCAGTCTGAAAAGCTTATTGGCTGAGCCTGGATCAGTCCCCCCCACCCACTTCTCCGCCCAATTCTTCTCGGTCTCCAACCTACCTCACAGGGTTGTGGTGTAGAAAATGGGATGACAGAGTGCTACAATATGTATATCACCCTGAGCTCCTGAGGGAAAAGTGTTTAAATTTATTCGACAACGAAATAAATAACTAAATCGCCACAGAGTCCAGAAACATGTTCCTAATGACTATAAATAAACTAACCAGAGTAAAGCATAATTGGTTCCTAATCTTTAGAATTAATTGTCACCGTAATCAAAATGCTGATTTACACCATAGTGTTTTGATAATGAGAAGTGCTATTTATACGGTCCAAATTCACGGGGACGAAAAGTTTATAAAACAAGGCACGCGCGGCGTGAAAACGAGTTTTGAAAAAGTTGAGGAGGAAAAAAAAAAACAATTCGGCTCACCCAATTTACTATGGTTGTGTGGTTGGATCACACAATCAGCCAGATGTTTAGGCTGGATTTGACATTTTGGCCTACCGCCTCCCATCCTTCCCAAGGACCTGGAATAAGGACCTGGATTTATGCACTTTCCGCCGTGCCCTCAAGACCTTTTTATTTCAACAGGCTGGCCTGGCCTAACTTCCTTTTAATTGTTAATTTTAAATTTGTTTTACAACAATAGGGGTGTTCTAATTTGTATGGGCCAAATTATTTAATGTGCTTTTACATTGTTTTTTAAATTTTGTATTATGTGTGTTTTATCCTTTGGCTGTTCACCGCCCTGAGTCCTTCGGGAGTAGGGCGGTATATAAATCCAAAATAAAGTAAAGTAAAGTAAAAGTAAAATACGGAAATGTTGTTGCCTGATTGTGTTAAACCTCACATCGCAGAAGCAGGATGTAAGCTGTTTCAAGAAAAGCTGCCTTTTTGCAATTGACTGATGGGGATATTCCGCCAATTAATTGTTCTAACTGTTAGGAAATTTCTCCTTTGTTCGAAGTTGTCTCTCTCCTCGATTAGTGTCCATCCATTGTTTCTTTGTCCTGCCATCAGGGGCTTTGGAGAATAGCTTGACTCCCTCTTCTTTGTGGTAGTCCCTCAAATACTGGAAGACTGCTATCATGTCTCCCCTAGTCCTTCTTTCCATTAAACTAGACATACCCAGTTCCTGCAACCGTTCTTCGTATGTTTTATCCCCCAGTCCCCTCATCATCTTGGTTGCTCTTCTCTTCACTCTTTCTAGAGTCTCCACATCTTTTTTACATCATGGCGACCAAAACTGGATGCCGTATTCTAGGTGTGGTCTTACTAAGCCTTTATAAAGTGGTATTAACACTTCACGTGATCTTGATTCTATCCCTCTGTTAATGCAGCCTAGGACTGTGTTCGCTTTTTTTGGCATCTGCTACACACGGCTGGCTCATATTTAAGTGATTGTCCGCTAGGACTCCAAGATCCCCCTCACAGTTACTACGTACTATTAAGTCAGTGGTGTGGGTTGTCCCTGGTTCACACCGGTTCTATAAAACCGATAGTAAACTGGTAGGAGGCCCCGCCCACCGACCCCGACATCTTCAAAATGCTTCTGTGCATGCGTAGAAGAGCGCACGCGAGCAAAGCAAGCGTGTGGGTGCGGCCCCATTGCGAACCGGTAGTAAAGGTAAGTAGAACCCAACCCTGTATTAAGCCCGGTACCACCTACACAGGTAGTCCTCAACTTATAGAAGTTCTCTTAATGACCATTCAAAGTTACAACAGCACTGAAAAAAGTGACTTAGGACCATTTTGCACACTTAATGACTATAACATCCCCGTGATGCCATGATTTACCTTTGGATGCTTGACAACTGGCTCACATTTAGGACGGTTGTGGTGTCCCGGAATCATGCGATCGCCCTTTGTGACCTTCTGACAAGCAAAGTCAATAGGGAAACCAGATTCACTTAACAATCATGTTACTCATTTAACAACCAGAGTGATTGTGGCAAGAAAAGTCATAAAATGGGGCAAAACTCAGCAAATTTCTCTCTTAGCAACATACACTTTGGGCTCAGTTGTGGTTGCAACTTGAGAGCTACCTGTACCATACCTGTGAATTTGGGGCTACCCAGTGGTTCAGCCAGTTCGGGCCGGTTCTGGTGAACCAGTTGTTAAATTGCTGGCTGGCTCCGCCCCTCCTCACTCTGCCCCTTCCAGGAGTCCCCATGCGCCCTGTTTTGGCTCCCAGGTAAGTGCAGGGAGGCATACTAGGCCCCAAAAGGGGCTCAGGGGGTGGTGGTAAGGCACTACTGCCCCACGGCCCGTTTTTGCTCCCAGGAGGCTGCAGGGAGGCCTCTTAGGCCCAAAACGGGGCACAGGGGGCAGCAGTTTTGCTCCCAGGGGGGTGCAGGAGGCCAAGTACACTGTTGTGGCCCGTCAGCGGCCTGTGTGGATTGTAGCTGACTCTGACAGCGAGGAGGCTGGTGTGGTGCTGCGCCAGCAGCCTGTGCAGCTGGCGCTCGAGTTGAACAGTGAGGAGGCTGGAGAAGATGTGGTGCCAGAGGCGGGGATTCAGCCAGGGCCTTCAGAACCTCCAGAGGCTCCCTTAAGTGAAGAGGACGAAGAGGAGGAGCCTCTTCTCGATGCACAGGCGCACAGAGCTGCCAAAAGGCAGGAGTGGCTCCTCAGGAGGAGGTCTCCTCGAGAGTAAGGCTTGGGGCTAATTGGCCACTCCCTTAGCCTATTTAAGGAGGAACACTGACTGAAGCAATTTGTAGGGAACAACTTTAATTCATTCTCCTTTGCGTCTGGATTCTCTGCAAATTGCTTCTGGGCTTTCTGCCAACGTTAGTAAGATTGTGATTACTTTATCTTTGGTTTCTTGTAGGCTGTTAAGAAAGTTTATTAACAGCCTTTGTTTTGAAAAAGACTGAGTTTTTTAGTAAATTAAATTTTGTACAAATTTTGTGTGTGCTGTGTTCTTTGGGGTCCGTAGCTGGGGCAGAACATACACCCTGGCCATGCCCACCCAGCCGGTCATTCGGGCAGAGAAACGGGTGTTAAATTATTTGAATCCCACCCCTGGGGATACCCCAAGTGCTTGCAAAGTTAACGGATCTGGCGGATATTTCCTGCCCTAGATATTTGTGGGAATGGCTTGCTCAAAGCTGCAGATTCCTGGCGATGTGAGCACCAACGCAGAGTCCCACGTCTCGATGAGAAATGCAGGGCTAAATGTTGCTATGAGGGAATACTCCACTTTGAGAACGGAGTGTAATTACGGGAAAGGATTAAGGAATGGCCAAAAGAGAGAAGGAGGAGAGAGGTGTGGGGGGGGGGAAATCAAGGATAGATAATAGAGGTCTCTGGGTCCCGATGGTTGGAGATGGTCTGGAGTGTTTAGAAGCTATTATCGAAGCATGTAAGCTGCAGTGTGCTTTTGGAGAAACAAGAACATCATGAATATTATTTTTAATAACAGAGAAGGGAAGGGGGAGAGGGAGGGAGAAAGCCATGCCGTCCATCCAGAGGAAAATGCCAAACGGAATGTGGGCTTTAGCCAAATCTCTACTTTGTCTTAGAATACAAGAGGTAAATATTTTCTTTGTACGGTACTGATAAGGTTAATTTACTGTTAATTTTCCATAGTTTTTCCCATTTGTTTAATTCTTACAAGATGTTTTATAGATGGCATCTCCCACCGGCACGAATCTCCAAAATATTCCCCAATACATCTTCACTCTGCTGGAAATGCAAAGCACAAAAAGGGACATACTACATGTGGTGGTCGTGTCCCAAAGCCAAACAATTCTGGAATAATATCAAAACCCAATTGGAACAAATAACAGTACCACTAAGACCAGAAACATATTTATTAGGCATATTTACAAGTAATTACGACAGAGAAACAATATACTTGATCACACATATTTTGACTGCCTCAAGGATCACTTATGCACAAAATTGGAAATTGGAAGAAGTCCAAACACAAGATAGAATAATATCTAAAGTCATGGAATGTGCTGAGATGGACAGACTCACCAAGGAAATTCAAGGAAAGGAAGAATCTGACTACTACCTGGTTTGGCAAAGGTGGTATCAATGGTTAGAGGGGAAAAACAAAACCAAAAGAGGATCCTAAAAGAGTAAAACAAAATTCTGTACCAAATAAGATATAACAATGCATAATTAAAGATTCAAAAATAATATTGTTATATAAGGCGAGAGGAAGGAATATACATTGAGGAATTTAGGTTATTGATGTCGGATAAAATCAGACACTACATTTAGATGTCATTTATGTTATTAATGTCGTATTTGTCGCATTTGTATGTGTATGTGTATGTATTTTTTGTGTGTTTATATATGTAATAAAAATTAAAAAAAAAAGAATACAAGAGGTAAAGTTGGAGAGGAACCTACAGATCTTCTGAGATCCAAGAAGGAGCAGAGGTTTTAACCTCTTTTACTCCATCCCAAGCAGCAAATGATGGAAGACAATATTGAACTGTTGGGGAGAGTTTGGTGCCCTCCGAGCTTGGTTGTTTTCTTGCAGATGTTTCATGACCCAAACTAGGTAACATCAACAGTGCTAGAAAGGGGTGGGGTGTGTGGAGAGGAGGAGGAGGAGGAGGAGGAGGAGAAGGAGAAGGAGAAGGAGAAGGAGGAGAAGGAGAAGGAGAAGGAGAAGGAGAAGGAGAAGGAGAAGGAGAAGGAGAAGGAGAAGGAGGAGAACTGTGGGATCCTTGGTGTTCTCTGAACTTGGTTGTTTCTTTGCAGACGTTTCATGACCCAACTAGGTAACATCAACAGGGCTAGAAGGGAGTGGGGTTTGTGGAGAGGAGGAGGAGGAGGAGGAGGAGAAGGAGAAGGAGAAGGAGAAGGAGAAGGAGAAGGAGAAGGAGAAGGAGAAGGAGGAGAACTGTGGGATCCTTGGTGTTCTCTGAACTTGGTTGTTTCTTTGCAGACGTTTCATGACCCAACTAGGTAACATCAACAGGGCTAGAAGGGAGTGGGGTTTGTGGAGAGGAGGAGGAGGAGGAGGAGGAGAAGGAGAAGGAGAAGGAGAAGGAGAAGGAGAAGGAGAAGGAGAAGGAGAAGGAGAAGGAGAAGGAGAAGGAGAAGGAGAAGGAGAAGGAGGAGAACTGTGGGATCCTTGGTGTTCTCTGAACTTGGTTGTTTCTTTGCAGACGTTTCATGACCTAACTAGGTAACATCAACAGGGCTAGAAGGGAGTGGGGTTTGTGGAGAGGAGGAGGAGGAGGAGAAGGAGAAGGAGAAGGAGAAGGAGAAGGAGAAGGAGAAGGAGAAGGAGAAGGAGAAGGAGAAGGAGAAGGAGAAGGAGAAGGAGAAGGAGAAGGAGAAGGAGGAGAACTGTGGGATCCTTGGTATTCTCTGAACTTGGTTGTTCCTTTGCAGATGTTTCATGACCCAATAGGTAACATCAACAGTGCTAGAAGGGAGGAGAGGAGGAGGAGAGGAGGAGGAGGATTGTGGGGTCCTTGATGCTCTCTGAGCTTGGCTGTTTTCTTGCAGACGTTTCATGGCCCAAATAGGTCACATCATCAGAGAGCAAACCCCACACTCTCTTCTAGGATGGATAACGTTACCTAGTATGGTAATGAAATGTTTGCAAGAAAACATCAGAGAGCTCCAAGGACCCCACAAATTTGGTTGTATAAAGCCATCATGCTGAGCACATTTTTTGAGTGTTGTAGGTATCTTTCTCATTTTGTCTTGGTCCTTTTCTTAGAAGTCCCTGCTAGCTCATCTGGGACACTTCAAAGTGGTAGTGAAGGCCATCTTTTCAGCCAGAGATCACTACTCTAAATGAAAATCATGGCTGGGCAATTGTGCCCCACTCCCAAGGCTACTAAGAAGACAACACCAAAAATGGTCAGGGTGGAAGGGAGGAATCCCACAGCAATCCTGCTGTCCTATCATGCAGACCTCCAATCCTAACAGTTATCCAAGATGCCTTTTTTTCCCATGCCTGGAATGTCCACTTGGGAAAGTTTGTGTTGGGTAAGAGAAAAGACAGTACTTTCATGCTGGGACAACTTGGATCCAGCAGGGGGATGTTGATGAGAGGATGTCGTGAGGATGTCCTTTACAAGCAGTGGGAAGCACCAACTCCCCAACTCAATATATCTCAAGCCATTTTGTGGGTAGGAAACATCATTTCACCAAATCAAGACACATCAAGACATTTCATGTGTGGAAAATCCTAACTCAAGACATCTCAAGACGTGTCATTGGTGGGAGGTATCAACTCACCAACCCAACATATCTCAAGACGTTTTGTGGGTGAGAAGCACCAATTCACTAACTCAAGACATCTAAAGACTTTTTGTGGGTGGGAAGCCTCAACTCACCAACTCAAGACATCTCAAGAGATTTCATGGCTGAGAAACATCAACTCAAGACATCTCAAGAGATTTCATGGCTGAGAAACATCAACTCAAGACATCTTAAAAGATTTCATGGCTGAGAAACATCAACTCAAGACATCTCAAGAGATTTCATGGCTGAGAAACATCAACTCAAGACATCTCAAGAGATTTCATGGCTGGGAAACATCAACTCAAGACATCTCAAGAGATTTCATGACAGGAAAACACCAACTCAAGACATCTAAAGCCACTTCATGGATGAGAAGCACCAACTCAAGACTTCATGTGTGGGAAGCATCAACTCACCAACTCAAGACATTTCATGGCTGGGAAACACCAACTCAAGCCACTTCATGTGTGGGAAGCACCAACTCAAGATATCTTAAGACATTTCAAGGGTGGGAAGCACCAACTCACTAACTCAAGACATCTCAAGACTTTTCATGATGGGGAAACACCAACTCAAGACTTCACATGAAGCAACTTAGAACTAAGGAGAAATTTCCTGACAGAACAATTAATCAGTGGAACAACTTGCCTCCAGAAGTTGTGAATGCTCCAACACTGCAGGTTTTTAAGAGGATGTTGGATAACCATTTGTCTGAAGTGGTGTAGGGTTTCCTGTCTAAGCAGGGGGTTGGACTAGAAGACCTCCAAGGTCCCTTCCAACTCTGTTATTCTAAATAAAAGACTTCACATATGGGAAGCATCACCTCACCAACTCAAGACATTTCATGGAAACATCAAGGACAGGGTTTGATATATAAACAGGTTTCCTGCAGGAATTTTCTGTCTACCAAATGAAATTACATTTCTAAGGATCTAATCAAAAGGAGAGCCCATGGTTTAATCCCAAATCCTTGTTCTTCTCCTATCCTTTTGTTGTACAACTCACTTCTTGTAGCCCATTTCTGAGGCTTGGATGTTGAGGCGCCCTGCACTGAGTTTGCACAACTATCTCAACTAGTTCTCTAGTTCTCTTTTCTCAACCCACACCAGATGTGGGTCAACAGATAAGCAGAGTTTTCTCCTTCTCTTGGCGAAGAACCTTTCTCAACATTTTTTCCCCCTAAGACTGTCGAATGGATGAACTGTTGAAATATTCACACATCTAAATGTACACCTAATAAGCAGATTCATGGAAGTGGCTGGTTGGATGGCAACCTTCTCAGGCTGGTAGAGCCAAGATCTTGGAGGCCCTAAATCAAGAGACATCGATTTCAACCTAGAAAAAACAAGAACAGGTTCAGTGAATGATAGGTTAAAATTCAAGAATGGTTGCGTTTTCCTTATTTTAAAAAAGATGTTGAGACTCTAGAAAGAGTGCAGAGAAGAGCAACAAAGATGATGAGGGGACCGAAGGCTAAAACATATAAAGAATGGTTGCAGGTACTGGTTATGTCTAGTTTAATGAAAAGAAGGACTGGGGGAGACATGATAGCAGTTTTCCAATATTTGAGGGGCTGCCACAAAGAAGAGCGGGATCAACGTTTTCTCCAAAGCACCAGAAAGCAGGACAAGAAGCAACAGATGGAAACTAATCAAAGAGAGAAGCAACCTAGAACTAAGAAGAAATTAATCAGTGGAAGCAGGGATGCTATTCAACAGTTTCTGACAGGTTCTTGAGAACCTGTAGCGGAAATTTTGAGTAGTTCGGAGAACCGGCAAATAAGACCTCTGGCTGGCCCCAAAGTGAGGTGGGAATGGAGATTTTGCAGTATCCTTCTCTCAGGAGTGGGGTGGGAATGGAGACTTTGCAGTATCCTTCCCTCAGGAGTGGGGTGGGAATGGAGATTTTGCAGTATCCTTTCCCCAGGAGTGGGGAGGGAATGGAGATTTTGCAGTATCCTTCCCCTGGAGTGGGGTGGGAATGGAGATTTTGCAATATCCTTCCCCCAGGAGTAGGGTGGGAATGGAGATTTTGCAGTACCCTTCCCCCAGGAGTGGGGTGGGAATGGGAATTTTGTAGTATCCTTCCCCCAGGAGTGGGGTCAGAGTGGAGATTTTGCAGTATCCTTCCCCCCATGCATGGAGAGGGAATGGGGATTTTGCAGTATCCTTCTCCCAGGAGTGGGGAGGGAATGGAGATTTTGCAGTATCCTTCCCCCAGGAGTGGGGTCGGAGTGGAGATTTTGCAGTATCCTTCCTCTGCCCTGCCCATCAAGCCACACCCATCAAGCCACACCCATCAAGCCACCAAGCCATGCCCACAGAACCGGTAGTAAAAAAGCTTGAATTCCACCCCTGAAAAGTTGTGAATGCTCCAACACTGCAAGTTCTCAAGAGGAGATTGGACAACCATTTGTCTGAAATGGGAGAGGGCTTCCTGCCTGAGCAGAGGGTTGGACTAGAGGACCTCCAAGGCCCCTTCCAACTCTGCGATTCCGTTGTTCTGTTATTCTGATTCCTCCACTGGAGTTTGCCTCCTTTTCAAGAGGTAAAGTGGGACCTTTTCTGTTTAATTGCTCTGCTCTTACACAACCACAGCTGCATTTCCTTGGTGGCTTGTTGACATTTAAATACATCAAAATCCTAATGAGCAAGTATACTGCAGAGCCGGGGAAGGGAGGGAAGGAGGGATGGTTGATGGGCGAAGCTGGAGGAACCGGGAAGAGAGCTTTCCGATGTGGCAATAGTCCCCAGCACAAGTAAATCAAACAAGAGATGCTTGTGGACTGGAGGATGGAAATACTGTATAGTCATGGACAAGAATCGTAAGCTCCAAACTTTCCCATAGTTACAAGATGTATGGGTCTCAAACCCCACAAAATAGGTATTGGGAAGATATGTTTCTCCAACTTTAACAACTTTAAGGCATGTGAACTTCAGCTCTCTTCAGCCTGGCTGGTTGGGGGATTCAATCAATCAATCAATCAAATCAATCAGAATCAATTTTGGGAACTTTAGTCCACATATCTTAGAGCATAGTATATAGAATGCAGGGTGGAAAGGAACCTCCTAGTCCAATCCCTGTTCAAATAGATCATCTTACTGGAAGCTAATGAAGAATGGTTGCAGGAATTGAACATGTCTAGTTTAATAAAAAGGACTAGAGGTGACATTTATTTATTTATTTATTTGTTTGTTTAAATTTCTATACCGCCCTTCTCCAATATAGGACTCAGGGCGGTGAACAGCCAAAGTAAAAACAAGACATACAAAATCTAAAAACTGTTTAAAATAATTAAATATTTTGGCCGTAATTAAAACAATTCCAATTTAAAATCAGTTTAAAATTTGACTCAAGCCAGCCCAGCTAGTTGAAATAAATAGGTTTTCAGGGCCCGACGAAAAATCCGGAGGTCTGTTATTGTACGTATCTCTGGGGGGAGGTTGTTCCAGAGGGTGGGCGCTGCCACAGAGAAGGCTCTCCCCCTGGGGGTCGCCAGCCGACATTGTCTGGCGGACGGCACCCTGAGGAGGCCCACTCTGTGTGAGCGTACTGGCCGGTGGGAGGCTATTGGTGGCAGAAGGCGGTCTCGTAAATACCCCTTACGACATGATAGCAGTCTTCCAATATTGCTGGGGCTGCCACAAATTAGAATAGAATAGAATAGAATAGAATAGAATAGAATAGAATAGAATAGAATAGAATAGAATAGAATAGAATAGAATAGAATAGAATAGAATAGAATTTTTTATTGGCCAAGTGTGATTGGACACACAAGGAATTTGTCTTGGTGCATATGCTCTCAGTATACATAAAAAGAAAAGATACATTCGTCAAGAATCATAAGGTACAACACTTAATGATAGTCCTACGGTACAAATAAGCAATCAGGAAACATTATCAATATAAATCGTAAGGATCCCAGCAACAAGGTTATGATCTGTCCCCGTCCCCACACACACACACACAGCCAGTCGAGGGTTAAGGAAACACTTTGGAACGCACCCAGTTCTTATCTCCAACTTGGCAGCGATAGACACACCGTCTGCCAAGTTACTTTATTTTCACAAACAGACAGATAAGATACGAACGTTCAAGAAAGTCCAAACAGAAATAATATTCCTCCCAGCAGTTCCGGACGAGGCTTTAGTGACTCCAAGGTTTTGCTTTGTTCGTCACAAAAGATCCTTGACCACCACTCTCTATTATATAGTCTCTGGGGTGTGGTCTCTGGGGTGTGGTCCAGTGACTCAGTTCTAATCCCTAGCACGCCTCCCAAGCTGCTGCAAACGTTTATCACGCCTTCGGAGGCGTGCGTCCAGGAATGATGTGTCATTATCACTTTGACTCGAATCAGCTGTCTCCTCTCCCTCGGCCGGCACTTGAGACAATGCCAGAGGGGAGGGGCCTGGAGAGGGAGGCCTGGCTGACTCCTCTTCCTCATGCTCGGAGCTTTCTTCCTCCGATGGGACAGGCTCAGAGGGCGGGGCCACAACAGGTTACAGTCGTACAGTCAAAAGTGGGAGGAGATGGGTGATGGGAACAATGGGAAGATGAGAAGATTAATAGTAGTGCAGACTTAGTAAATAGTTTGACAGTGTTGAGGGAATTATTCGTTTAGCAGAGCGATGGCGTTCGGGGAAAAAACTGTTCTTGTGTCTAGTTGTTCTGGTGTACAGTGCTCTATAGCGTCATTTTGAGGGTAGGAGTTGGAACAGTTTATGTCCAGAATGCGAGGGGTCTGTAAATATTTTCACAACCCTCTTTTTGACTCGTGCAGTATACAGGTCCTCAATGGAAGGCAGGTTGGTAGCCAGTTTTTTCTGCAGTTCTAATGATCCTCTGAAATCTCTGTCTGTCTTGTTGGGTTGCAGAGCCAAACCAGACAGTTATGGAGGTGCAGATGACAGACTCAGTAATTCCTCTCTAGAACTGGATCAGCAGCTCCTTGGGCAGTTTGAGCTTCCTGAGTTGACGCAGAAAGAACATTCTTTGTTTGGCTTTTTTGATGACGTTTTTGATGTTAGCTGTCCATTTTAGGTCTTGCAATATGGTAGAATCTAGAAATGTGAAGGTCTCTACTGTTGATACGGTGTTGTCTAGTATTGTGAGAGGTGGAAGCAGGGGAGGGTTTCTCCTGAAGTCCACCACCGTTTCTACAGTTTTGAGTGTGTTCAGTTCCAGATTGTTCCGGTCGCACCACGAAGCTAGTTGTTCAACCTCCCATCTGTATGCGGATTCATCATTGTCTCGAATGAGACCGATCACTCTTGTGTCATCCGTGGACTTCAGTAGTTTAACAGATGGATAGTTTGAGATGCAGTCATTGGTATAGAGAGAGAAGAGAAGTGGGGAGAGCACACAGCCTTGGGGGGGCACCTGTGCTAATTGTAGAGATATCTGATGGGATTCTGCTTAGCTTCACCTGCTGCTTCCTGTTTGTTAGGAAGCTTATGATCCACTTACAAGTGTGTTCAGGTACCTGTAGCTGGTTTAGCTTAGTTAGAAGCGTGTCTGGAGTGAGGGTATTGAATGCTGAACTAAAGTCTACAAAGAGGACCCTTGCGTAGGTCTTTGGAGATTCAAGATGTTGTAGGATGTAGTGCAGAATCATATTAACAGCATCATCTGTTGATCTATTTGCTCGGTAGGCAAATTGCAGGTCCACCTATGCTCCAAAGCACCTGAAGGCAGGAGAAGAAGCAATGGATGGAAACTAATCAAGAAGAGAAGCAACTTAGAACTAAGGAGGAATTTTCTGACAGTGAAATGGAATTTCCTAACCAGTGGAACAACTTGCCTCCAGAAGTTGTGAATGCTCCAACACTGGAGGTTTTAAAGAAGAGATTGTACAACCCATTTGTCTGGAATGGTGTAGTCCTTTTAAGAAAGGACTAAGTTACAGTTGGTTTAAGTTGTAAGAAGGCAAATGAATCCTAGAAAATTTTTAATGAACAGTGGTGGAAATGCATAACGACTCCCAAGAAGCAGAATTTTCCTCCTTCATTGAGTTCATTCAACAGAGGTTGGGCAACCATCTACTGTAGCTGGGATGCTTACACCTGGATTCCTACTCAGAGCAGAGTGTGTGCGGTCCTGATAGCCTCAGGGATACCTTCCAATGGTGGATTCTATAGTACCTGCTCATTTGTGGGAGGTGGAGTCTGATGAGAATAAAACAAAAAACAAAAGAAAGACACTGACATTCCTCAACTTACGGCTACAATCTCCGTTGTTAAGCAAGGCCAGAGGTGGTATTCAGCCAGCTCAGACCGGTTCGTGGTAACCGGTAGTGGCGACCTGACTCAATGCCGGTCACGCACACGAGCGAATTGCTGTGTTTTCTGATGGTGCACCCATGTGTGGATGGCACAAGCGCTAGCGAAGCGAGGATGCACAAGCGCTCACTCACTTTTCCGGTGCTGGGGCAACCGGTTGCTACAGTATGTGACGCCCACCTCTGAGCCAGGCGGTTGTTAAATGAGTCACGCTTGCATTTACAACCTTTTTGGCCATGGCTGTTCAGCAAATCACTGCAGTCGTTAAGCGAGTCACAGTCGTTAAGCAAATCCGTCTTCCCCTTATTGACTTTGCTTTTTTGGAAGGAAGCCGGGAAGGTTGCACAGGGTGATCACATGACCCCAGGATGCTCAAACCATCAACAATACAAGCTGGTTGCCCAAATTTTGATCAGGGGTCCTTGGGATTTCTGGGACGGTTGCTAAGTGCCAGGATCACTTGGAAGTCCCTGCTTTCCGTGCCGCCGTGACGTCGAACCATTGCAGAAATAAATGGCTGTAAGTGGAGGACGACTTGTATATGGGAAGATCATCGCCCAGGAGCTTCATGTGCAAGATGGTGGGTCCAGAAAAGATCGGATAGCAATGTCGAGCCAACAGGCACGCTTTTCTTCAAGCTGTTTTAATTTATTGAGAAAAAGTCGACGCACAGAACAGGAAAAAATGCTTGCTCAGCAGTTCAGGATTCAAAGAGGCACCCGAACTATCCAGAGTATATTCTTACGAGATGCATACAATTCACAAAACCTATTAGTTCCTTACTCGAGGAGCAATCTGTAACCATGAACCAAGAGCAGTTATTGCTTCGAAGGCAAGTTACGTAGCAGGATTTTACTGGAAACAGGGGAGAAGTTAACTCCCGTACAAGCTCTGTAGAAAATAATGAATATTACTACAGCTCAATGAATAATATTAAGGTGGGAGGTGGAAGCCTAGAAGTCAATCCCGCCTCCTGACATTTCGATGGCATTTCATAAATGCAATGTTTCCCAGCACGGCCAGCTTCTGAATAAGTGGACTTCAACTCCCAGAATTTCCCAAAGGTGTTTTTTTTTTTTTCAAGAGGCAACTGGACTTTCTGGTTTTTCTTTGAAGAGGTTTCGCTTCTCATCCAAGAAGCTTCTTCGGCTCTGACTGAATGGCGGAGAACGGAAGGATCTATACTCCTTGCAGACGGCTGGTCGTTTGCATCCTTTGAGAGAGTCGTTGAGGCCACTTGGTTTGAAAGAGGGATCAAAGAAGCCATCTATGTCAACATCGAACAGCCCTCTCTCAACGGAGGGGGAGGGGTACGAAATCATCTATCTCCTGTTTACAACACAGTCCTTTCAGCAGTTCCAAGGAGGCTCCACACCCATTTGCACCACTCAGGTGACCCTGAGGACACAGAGAACTCCCCAAGTGGCCTCAACGACTCTCTCAAAGGATGCAAATGACCAGCTGTCTGCAAGGAGTATAAATCCTTCCCTTCCCCACCATTCAGTGAGACCTGAAGAAGCTTCTTGGATAAGAAGCGAAACGTCTTCAAAGACAAACAAAGAAAGTCCAGTTGCCTCTTGAAAAAAGCACCTTTGGGACAGCCATGATCTGAATGGCCGAGAATCTCCATAGACAACTTCCAGAATGTTCGTTCAATGATCAAGCAGGCAAGGGAATTCTGGGAAATGAAGTCGACATGTCTGGAGGTTCCCCAAGTTGGAATTTATAGGCCCGTGATGGTGAATCTATGCCACAGGTGGCACGTGTAGCCATATCGGTGGGCACACAAGCTCAGCTGCGGCACGCTGGGATCATCAGAGGCTTTTAAAAGCATTTTTTTTCTACAACCTCTGGTCCGAACCGGGAGCATTTCAACCCTGCTTCCATCCCTTGCTTCATGTCCTGACTTCAGGTGCTTTGGAGAATAAGTCGACCCCCTCTTCTTTGTGGCAGCCCCTCAAATACCGGAAGACTGCTAATTGATGGAACAGCTTCCCTCCAGAAGTCCCAGAGCTGAGGAAGCTTCTTGGATGAGAAGCGAAACATCTTCAACCCCCCCCCCCCGGAAAAGTCCAGTTGCCTTTTCAAAAATCATCCGTGACCTGGATGATTGAGAATCTGCATAGACATTTCCTTCCAGAAGTTGTGGGTGCTTCATCACTGAAGGTTTTTAAGAAGAATAACAGAAGAATGGGAAGGGACCTTGGAGGTCTTCTAGTCTAACCCCCTGCTCAAATCCTTGCCCAATCTCTTCTTAAAAACTTCCAGTGTTGGAGCATTCACAGCTTCTGGAGGCGAGTTGTTCCACTGGTTAATTGTTCTAACTGTCAGGAAATTCCTCCTCAGTTCTAGGTTGCTTCTCTCCTTGATTAGTTTCCACCCGTTGCTTCTTGTCCTGCCCTCAGGTGCTTTGGAGAATAGCTTGACTCCCTCTCCTTTGGGGCAGCCCCTGAGATATTGGAACTGTCAGAGGCAATTAGCCCCGTTACCTTCCTGGGATAATTGCCTGGATCGTGGCATTTTCCTTGTGTATACTTTTGAAAAATAAAACCGGAATACATCTTCTAATTAAACTCATATTTATTGTAAAGAAGAAAATAAAACATCTAACTATCTAAAATAATTAAATTGTTACATTTTTGCAAAGTTCCTACCGGCTACTTCTCAGCAGCCGGACTTCTCTGGCAAGAGAACAAAGAAAAGTGTGAAGTAGAAAGAAAGGAATGCGGATACACGTAGTATCAGTTACTGATAAGAAATTTTGGCAAGCTACGGAAAGTCTGACAGTCCAGAAATATGAGCTCAGCTGGTAAATACAAAAACGCAGTGACAGGAACACTGCTATCATGTCACCCCGAGTCCTTCTCTTCATTAAACTAGACGTACCCAACCGTTCTTCCTATGCAGATCAGAAAGTATCACTCCGGTGGGAAGGTAACAGTGTACCACCGTATACCTTGGGGACCCAGATTGCTGGGGGCAATATGCTGACTCTGTATAAACCGCTTAGAGAGGGGCTGTAAAGCACTGTGAAGCGGTAGATAAATGTAAGTGCTATCGCGGTAGGTATACAGTCATGCTGGCCGATATGACAATGGAAAATGTCTTTGGAAAATGCTGCGTCCCTTGTCAAAAGAAATGGAAATGAGCACCACTCCCTAAAGTCAGACACAATAGCAATAATAATAGCAGTAACTGTGAGAGGGATCTTAGAGGCTTGGGCAGGGGGTTGGACTAGATGACCTACAAGGTCCCTTCCAACTCTGTTATTCTAATTCGGATTCTTAACAACTGGAAAGCGGAAACTTTTATCTTTACTTTTTACCTGTTATGTTTAAGTACACATCAGTCCTTCTTCTCTCCTTGCCGCTCAGAGATAGTAGCCCAAGCAATGAGGGAGTGATGTCACAAGGGAGTGGGCTGGTTCAAACTACTACACCTAGGGGGGGCGGGGAGGAAGGCGAGAGCCACATGCCCTGTGGTGAAAAAAGTGTGGTATCAGTGTGGTCGAGAGAACTTGAGTTTCATAATTTCAAGAAAAGGAAGGAGACCTCTGCTGTCTGCTCTTGAAGACCGTCGCTTGGTTGACGTGGCCTCAGCGGCTCTCTCACCAGCTTTCCAAAATGCCAAGGGGTTGAAATCTAGATACTCCACCGGTCTCTCTCTCTCCATCTCCCATCCATTGTGTCTGGAGAAATCGATCTCCACCATGTGGGGCTTGGTGGAACCTCTTCCTCTGCTAGTGACCATTTCCTTGTTTCTCGAGACTGCCTTGGCCAAGCCGTTCGTTCATCTGGTGTACAAGCAGAATGACACCTGTATGGATTTTAACGCAGCCCCAGCCTGTTTTGGCCCACCCGTGCCCGCAACTGGTCTCAAGGGTTACCTGCTTGAAACGGTGCCTGCCAATGCTTGTCACCCTATAAAAGCAGCCCCGATATCGAACCGGACTCCTTCTGGCTTCGTCGCCCTCATCCGCCGATACGACTGTTCCTTCAATCTTAAAGTTTTCCATGCCCAGGAAGCTGGATACCGGGCAGCTATCATCTACAACTTGTGTTCTGATTTCTTGGTGAACATGGCGGTCAGCATGGAAGAGACAAGACTGCCGATCGTTATCCCGTCGTTGTTTATCGGACGGACATCTTCTAAACTTTTAAGAAGGCAAGTTCATTCAGCAAAGGATGCCCAAATTATGGTGGTGGTACCCCAGAGTTATTACAATTCCTGCTCGGATGAAACATATGCGGCTCTTTGGGAATTAGCTGTCTATGACCTGCCGATCTGGCCAGGTTACTGTACCCAACAACTGTTCCTCAAAGTCCTACAGGAATTTGGGTTGCTCATCAGCCTCAGCATGGGGACCAGCTTCTTGCTACTGGTCAGTTGGGTGAAATGGGGCCGGCCCAACCAAGGCATCCGAGTGAAGACTTTCAAACATGGTGACAGGTATGACACCTGTGTAATCTGCATGGGGGAGTATGAAGCAGGTGACCGGCTGAAGGTTCTTCCCTGCACCCATGTCTTTCACGCTACCTGTATCAACACCTGGTTACTCATCCAACCCATGGCTGGCAAGACGTGCCCAATCTGCAAGCAGAAGGTTAACAATGCAATCTAGGGAGATGACAGAGATGCAGTTGAGAAGAAATGGAGATGGACCTCCAGATCCAATGGGAGGGGTGGGGACGGAGAAACAACACAATTCTTCCCAATTGTGGTCATTGTGCATGTTGTCTTTTAGGAATTTGGGGTTTCGATGGTCAGAAAAGAACAGGGTGGGGATGTGGTCAGGAGGTCCATTTAGCGGTATCTTGGCTTTTTGAAAATCATTGTCATTATCATCATCACTATCATATCATATCATCCACAAACAGAAAGTTGCTAAGAAAGAATAAACCGAATGGATAGGTAGTCGCTCTTGAAATAAGGAAGGAGATTCAGAAACTATTAAAGGTAGTCCTCGACTTACAATCACAATTAAATACGGTCACTCATGCTCTCGTTACTTCCCGTCTGGACTACTGCAATGCTCTCTACATGGGGCTCCCCTTGAGGAGCACCCGGAGGCTCCAGCTGGTCCAGAATGCGGCCGCGCGGGTGATTATGGGAGCGACGTGGCGCTCCCATGTGACCCCCCTCCTGCGCGAGCTGCACTGGCTCCCAGTGGTCTTCTGGGTGCGCTTCAAGGTTTTGGTTACCACCTTTAGAGCGCTCCATGGCATCGGACCGGGGTATTTACGAGACCGCCTTCTGCTACCAATAGCCTCTCACCGACCAGTACGCTCCCATAGAGAGGGGCTCCTCAGGGTGCCGTCGGCCAAACAGTGTCGACTGGCGGCCCCCAGGGGGAGAGCCTTCTCTGTGGGGGCACCTACCATCTGGAATGAGCTCCCCCCCAGAGATACGGAGGATCCCGGACCTGCGCATGTTTCGTCGTGCTCTCAAAACTTTTTTATTTCAGCAGGCTGGCCTGGCCTAACTCTCCTTTTTTAAATTTTTAATTTGTGATTTTATAAATTGGGTGTTTTAATCTGTGTTTCGGCCAAAATATTTAATAATTTTAAGGGATTTTTTAATATTTGTATTATTTGTATTTTATCTTGGCTGTTCACCGCCCTGAGTCCTCCGGGAGTAGGGCGGTACAGAAATTTGATTAATAAATAATAATAAATAAATTGAGCCCAACATTTCTGTTGTTAAGTGAAACATTTGTTAAGTGGGTTTGGCCCATTTTACGACCTTTTTGCCACAGTTCTTAAGCGAACCACTGCAGTTGTTAAGCTAATAACATGGTTATTAAGTGAATCTGGCTTCTCTGTTGTCTTTACTTGTCAGAGGATCGCAATAGGAGATCACATGACCCCTGGGACACTGTGACCATTATAAATGTGAATCAGTTGCCAAGGACCTGAATTTTGGTCACGTGACCGTGGGGATGGTGCAATGGTTGTAAGTGTGCAAAATGGTCATTGGTCACTTTTTTCAGTGCCGTCGTAGCTTCGAACAGCCCAATTGAAATCAAAACTCCAAGGCCAAAGTATAGATTTATTAGGCATGTCATATTGGCACAGCTGGTGAAAACCCGACTCTGAAGTTCCCCAGGTTTTCCCCACCCACTTCAAAGCCCAAAATTCTTCACCCTCATTACACACAGCCATCACATGCCCCAATCAGGTATCTCTCCCCAGCCCGGATGTCTCCCATCCATGCCTCTACAGGTGCTGGTGAAAGTGTCCTTGATTCCCAGAAGAAAGAATGTTATTTTGGCTACATGTTCCCCCAGCTATCTCTACCCAGCCCTGTGGAATGAACTGCCCCTGGAAATACGTAAGATCTCTGACCTCCGGGTGTTTCGCTGCGCACTGAAGACCTTGTTGTTCTGCCAGGCCGGGCTATCAACATAATAATTTTAAATTGGGGTATTTTGAATTTTTGGGGTTTTAACTCAGGCCAAATCTATTTAATTATTTTAATTTTTAATCATTGTTTTGTCTTGTGTTTTTAAATTGGCTGTACACCGCCCTGAGTCCTTCAGGAGAAGGGCGGTATAGAAATAAAATTATTATTATTATTATTATTATTATTATTATTATTATTATTATTATTATTATTATTATTATTATTATTACTCCCCCATCTCCCTTTCCCACAGCTCCATCCAGCCTCACTGTGGCAACCCTGAAGATGTTCAAAGATGGCTCCAGGGTTGACAAATGAACTGTTGTAAGTCGAGGACTACCTGTATGGGTTGTGATGCAAAATCAGAGGCTAGATAGGATTTGAAAAAAACCAACTAATCCTTCATGTTCCTTTCTTCGTAAACACTTTGCTTCTTCTCTACCAGCGTTAGCCCTGCGAGCTAATCCAGGCAAGAAGCACAACTATAAGTACTAACTCTACATTTATTGTATGGTTAAAGGAGTGTTTCTCAGCCTTGGCAGCTTGATGATATGTGGTCTAGTCTACGGGAGAGAAGGACTAGGGGTGACGTGGTAAAATGGGTGCAACTCACTTAACAATTGCTTTGCTCAGTAGGGTAATGGAAATTCCGGTCCCAATTGTGGTGATCGGTTGAGGCCTATCAGTAGAATAGAAGTAGAGACAGAAATAAAGCAGAATAGAATAGAAATAGGAGTTGAGTAGAACAGGATAGAAATAATTAGAAATCGATAGGATATAGGATAGGATAGGATAGGATAGGATAGGATAGGATAGGATAGGATAGGATAGGATAGGATAGGATAGGATAGGATAGGATATAGGGTAGGGTAGGATAGGGTAGAATATAGAATAGAATAGAATAGAATAGAATAGAATAGAATAGAATAGAATAGAATGGAATGGAATGGAATGGAATGGAATGGAATGGAATGGAACGGAACGGAACGGAACGGAACGGAACGGAACGGAAAGGAATAGGAATAGGAATAGGAATAGGAATAGGAATAGGAATAGGAATAGGAATAGGAATAGGAATAGGAATAGGAATAGGAATGGTCGATTGTTGTGTGAGCCGCCCAGAGTCCTTGGAGATAGGACGGCATACAAATTTTATAAATAATAATAATAAATAATAGGAATAGGAATAGGAATAGGAATAGGAATAGGAATAGGAATAGGAATAGGAATAGGAATAGGAATAGGAATAGGAATAGGAATAGGAATAGGAATAGGAATAGGAATAGACAGGACACGACAGAATAGAACAGAACAGAAGAAATGAAGAACAGAACAGATCAGAACAGAAGGGAAGGGAAGGGAAGGGAAGAGGAGTAGAGTAGAGTAGAGTAGAGTAGAGTAGAGTAGAGTAGAGTAGAGTAGAGTAGAGTAGAGTAGAGTAGAGTAGAGTAGAGTAGAGTAGAGTAGAGTAGAGTAGAACAGGAACAGAACGGAGCCTGAACTAATTGTGGAAAGGTAGCGATTGGAGACCAACCTCCCCCAAATATGAATTTGCAGGATTAATTTACATCATTTGCTTGGTTTTATGCCATCTGAGTAATCACACAACGATGCCAAAGAGATAAATTCCTGTAAATGACATGAATTATGTCCCTTTTTCTGCACCGCTCGGCAAATCTGTGACTTACTTTAGGGGTGAAACTCAACTGTTGCCGGTTGCATCTGAAGTCTGTTGAGGGTGCTTTGGCATGCAAATCCATTTCCCCCCCCCCCCCCTGTGGTTACTTAATTCGTATTGGCAGCCCTTCCTGTAGCTCCGATGCCATCCTAGGTAATTGTGAATTTAGAGTTCAGAAGATACTCTTGGAATGAAAAACATTGGAATCCTGTCACTTTGCAGCTTAAAGACTATTCATTCACAGTCCTCTTACAATAGTAATATTCACTTACAATAATTCGTTTAATGACTGTTCAGAGTTACAATGTCACTGAAAAAGTGGCTGTTTTTTCACACTTATGACCGTTGCAGCATCCCCATGGTCACATGACCAAAATTGAGGCACATGGCACCTGACTCCTATTTATGACGGTTACTGCCTCCCGGGGTCATGTGATCTCCTCTTGCGACCTTCTGACAAACTCAACGGGGAATCCAGATTCACTTAACAACCTTGTTCCTAAGTTAACAACTGCAGTGATTCACTTAACAATGGTGGCAAGAAAGGTCATAAAACGGGGCAGAATTCGTGAATTTTAGGCGCCAGCTGTGGTCGTAAGTCGAGGACTATCTGTAGTTATGAAAAGTTAAATCTATTTCTCGCCTTTTCTTCAGGTCCTATAATCAGCTTTATAAATCACACAACAACCCTTTGAGGTAGGTCGGACACAGAGGGAGGGACTAACCCAAAGTCAGCCAATGAGGTTTGGAGGCTGAGGGGGGGGGGGCTAGAAACCTAGGCGTTCCCCCTCCTAGTTCAGCTCCTTCCCTACTGCATCTGATTGGCTCTTGGACTGAGAAGGAGGGTCTTGCCCAAAGTCAGCCAATGAGCTTCTGGCACCGAGAAGGGAGTAGAATGTTCTAGACTTCCCATTCCTAGTTTAATATTGCAACGACATTCCACTGTTTTCGTCTTCATGTTCGTGAATCCTTTTATTGTGCATTAAGAAAGAATTGGAAACACATCATTCAAGGTTGCACTGGGCCCAACAAACGAGCAACCCCTAAGTGAATTTGGCTGCAATTGGTTAATGTATGGAAAGGAGACCACCAGGAGATCCCCATGCCATCAGCTAAACTGGGAAATCGCACAAAATTATCCCAGAAGAAGGTGTGTTAAACTGTTTCTCTAATGTTAACTAAGATAACTAAGCAGTTGTGGTTGTGAAGTCACCAAGACTTGGTGCTGGATATTTTGCTTGTTTTCCAACTTCGTACAATTCACTTTTGACCAAGCTTGGTATTCCTTCGAAAGGCATATCCTTTTGTGAGTACATTTATGGGGGTTTTGTCAAAGAGTTTACAGCAGCACACACAATCAGACAATTCAGCAGGATTCAAAACGTCTTTATATATATATATATATATATATATATATATATATATATATATATATATATATATATATATATATATATATATATATATATATATATAACACATAAGGCATACAATATACCCTTGTAGGTTTTTCCACGTTGTAGAGAGGAGAAATAGCAAGTACGAATGCAGCACAAAATGGAGAAGGGAAAATGGAGGAGGGAAAAGCTAGTGCCCTCAAGCTTATATACAGAACAGTTAAGCCACGCCCAGGCTCCACACTGTCTCTTATGGCCCCATACAACAAATACTATGTTTCAGTTACCAAACAGCCCTCATTGGCTGACCTGTTGCTATGCCCTATTCCAGTTCATGAACATACTGACAATTTCCCCACCCCCCAAATAATTTTAGTCAGAATAATACATGTAAGCCAAGGTGGCGCAGTGATTAGAGTGCAGTACTGCAGCTACTTCAGCTGGCTGCTAGTTCAGCAGATCAGCAGATCAAATCTCACTGGCTCTAGGTTGACTCAGCCGTCCATCCTTCCGAGGTGAGTAAAATGAGGACCCAGATTGTTGGGGGCAATATGCTATTTAGTATACTGTCTTTGGTGTAAGCCGCCCAGAGTCCTCGGAGAGTGGGCGGCATAGAAATATGACAAATAAATAAATAAATAAATAAATAAATAAATAAATAAATAAATAATAAAAGTCAACACAGTTTGCAAAAAAAAAAATACAAACAGAAAAACACACACAAAAGGGAGAGGGGTTTGAAAGGACAAAAAAAAAAGGGGGAAGGAAGGGGGAAAAAAAGTAACTTCTTTCACCCCAGCAGATAAAAACAATTTTAATAACTTATCACCACATCTCAATAGAATACAATCTCCATGGCTCAACACTTCGGTAAGGAAAACAAAAACGCTGCGTCAATTCATTTTGGTCAGCAAAAGACCAGTAAGGGCAACCAGATATAACTGTTTTCTTCATAATTTATAGAAGAAGAAGAGGCAGAACCAGGGGTGGAGTGAAGAGAGTAACCAGTCTAGAATCCTTACGTTGCCACAAGCAACCCAAGTCCAGCCCCCTCTTGAATTCCCTTAATTCTTACGTAGTATCAGTTTAGTTTTGACCCTTAGTTGACTAGATTCTTGTGTATAGACTTCAGCAATAAATCTTCTGAATTGAAATTTAATGTCTGATCCTGATTCTTGGAACCTGACATTGAACCAGTGGTGGGTTGCCCCCGGTTTGAACCGGTTCGCAAGAACCGGTAGTAAAACCGGCAGAGGCTCCGCCCACTGACCCGGATGTCATCATAGGTGATCTGTGCATGCGCAGATGTGAACCGGTAGTAAAGATAAGTAGAACCCACCCATGCATTGAACATAGAGTCATAGGGCTGGAAGGGGCCACAAAAGTCTTCTAGTCCAACCCTCCAGCTCAAGACAGGAGTCCTTGATTTACGACCACAATTCAGCCCAAAATTTATGTTGTTAAGTGAGAAATTTGTTCAGTGAACGTTGCCCCATTTTACGATTTTTCTCGCCGCATTTGTTAAGGGAATCATGGCAGTTGTTAAGTCGGTCACACGGTTGTTAAGTGAAACCTGGTTTCCCCCCTTGACGTTGCTTGTCACAAGTTTGCAAAAGGGGCTCGCGTGACCTTCGGACAAAGCAAAGTCAATGAGGAAACCAAACAACCGTGTGACTAGTTTAACTGCTTTGTTAATTTAACTAATTGTGAAGTGATTCACTTAACAAACATGGCAAGGAAAGTTGTCCAATGGGGACCAAACTCACTTAACAAATTTCTCGCTTAACAACATAAATGTCAGGCTCAATGGTGGTCATAAGTTGAGGACTACCTGTATTTAACTGATTGTCTACACCAGTGATGGCTAACTTTTTTGCCGTCGCGTGCCAAAAATGGGGGGAGTGAGGGGGGTCGCTCACACGCATGCCCACACCCATAATTCAATGCTCCCCGCCCCCCGTGCATGTGCACACGACCCCCCCCCCGTGCTCCCCTTGCTTATGGTACAGTGAGCCCGGTAGGCCTGTTTTTTCGCCCTCCCCAGGCTCCAGAGGCTTTCTAGGAACCTAGGGAGGGCAAAAACAGCTTTCCCCCACCCTCCCAGATGCCCTCCAGAGGCCGGAAACAACCCTTTTTCTGACTTCCGGTGGGTGGGCCCAGAAGGTCCAAAAATCAGTTAGCTGGCGCGTGCATGATGAGCTAGGGCAACGCTCGCCAACAGATATGGTTATCAATTTCACCACTGGTTTCCTGTCTGGGCAGGGGGTTGGACTAGAAGACCTCCAAGGTCCCTTCCAACTCTGTCATTCTGTTATTTCCTTCCTTTAATCCTGATTAAAAACACATGATGTTCTATCTAGTAGACATGAATGCAATTTAGCATTCTGTTATTTTTCCCCCTAATCCAAGTGTCTTTTTAAAAAAATCTGGGATCAGTGCCAGACTTTTAAACTATGAACTCAAACATTCCCTACAGGGGGAAGGCTGTGGAAAGAAAGGTCAGAAAATGGCTTCTAATTTTAGTGGGGACAGGATGAAGAAAGGGAGGAGGGATTGAAAGAAAATTTACCATCCATATTTCCTTCCCCGTCTTCTCTTTCTTCCACCGTCATTTTACAACATCGGAGGCAGTGGTGGATTGCTCCCGGTTCGCACCGGTTCGCAAGAACCGATAATAAAAATTTGTAGTAGTTCGGAGAACCGGTAATAACATTGGCTGGCCACACCCCCGAACCGGTCCCCGGCCCAGATGCTGCTCGCTTACCCCACCCATCTCATCAGAGGCTTTTTCTTTTACTTTTAAAAGAATTTTTTCTACAACCTCTTTGGCGGAAAAAAATGCTTTTAAAAGTAAAAAAAAAAGCCTCTGATGATTGCGCGGCTCAGCTGGGATTGTCAGAGGCTTTTAAGAGCACTTTTTTCTGCAACCTCTTTGGCCGAAGGAAAAAAAATGTAGGAAAAAAAATGCCTTTAAAAGCCTCTGGTGATCCCAGCTGAGTTGCCTGATCATCAGAGGCTCCTAAAAGCATTTTTTTTTCCTGCAACCTCTTAAGGTTGTAGAAAAAATGCTTTTAAAAGTAAAAAAAAAAAAAGTTGGCCACGCCCACCCAGTCACATTACCCCCACCACCAAGCCACACCCACAAAATAAGCCACGCCCATAGAACCGGTAGTTCTGTGCCGGAGGACTGCAAAAATGTAAGCTCCTTGTGAGAACGTTCACATCCTGCAGTATTTACCCTCCTTCCAAGATAATTTTGCAATCTTGTTTATTTGGCGCAAGAAAAAAACACATTGATTGTCATGGGAGAAAGTGAGCATTTTGACCCCAAACTCATAAATTACGTTCCTGTCCTTGGGTGGGGGTGGGGGAGCAAGTAATGCAGATGTCCAAAGCATTCCAAATTGCTCTGCACACAGATATTTCCCTGCATTTTTCTTTCAATTGAAACTCATTCCTTATGCCAGACCAAAAATTGCTCTGGAAGTTCTTTAAGAAGTGTAGGAAGTTAGCACCCACCCGTCTCCTAGGAAAATGAAATATTCTAGGAAATATTAAAAAGGCAGAATATTATATTTTCCCTAAAGGAGAAAGATGTTTCTAAAGACAAAACTCAGAGCCTCAGTTCCCTGCCCACCCACCCCGTCCGAGCAGATATTTTGGTGCCAACCTATCTACAAGAAAAAGGCTGGGCCAGCTTATCTACAACACAAAGACATGGCCCTCAGGACATGATGGGATTAACCTTCACTCAAAATCCAAACCAGGACAAAGCCATTAAGCCATCATAGGAATTGCCCAAAGCCCCTTCATTACCTCATCACCCAGCAAGACTCAACCAGGCCTGGGAGACAGACAACCTACAAAGTTAGCTAAGACCTCCCGCCCCCTGGGAGTCTGACAGCCAATGGGATACATTTCTTGTACAGGAACAGGAAACTCCAAGGCGGGGCTCAAGAGAGTGTATAAATATACCCCTCTCTCCACTTCATGTGCTCGTTTTGCCCAGGACCTCAAAACCATGTGGTCCCGTCCACCATTAAACCATCTTTTCAAGCAGCCTCCACATTTCCAGTGTCTGTCTCCTCACTTGGAACTGAACCCAGATGGACATGTCTTCCAACAGAAGAAAAGAATAGGAATGAAATTCTTCTAAGTAGACTGTGAAATTCTTGGCTTCGGGGTGTTTTTTTTTTTTTGGACGCAGGGGCCAAGGAGCGTGGAGACGAGCAACTCACTGCACACACTCATCTCTAAAATCTGCCTGGACTATCCAATAATTCTGGAGAAGAAGAACCATAAAGAAATTTCTCCAGTGGGATGTTTTCAAGAGTAGCCGCTAACAGCCGCTGCTAACAAAGAAATAATAAGAGAAGAAATGGTGAAGGAGAAGGAAGAGAAGAATGGGAGGAAGAGGGCAGGGGTGAAATGTAAAATTTGTTACTACCGGTTCTGTGGGCATGGCTTGGGGGGGGGGGTAATGTGACTGGGTGGGCGTGGCCAACTTTTTTTTTAAAAAAAATTCAAAGCATTTTTTCTAATGCTTTGAAAAGCCTCTGGCGATCAGGCAACTCAGCTGGGATCGTCAGAGAGGCTTTTTAAAAAATACCTCTCTGACAATCAGGCAACTCAGCTGGGATCGTCAGAATACTTTTCAAAGCATTTTTTTTACCACCTCTTTGGCCAAGAGGTTGCACAAAAAAATGCTTTGAAAAGCCTCTGACAATCCCAGCTGAGCCACGGGATCATCTGAGGTTTTTTTTTTTTTTTACTTTTAAAAGCATTTTTTTTGTCGGAAGAGGTTGTAGAAAAAATGCTTTTAAAAGTAAAAAAAAAAAAAACAGCCTCTGATGATTGTGCAGCAGTCATCATGGGGGGGGGGCAGGGATTTTTGCTACCGGTTCTCCAAACCACCCACCGCCATCGCTACCGGATCGGGCGATCTGGTCCGAACCAGGAGCATTTCACCCCTGGAAGAGGAGAATGGGAGGGAGAGAAAGAGGAGGTGGATGGGTGAAAGAAAAGGAAGACAAGATGGGGAGGAAAAGAGGACAAGGAGAGGGGATAGGATAGGATAGGATAGGATAGGATAGAATAGAATAGAATAGAATAGAATAGAATAGAATAGAATAGAATAGAATAGAATAGAATAGAATAGAATAGAATAGAATAGAATAGAATAACAGTTGGAAGGGACCTTGGAAGTTTTCTAGTCCAACCCCTTGCTCAGGCAGGAAACCCTGTACCATTTCAGAGGAGAAGTCAGGGGAGGGGGAGGAGGAGAAAGAAAGAGAAAAAGAGAAAAGAAAGAAAGGAAAAAGGAAAAGAAAAGAATGGGGGGGGAGTGAGGAGAAGGAACAGGAGGAGAAGGAAAAGAAGGGAGGAGGAGAAGGAGAAGGTGAAGTAGGAAAAAGTTGGGGAGGAAGAGAGAAGGAGAAGGAGAAGGAGAAGGAGAAAGTGGGGAGGAGGAGAAAGAAAGAGAAAGAGGAGGGAGAGGAGAAGGAAGAGGAGGAGAAGAATGGGAGGAGAAGGAGGAGAAAGAGAAGGAGGAGAGAAAGAGAATGAGAAAAAGGAGGAGGAGGAGGAGGAGGATTAATGGATTTCTTTTCCTGGTGAAGGTTACCAATGGTGGAAGAATAGTTCTCCATATAGTTAACTCCCCAAAGATGTTAACCACTTCCAGTTCCCATGGCAGAAGAATTAGGCTTATCTCACTAGTTCCCAGACGCCATGGGAGGTAAGGGAAGCCAGGGAGAAATGGTGGGAAAAGCAGCATGATGAGGTCACAAAGGACCAATTGAAGAAACATCTTGAAGGTCACCTGGAGGAAGAGCAGAGCAATCGTTTGGCAGCAACCAGCAGGCCACGCCTGCTGAGAAGGGAGGAGATCGAGAAGACCCCGATCTATATGTCAACTTCACCTCTAGCTCTTGAATCTATGGAAGCTCAGCCATCTAGAAGCTACAGCTCTACAGAGCGTTTATCCCTTCGGTTGCAAATCTACCCTGTTGACCTTCAAGGAGGACTAAGCCCCTGCTAAGATCTCCAGGACCTTCAACCAGCATGAGATTTCCATTTTCATGGCCTTGGCACATGGTTACCCTGTTCTTGATTCTCCAAGTCATCACTATCAAGGCCTTCAGCCATGCCACTTGCAATCCTAACTCCACCTCACTTGACGTTGGGGTCCTACCAGCTTTCTTTCAGCCCCTGCTCCCTCCTGAAGGACTCCTGGGCCTTTGGGTGAAGGTGAAGCCCTTGAACCCCTACCATCGCATCCAAAGGCCACCTCCGTCTTCGACCCTCCTTGTGGTCCTCTTCCGTCAACACAATTGCTCTTTCTCCAAGAAGATCCTTCACGCCCAACAAGTGGGCTCCCACACCGCCATTGTGCACAACGTGAGTTCCCAGATGCTGGAGAACATGGTGAGTGAGCCGGGCGCCAAGTGGCACCTTCACATCCCAGCCGTGTTCTCCGCACAAGAGACAGCAAAAATCCTCAAACATCTTCACCGCTCTGGGAAATCTCTTCTCGCCCTCCCCAGGTACGAACATTTTCATTTCGCCTGGAAAGTTGCTTCTACGACTTCGGACCGTCTCGAGGTGGTCCGAAGTCCCTGCCAGTGTCTCCTCCAGCCAGCTGGCTTTTGCTGCCAGATTGCCATGTTCTACACCTGTTGGATTGTCTGCCTTACCGTATCTGCCACCTTTATTGCCATGATGCTAACAGAGCACTATCTATCCTGGAGCAAAAGAAAGAGGAGGAACCGTTGCCTTCTCCGACAACACGAGAAGGAACCTGTCCATATTTCCTTGACTGGCTCCAAATACCAAGAATGCGCCATTTGCTTAGACCGCTACATGCAGTACGATGGCGTGAAGGTGCTCTCGTGTTCCCATGCCTTTCACAGCCGGTGTATCGACCTCTGGCACATCACCCAAGCCAGAAATAAAACCTGTCCTCTCTGCATGCAGAAAGTCATGGTGGTCACCCATCTGATGGCGATGAGGTTATGGCAACAAGAGAAATCGGTGGGACGTTGCGAGCTGACCGAGAACAA
>NW_027256881.1:342890606-342923987 GCF_029215685.1 Pituophis catenifer annectens
ACCCCCACGATCACAATTCTTCCAAGCTTAAAGGCTACCGGTAATCCTCAATTTACAACCATCCCTTTAGTGACCGTTTGAAGTTGCAATGGCTCTGGAAGCGGGCCGGTCCTTGCACTTAAAGGACCGTCACTGCATTCCCCTGATCACATGATCAGAATTTGAGCACTTGGCAACCAGCGAGCATTTATGATGGTTTACAGCCTCCCAGGGTCACGTGATCGCCATCTGAAACCTTCCAGCCGGATTCTGACAACCAAACTCAATGGGTGCAGTGGTGAAGGGTTGCTAAACAAGGGCGGGCTTTGCTCTTTGTTTATACTGTGTGCAAGAAGCCTAATAGTCTAAACAAGGAACCACCAAGAAGATTCCCATCAATACCAACAACATAAGACACTAAAAGAGATCATTCGCCGCTCTCTTCTAGCACTGATGATGTTACCTAGTTGCAGTGGTGGGATTCAAGTAATTTAACAACCGGTTCTCTGCCCTAACGATTTCTTCCAACAACCAGTTGGCCAAACTGCTCAGAAAGTTAACAGCCGGTTCTCCCGAAGTGGTGCGAACCGGCTGAATCCCACTACTGCCTAGTTGGGTCATGAAATGTCTGTAGGAAAACCAACAAGTTCAGAGAGCACCAAGGATACCACAGTCCTCTCCTCCTCCTCCTCCTCCTCCTCCTCCTCCTCCTCCTCCTCCTCCTCCTCCTCCTCTTCTCCACAAACCTCACTCCCTTCTAGCACTGTTGTTGTTACCTAGTTGGGTCATGAAACGTCTGTAGAAAAACCAACAAGCTCAGAGACCACCAAGGATACCACAGACTCCTCCTCCTCCTCCTCCTCCTCCTCCTCCTCCTCCTCCTCCTCCTCCTCCTCCTCCTCTTTTGGAAATCCTACTCCTTCTAGCACTGATATTACCTAGTTGGGTAATGAAATGCCTGCAAGAAAACAACCAAGCTCAAGGACCCCACAGTTGTCGTCGTCGCCGTCCTCCTCCTCCTCCTCCTCCTCCTCCTCCTCCTCCTCCTCCTCCTCCTCCTCCTCTTCTCCTCCTCCTTCCTCCTCTCCCCAAACCCCACTCCCTTCTGTCACTGGTGACGTTACCTAGTTGGGTAATGAAATGCCTGCAAGAAAACAACCAAGCTCAAGGACCCCACAGTTGTCGTCCTCCTCCTCCTCCTCCTCCTCCTCCTACTTCTCCTTCCTCCTCTCCCCAAACCCCACTCCCTTCTATCACTGGTGACGTTAACTAGTTGGGTAATGAAATGTCTGCAAGAAAACAATTAAAGCTCAGAGAAACACCACAGTCCTCCTCCTCCTTTCCCCAAACCCCACTCCCTTCTCGCACTGATAATGTTACTTGGTTGGGTCATGAAACAATTGCAAGGAAACCGCCAAGCTCAGAGATCACCAAGGACCCCAGAGTTCAACCCTGAGCTACAAATATTCTCTTCTCTCCCTATCGTGTACTCTGTCGTGTCCAGTCCTTGGCAAACTAAGATCCCCCAGAAGGTCCTTTCCTGACGCCGGTTGCTAAGGAAGAGGTGGGAGGAAGCCCTCAGCCATCCCTATGGCAACAGTTGCCAGGAGAGCATCAACATAGGCCCATCCGGAAGAAAACCCTTCAACGCCTTCCTCTCCCTCTTCACTTTTAGTGCGTGAAGCCAGGCTGAACGAGCCGATAAATGAGCCGTCTTCTAGCCTCAGTTCTTGGGCAGGAGTTCAAAAATCAATGCTCTGAAGAGCCTTTTCTTTTTTAAAAAAATCTCCACCTGACAAGTGCTCTTTTCAAGGAACAAGGAGCCGGGAGGCCTTATTATCACTTCATCAGAGGGGAGGAGTAGCTGATGGGCCATCAAACGATTCCGAGAAAGGCCTCTTAGAAGGAAAGGAAAGAGTTGGGGAGGGATTTGGTGGTATTGCCGAGTCACTCGGCACTTTTGTGACTCAGCTTTATAGAAGGAGGGCGTCTCTCTCTCTCTCTCTCTTCCCCTCCCTCTCTCTCTCTCTCTCTCCCTTCCTCCCTCCCTCCCTCCTCCCTCCCCCCTGTCTCTCCCCCTCTCTCTCTCCCCCCAACCAGCTGCAAAAAGGGAGAAGGGAAGAGCAAGAGATGAAAGGAAGAAGAGGAAGAAGAAGAAGAAGAAGAAGAAGAAGAAGAAGAAGAGGAAGAGGAAGAGGAAGAGGAAGAAGAAGAAGAAGAAGAAGAAGAAGAAGAAGAAGAAGAAGAAGAAGAAGAAGAAGAAGAAGAAGAAGAAGAAGAAGAAGTGTCCTTCTGAGCTTGCTTGTTTCCTTCCAGAAATTTAATATCATCAATGCTAAAAGGGAATGGGGTTTGGGAGGAGGAGAAAGAGGAGAAGGAGGAGAAGCAGAAGCAGAAGCAGAAGGAGAAGAAGAAGAAGAAGAAGAAGAAGAAGAAGAAGAAGAAGAAGAAGAAGAAGAAGAAGAAGAAGAAGAAGAAGAAGAAGAAGAAGAAGAAGAAGAAGAAGAAGAAGAAGAAGAAGAAGAAGAAGAAGAAGAAAAGGCACCCTGGTTCTAAGATTCAGCAGAGGCATCCCTGAGTTGCAAAAAATCAATATATACACCTTGTTTCCCTGAAAATAAGACCTATCCCAAAAATAAAACCTAGCATGTTTTATGCATGCGCCTAATATAAGCCCTACCTCCTCCCAAATAAGCTCTACTTATTTGGGAGTCCTTCGGGAGAATGGCGGAATATAAATACATGTAATAAAATAAATAAAATAAAATAAATACTTAAGTGCCTGTGCAGCTGGCCACCCACCCATTCAGTCTGGTTTGCTGTGGTTGAGGCAGGAGGGATGGAGCTGTCCATCTATAGCAAAAACACTTAGACTTATACATCACTTTACAGTGCTTTACAGCCCTCTCTAAGCAGTTTACAGAGTCAGCCTATGGCCCCCAACAGTGATCTGTCCCCGTACCCACACACACACAAACACAGCCAGCCGAGGGTTAAGGAAACACTTTGGAACGCACCCAGGTCTTATCTCCCACTTGGCAGCAATAGACACACCGTCTGCCAAATGCCTTTATTTTCACAAACAGAAAGATAAGATACTTAACGTACAAAAAAGTCCAAGCAGAAATAATATTTCTCTCCGCAGTTCCAGACGAGGCTTTAGTGACTATCCAAGGTTTACTTTTGTTCATCACAAGGATCACTGACCACTACCCTCTATTATATAGTCTCTGGGGTGTGGTCCAGTGACTCAGTTCTAATCCCTAGCACGCCTCCTAAGCTGCTGCAAACGTTTATCACGCCTTCGGAGGCGTGCGTCCAGGAATGATGTTTCTTCGTCACTCTGATCCGAGCCAGCTGTCTCCCTACTGATCTCCTCTCCCTCGGCCGGCACCTGAGACAATGCCAGAGGGGAGGGGCCTGGAGAGGGAGGCCTGGCTGACTCCTCTTCCTCATGCTCGGAGCTTTCTTCCTCCGATGGGACAGGCTCAGGGGGTGGGGCCACAACAGTTTGGCTCCTCATTTTACCCACCTCGGAAGGACGGAAGGCTGAGTCAACCTTGAGCCTGGTGGGATTTGAACTGCCAAATTGCAGGCAACCGACAGTCAGCAGAAGTAGCCTGCAGTGCTGCATTCTAACCACTGCGCCACCAAGGCCCTATGCCCCAATATCTGTTTTGCTTCGTGGTTGCGGCACTGGGGTGTCGCTTGGCCTCCTGCTCTGTTACGGCTGTGAGCAAGCAGAAGAAGTGGGCCGGCGGCCATGTGAGCTCCTGCTGCACATGGCTGCCAGTGCTGCCACTGCGAGGCAAGTGTCGGGGCATGGATGGCCTGGCTGTGGGGGCCCTGAGGTAAGCCGGTGTGGGGGGGTTGGGGGGTGCAGGGGGCACTAGCACGCCAGTGGCTTCCTGCCCCACCGTGAGCAAGCAGACAAGGTGCTTTTCCCCATACATGGGAAAATATTAAGACAACCCCCAAAAATAAGCCCTAATGCTTCTTTTGAGGCCCAAAAGAAAATAAGACCTAGTCTTATTTTCAGGGAAACATGGGTAGATATCTATGCAAGTGTTTCTCAACCTCAGGAGCTTTAAGACATGTGGACTTCAACTCCCAGAGTTCCCCTGCCAGTAAGGAGGAGGGGAGGGCAGGGGAGGAGAGGAGAGGAAATGGAGAGGAGAGGAGAGGAATGAGAAGGAATGGGAAGGGATGGGGAGGGAAGGAGAGATGAGGAGAGGAGAGGAGAGGAGAGGAGAGGAGAGGAGAGGAGAGGAGAGGAGAGGAGAGGAAACGGAATAGATAGGATGGGATCAGAGGATGAATTCAGCCAGTTCGGACCGGTTCGGGCAAACTGGATGCTAATTTTACATCTGGTTCACCGAACCGATAGTTGCAAGGATTGGCTGGACCCGCCCACCCTGCCCTGCCCCTCCCAGGAATCTCCCAGCCCGTTTTGGATGCCAGGTAAGTGCAAGGCCCGCGTGGAGGCTCTGGGAGGGTGAAAAACGGACCTCCCGGAAGTTCTGAAAGTCTGGAAACGGACCCATTCCTGGCCTCCGGAAGGCCTCTGGAGCCCAGAAGAGGCCATTTTCACCCTCCTGGAGGCTCAAAGCAAGCTTGGGGAAGGTGAAAAAAGGGGCTCCTGGAAGTTCTGGAAGTCCAGAAACAGGCCCATTTCTGGCCTCCGGAGAGTCTCTGGAGCCCAGGGGAGGCTATTTTTGCCCTCCCGGAGGCTCAAGAAAAACCTCCAGAGCTTGGGGAGGGCAAAACGCTCTTCTCCTGCTGTGGTGCAGGAGGCCGAGTAGGCCATGCCCACCGGGCAGAGAACCGGCTGCTAAAATTTTTGAATCCCAGCCCTGGATGGGATGGGATGGGGAGGAGAGGAGAGGAAGAGGAAGAGGAAGAGGAAGAGGAAGAGGCAGGAAGAAAAAAAGTTGATCTCTGCCAAGCAAGAGTTTAGAATTCTTCTTTCTCCTTCTCTCCCTGCGTGACTTCTCTCTCTCTCTTTCCCTCTCTCTCCCCTGAAGGAAGGACTCCCTCACAATGCAGCGGATCCTATGCTGCACCCGATGTCATCACCCCCCTCCCCACCTCCCCCTCCAGCAATGGCATTATTAAAATCCAAAACCTGGGGGCAGAAGGAGGAGGAGGAGGAGGAGGAGGAGGAGGTGGTGGAGGAGGAGGAGAGAGACCAAAAGACAAAATTTCCCCAGGAACAGATGGCCTCCCTTTTACTATTGCAACACACTGCCAGTTAATTAACGCTCGCTGTAATTAAACTTTACACAAATTAGCTGTCGGCTATGCTAAAGGGAACCATTCCTCTCAAATGCCACCTTGAATCAGAGGGCTGGGGAAAAGGTACCTTCCCTGCCTCCGTGGCGTTGTGAGGAATTCGAATTCGGGTGAGGGGTTCACAAGAGGTGGCACCTTTTGTGCTCACGAGTTCCCAAATTCAACCCTGAATTTGCTGAAAAATTTACCTTTGTTGGGAGGGTTAGTCATTTCTGGTTTGGGGCAAAACCAATGTTCATAGGGAGCCATTGATTCATTTAATGACGGTGGTGTTTGCTTAACAATCATGTTGATTCGCTTTTAATGACCCCCCCAAAAAAGTCATAAAATTGTGTGGCCGCGTGACTGTAACATTTTACAAGTGTCGTGACTTATGACCGTAATAGTTCATAAGTTGAGGATTATATGTATCAACATTGGGTATAATGTAATCAGAGATGGTATTCAGAGGTTTAGTTTAGTTTAGTTTAGCTTAGCTTAGCTTAGCTTAGCTTAGCTTAGCTTAGCTTAGCTTAGCTTAGCTTAGCTTAGCTTAGCTTAGCTTAGCTTAGCTTAGCTTAGTTTAGTTTAGTTTAGTTTAGTTTAGTTTAGTTTAGTTTAGTTTAGTTTAGTTTAGTTGATTTGTATACCGCCCTACTCCCGAAGGACTCAGGGCGGTGAACAGCCACAAGATAAAAACACATAAATACAAAATTTAAAAACAGAATAAAACCAAATTAAACCATTTGGCCGAAGATAGATTTAAAAACACCCCAATAAATTAAAACAAATTAAAATTTGCGTTTTAAAAGGGACAAAGGGAAAAATTAGGCCAGGCCAGCCTGATGGAATAAAAAGGTTTTAAGAGCGCGGTGGAAGGTGCGTAGATCCAGGATCCTCCGTATCTCCGGGGTGAGCTCATTCCAGATAGTAGGTGCCCCCACAGAGAAGGCTCTCTCCCTGGGGGCCGCCAGTCAACATTGTTTGGCCGACGGCACCCGGAGGAGCCCCTCTCTATGAGAGCGTTCCGGCCGGTGGGAGGCTACTGGTGGCAGCAGGCGGTCCCGTAGATAACCAGGTCCTAAGCCATGGAGTGCTCTAAAGGTGGTAACCAAGACCTTGAAGCGCACACGGAAGACCACCGGGAGCCAGTGCAGCTTGCGCAGGAGAGGTGTTACATGGGAATGCCATGTCGCTCCCATAACCACCCACACAGCCGCACTCTGCGCCAGTTGGAGCCTCTGGGTGCTCCTCAAGGGGAGCCCCATGTAGAAAGCGTTGCAGTAGTCCAGACGGGAGGTGATGAGGGCATGAGTGACCGTGCGTAAGGAGTCCTGATCCAGAAAGGGCACAACTGGCGAATCAGACAAACCTGATAAAAAATCCTCCCGGTCACGGCCATCAAATGCTCTTCTAAAGACAGCCATGAATCCAGGAGGATGCCCAAGTTGCGAACCCTCTCCGTGGGGGTCAGCAATTCGCCCCCAATAGTCAGTGATGGCACCAACTGACTATATCGAGATGTCAGAAACCACAGCCACTCGGACTTGGATGGGTTGAGCCTGAGCCTGTTTCTCCCCATCCAGATCCGCACGGCCTCCAGGCACCGGGACATCACTTCAAGGGCATCATTGGGGTGGTCCGGGGTGGAGATGTTTGGACCGGTTTGCACGAACCGGTAGTAGAAATCGTGGCCGTCCTATTTAGGTACATTTCTGAGGCCTGGCGCATGTGCGGAAGGTGTGCGTGCAAGCAAAACGCATGCGTGAAAAGCCGTGCGCATGCGTGGAAGTGGTGAGTGCAAATGAAGCACGCACATGCGCACTCACATTTGCGAACCGGGAGGGAAAGTAAGTGAATGCCACTCCCTGAATGTAACAATAGACCTGCAGATTAGTGGAGTGGAGACCACAGATTAGATATAATTCAACCAGAGGTGGGTTTCAGCAGATTCTGACCAGTTCTGGAGAACCGGTAGCGGAAATTTTGAGTAGTTCGGAGAACCGGTAGTAAAAATGCTGACTGGCCCCATCCCCATCTATTCTCTGCCTCCCGAGTCCCAGCTGATCGGGAGGAAATGGGGATTTTGCAGTAACCTTCCCCTGCCACGCCCACCAAGCCACACCCACAGAACCGGTAGTAAAAATGCTGACTGGCCCCGCCCCCATCTATTCTCTGCCTCCCAAGTCCTAGCTGATCGGGAGGAAATGGGGATTTTGCAGTATCCTTCCCCTGGAATGTGGTGGGAATGGAGATTTTACAGTATCCTTTCCCTGCCACGCCCACCAAGCCATGCCATGCCCACTAAGCCACGCCCACAGAACCGGTTGTAAAAAATTTTGAAACCCACCACTGAACCCAACCCTTTGTGATGGCACAAAAACCAACTCAAACACCCCAAAGAGGAGGTTGCCCAAAGCCCATCTTCTTAAAATCTTCTAGAGATGAAGGGCCCACAGCGTCCATAAGGAAACTGGTCCAGGATTGGACTGTTTTCAAGTCCACTTGCCAAACCCAACAAGCCTTATGAGGTAGGCCAGGCCAAAGGTCGCTGGCCTTAAATACTCTATTCTACTCTACTCTACTCTACTCTATTCTACTCTACTCTACTCTACTCTACACTCTACTCTACTCTACTCTACTCTCTACTCTACTCTACTCTACACTCTACTCTACTCTACACTCTACTCTACTCTACTCTACTCTACACTCTACTCTACTCTACTCTACTCTACTCTACTCTGCTCTGCTCTACTCTACTCTACACTCTACTCTACTCTACTCTACTCTACTCTATACTCTACTCTACTCTACTCTACACTCTACTCTACTCTACTCTATACTCTACTCTGCTCTGCTCTACTCTACTCTACACTCTACTCTACTCTACACTCTACTCTACTCTACTCTACTCTACTCTACTCTACTCTACACTCTACTCTACTCTACTCTAGTTCTATTCTATTGATGTGGGGTTCACAGGATTACAACTAGCCCCCAGTTTAAGAACAAACTCCCTTCCTAAGGTCTGTTCTTAAACCAGATTTAAGAATATTTAAACCAGATGTAAGGTGTTGTATAACACCGTATTGTATCATACTGCATAGGCAGCCTTGTGCAATGAACTCGAACGGCTGTTTATTTAACCTGCATCGTTGTGTCCTTCACTCACATTTTGCTGTAATTAACTGTGAGTCACTCTTTAAGTTGAGGTGTTCTTAACCCAGGAACGTCTTGTCTAAAACCATGGTGTTGAGAGAATATCACAACCGATGTCTCTGGAGGTTGTGAGTCATCCAGGGCAAGACAAATAAAGAAAATCCAGTTGCCTCTTGAAAAAGTCCCTTTTAGGATCACAAGCAATGGGTCTAACAGAGGGGTGGGCAACTGTGGCCCTTTTACAACCTGTGGACTTCAATTCCCAGAATTCCTGAGACAGCCAAGCTATCTCAGGAATTCTGGGAGTTGAAGTCCACAGGTTGTAAAAGGGCCACAGTTGCCCACCCCTGGTCTAACTCTTTGCAACCAGCAGAAAAGAACAATTAAACAATTAGGAATGGCTGTCTGTGAAGTTTCCGAAAGATGCCCTAATTAATTCATGAGCCATGAGCCGAACTTCAAAAGAAATACAGTCATTTATTAGGAGCACCATTTCGGCAATATTCGGATGCAGTTAGAACTAATCCCACGTAGATTTACGTTCCCCTATGACCCTGTCTCTCCCCTCCTCTCTGGCCACGTCGTAAATCACATTCTCCAATTAACCACTTTGGCTGGCTGTGAAATCCAACACCCTCCTTCTGATTGCGGTCAGGAAGAATGTATGGAATGCACTTCAGTTAGGGAAATCAATCAGCTCTATCAGTTCTCCCTCCCTCCTGCTCATGGCAACTTGAAAGCTTTGCAAGTTGACAGCTGTCCAGCTTTCCTTCTAATTTTCCAGAGACACGGCAATAATCACGCTCTACAATAACTAGACAATTATACTGCTGTTTCCAGTTTTCCCCATTTTTTATAAAATAACACCATTAAAGACACAGGTGGAATTCAGATTCTTATATACAAATTTAGATTTCCAATACTTATTGATTACCATAATTATACCATGATCTATAATTATAATCCAACATTATCCTTTATCTCACTCCCATCGTTTCTGGATCCAATCATACCACATGTTCCAACTACTATAAAAATCTGAGTCTCTTTTACCCTTGATCAGTTTTGCAAATCTATCGGACTCCGCACAGTCCATGATTTTATAAATTATTTTTGAGTCGGTTGGTAAGTCCTCATTCTTCCATTCTTGTGCGAATGCCAGTCTCCCTGCAGTGATTATGTGCAGCATCAGATATCATTTAATCATCTTCTTCTTTTCAACATCTTCGCATCAGTAATTTATACATTTATTTATGCTTATACAAAATGCATATCTATACTTTTTTTTTTTTTAATTTGATTTATATGCCGCCCTTCTCCGAAGACTCAGGGCGGCTTACAATGCGTTAAGCAATAGCCTTCATCCTTTTGTATATTTATACAAAGTCAGCTTATTGCCCCCACAAACTGGGTCCTCATTTCACCTACCTTAGAAAGGATGGAAGGCTGAGTCAACCTTGAGCCTTGGCGAGATTCGAACCCTGCAGTAATTGCAGGCAGCTGGTCTTAATAACCAGCTTAATAACAGGGTGCCTTAAACCCCTGTACTACCAAGGCTCTTTCTTCTCTTAATATATCTTTATGCATATATTTCTAGTGTATCATATATATACCTTTATAGGTATATATTCTATTATTCTAATTATTTTATTTACATGTGACATAAACAGGTACCTAATTTCCTTTCCACAATTGTTACATCTTCCCATTTGTTTCTATATTTCTCCACCTAATTTAACCATTATTTCGTTTTCCTTTGTCCCTCTTTCCCCCCCCCCCCTTTTTTCCTCCAACCATTTATACCAGTGGTCACCAACTGATGGTCCGTGGACTACTGATGGGCCACGAGAAAATTTTGGTGGTCCGCAGAAAAATTATTTGCATTTTTAATATTGCACTAAATCAGGGGTCCTCAAACTACGGCCCCTGGGACAGATAAGTGCAATGAACGTTTGTGTTGCTGCAGAGAGTCTCCCCCTTCGGGGTCTTTTTGTGTGGGTTGGAGGGGGGGAGAAATTCCGACTCGGGGTCTGCTTCAGCCTCCTGGTGTGGGGCTTTGGGCGAAGGCTGGAGGGAAGCACCGCTGGTGGCGAAGAGCCAGAGAGCCTCGTTCCAGTGGGACTGCCTCATGGCCTGGAACTGGCTGACTCTCAGCCCGCTGAGCCTCCAGGTGTCGGCACCTGGCCTTGCACTCCTGCAGGTCTTCCCTCTGCTTGGAAAGCCTATGCTTATAGTCCTCAGTGAGGTGCTTCTGCTGAGCCTCCTTCTCGGTCAGACCCAATTTGAACTGAGCTGTTTTGCCAACTCTTTCTCATGATGGCTGCTTAGCTCCAACAACTGCTTCCTGTTGGGGCCCTAAGGAGCCTGGGCAGGGAGGCGAGGAGTGGCTGGGAGGGGAAGGGCGAGTAGAGGCTGGCAAGGCACCCCTCGACGTGAGTGACATCGAGTTGGCCATGCTCACCCAGTCACATGACCACCTAGCCACACCCACCCAGGCAGTCATTAGGCAGATCATATTAGTGGGATTTAATATTACGAATTTAATGGTCCCTGAGGTCCAAAAGGTTGGTGACCCCTGATTTATACCATTTCTCCCAGACTAAGTAATATTTTGTTTCATCTTTTTCTTGTATCTTCTTCGTGAACTTATCCATTTCCGCATCACATTGTCCTGTGATGGTATGTCATTGTTTTTCCAGTTTTGGGCGAAAACTATTCGTGCTGCTATAATAATGTGAATTATTAACTATCTTATTTCTTTTTCATATGACCCAGTAATTATTCCCAATAGGAAAGTTTCTGGCCTCATTTCTATTTGTTGATTTATAATTTCTTCTATTTGTGTTTTAATTATTTGCCAAAATTGTTTGGCCTTATGGCAAGACCACCACATGTGATAATAAGTTCCTTTTTAGTGTTTACATTTCCAACATAGCGGGGAGGTATTTCGAAATATCTTTGCCAATCTGGTATTTGCCAAACATCTTATGCGCATGCGTGCAGCATCCAAAACATGGCAAAATCGGACAGCATTATGTCTGGGCAGGTGGGCGGGGCCTACCGCAGTCGCCGCTACCAATTCGCCCGAACTGGATGAATCCCACTACTGATTTAAGAGTAAATTTAACAAACCAGGTATAATTGTAAAAGACAAGAAGCAACGGATGGAAACTAATCAAGGCGAGAAGCGATCTGGAATTAAAAAGAAATTTCCTGACAGTGAGAACAATTAATCAGTGGAATGACTTGACTCCAGAAGTTGTGAATTCTCCAACACTGGAGGTTTTTAAGAAGAGATTGGACAGCCATTTGTCTGAAGTGATGTAGGGCCGTGATGGCGAACCTATGGCACGCATGTGCAGGGGAGTGGGGCATGTGCAGGGGGCCGTGCGCGCATTGCACTTGGGGGTTTCAGGCGCGCGTGCCCACTTTGGGTACTCGGTCTGGAAAAGGTTAGCCATCACTGGTATAGGGTTTCCTGCCTGAGCAGGCGGTTGGACTAAAAGACCTCTAAGGTCCCTTCCAAATCTGTTATTATTCTATTCTATGTTCATCAATGATCAAATCTTTAGTTTGATCATTGTTAAGGAGTAGGACTTCACTTGTGGGTCATGTCCAACATTTTCTTTCTTTCTCTCTCTCTTCCCTGCCCCAATTTTCTCTCCCTCTCTTGCCCCCCCTCCCTCTCTCCCCCTCCCTCTCTCTTTCTCTTTCTCTCCCTCTTTCTCCCCCTTCCTCTCTCTTTCCCCCTCACTCCCCCTCTCGCTCCCTCTCTCCCCGTCTCCTCTCTCTCTTTCTCTCTCCCTCTCTCTCCCCCTCTCCCCCTCTCTCTCCCTCTCTCTCTCCCCCTCTCCCTCTCTTTCTCTCTCTTCCTCTTTCTCCCCCTCCCTCTCTCTTTCTCTTTCCCCTCCCTCCCCCTCTCACTCCCTCTCTCCCCCTCTCCCATCTTTCTCCCCTCTCCCCCTCTCCCTCTCTCTTTCTCTCTCCCTCTCCCTCCATCCATTCTCCCCCTCTCTCTTTCTCTCTCTCTCTTCCTCTTTCTCCCCCTCTCCTCTCTCTTTCTCTTTCTCTCCCCCTCTCCCCCTCTCTTCTCCTCTCCCTCTCTTTCTCTCTCTCTCCCTCTCTCTCCCCTCTCCCTCTCTTTCTCTCTCTCTCCCTCTCCCCCTCTCTTCTCCTCCCTCTTTCTCTCTCTCTCCCCCTCTTTCTCCCCCCTTCCTCTCTTTCTCTCTTTCTCCCTCCCTCCCCTTCTTGCTCTCCCTCCTTCCCACTCTCCCCCTCTCTCCTCTCTGTCTCTCCCTCCCTCCCCCCTCTCCCCCTCTCTTTCTCTGTCTCCCCCTCCCCCTCTCTTCTCTCTCTCCCTCTCTCTTTCTCTCTCTCCCACCTCCCCCTCTTTCCCCCTCTCCCTCGCTCTTTGTCTCTCCCTCACCTCTCTCTTTCTCTCTTTCTCTCTTTCTCTCTCTCTTCCCCTCATCCTCTCTCTCTCTCTCTCTCTCTCTCTCTCTCTCACACACACACACACACACCTCCTAAAGTTGAAGATGAGTGGCAAAAAAATCCTGGTTGTAACTTAGAGGGAGCCTCCACAGAAAACCATCCAGGAAGATTGCTTCTTCGGTTTCTATTTATTGATTAATTTCTTTATTTTAATACAGCGCCTAAAATGGGTTTTTCTTGGCAGTTTACAGAATCATCTAAGCCCATTCGAAATTATTGCAATCCTTACCAATTGCCATGAGCAAAATTAAACAATCAGCCCCACTAATGCAGTTCAAGACCACAGAGCCATCTCACTAAAAATAAATACCATTTAAAAGACTTTTTAAAAAAATAATAATAATAATAATTATGCCCCATTGAGGCAGTCTCAACTCTTAGCCTGCACTCTCTGCTAAAATTTCTCTTGGATGATCTGGTCACTGCCAGCCAGCCCTGGGCGAGAGGCAATGGCAAATGGAAAAACTTAGTCCCAAAGTTGTTAATGAGGAAGCCAGATTCACTCAACGGCCATGTTGCTAACTTTAACAACTGCAGTGATTCGCTTAACAACTGTGGCGAGAAAAGTCGTAAAATGGGGCAAAACTCACTTATCCACTGTCTCGTTTAGCAACATTTTGGGCTCCCTTGTGGTCGTAAGTCGAGGACCAGCTGTATGAACGTGCGGCAGAAAAAGATGCTTCTTTGCCAGCATGAGATATTAAAAAAAAAAAGAACAACAACACGGGAGAAATTAGAGAAAAGGATTTTATTTATCCTAATCTGTTCCCCCAGTTGTAGATTGGATTGGACACATCTCCAAACCCAGTATGGAGCTCGGAAACCAGATCCAATTGTTCAATGGAGCATGTGGAGTTTTAAATGCAAATCTGGTTTGGTGCAATTTTATTTTTATTTTTTTATTTTTAAAAAGAGGAGATAATCATCGCGGCCCGCTGCTTTTTAAAAACAAATAGATTAAAATCAAAATCAGAATTAGCCTTAGGGGAGGGAAAAAGCCTTGTAAGAGGTTCTAAGATCAAGTCATCCTTTATCCTCTTAAATCTAATTCTGGCATCTTCGGGCACGGATTGGAATAAGAGCCATGCCGAAATTATCTGGTTTATTTTTATTGATGTATTTACATTTAATTTTTATTTTTAAACTGGCTCTCATTCAAGCGGATGAAAGAACACGCGATCGACGTAGAGTTTCCGGATTGGAATCGAAGGAAAGAAGTCGTTAAGACTGCGTTCAGAAAAGTGTGAGACCTGGGTTCAAATCTCCCACTCAGCCACCAAAGCTCATTGGATGATTTTGGGGGGCAGTCCCTCCCTCTGACCAATCAAAGGGAAAGAGGCTGAACTAAGAATGAGGAAACTTGAGTTCTAACCCGTTAGCTTCAGTTCCAGAAGCTGATTGGCTGACTTTGAACCAGTCCCTCCCACTCAGCCCAAGAGCCAATCAGACACAGTGAAGAGGGGCTTGGATTATGAATGAAGAAACCTGGGTTCTAATCCCCCTTCAATGTCAGAAGCTCACTGACTGACGATGGGCCGGTCCCTCCCACTCAGCCTCTCAGCCAATCAGATATAGTGAGGAATGGAATGCACTAAGAGTGGGGGGAATCTGAGCTTTAGGTCCTTCCCAGTCCCAGAAGTTCATTGGCTGACTTTGGGCCAGTCCCACCCTTTCAGCCTAAGAGCCAATCAGTTGCAGTGGAGGAAGGGTTGGACTACGAGTGGGGAGACCCCGTTTCTAGTCCCCACCTCACCCAGTCACAGATGCTCATTGGCTGATTGGGCCAGTCCCTCCCACTCAGCCCAACAGCCAATCAGGTGTAGTGAGGCTTGGAGTACTTGGAGGGGGCAGACCCGAGTTCTGGTTCTCAGAACCTCACTGGCTGACTTTGGACTGGTCCCTCCCACTCAACCTCTCAGCCAATCAGATATAGTAAGGAAAGGGATGCACTAAGAGTGGGGGAAATCTGAGCTTTAGATCCTTCCCAGTCCCAGAAGTTCATTGGCTGACTTTGGGCCAGTCCCACCCTCTCAGCCTAAGAACCAATCAATTGCAGTGGAGAAGGGGCTGGACTAGGAGTGGGGAGACCCCGGGTCTAGTTCCCCCCCCCGTCACAGAAGCTCATTGGCTGATTGGGCCAGTCCCTCCCATTCAGCCCAACAGCCAATCAGGTGTAGTGGAAATCAGGCTGTACTTGGAGGAGGCAGACCCGAGTTCTAGTCCTGCCTCCGTCCCCAAAGCTCATTGGCTAACTCTAAGACAGTCCCTCCCTCTCAGTCAAGAGCCAATCAGGTGGAATGGGGAAGGGGACTGGACTAGGAACGAGGAGACCTGGATTCTAATCCTCCCTGAGTCACAGAAGCTCCTTGGTGATTTCTGGGCTAATTTTAGCCTAACCTACCTCACAAGTTTGTTACTGTGGAGGAAGAAATGATACGGCACGCTGCCTTTTGCAGGAAGAAAAGCAGGATGGAAATTTAGCAAACGAATAACTGAATTTAGCAAAGGAACAAGTCTGTTCAGAAAATGCCGGTAAAATAAGCAAAGGGAGCAGCATTGATTCCCAATCCTTGAAACCGGCTTTTACATTCTGGCAGACATTCATCAAAATGTTGGCAGAGGCCACAGAGCCCATTCAGTCTTTCTGACTAAAACATTTCCAACGATTTACATTATCAAACCCAGCAGTAACTAAAACGTTCTAAGGACGGGCTCATTTTTTTTATTTTTTATTTTTTTTTGGATTCCTGGGACGCAGTTCATTTAGTGACCGTTCAAAGTTACAATGGCACTGAAAAAAAACGTTTCCACACTTACGACCATTGAGCATCCCCATGGTCACACGATCAAAATTCAGACGCTTGGCAACTGACTCGTATTTATGACGGTTGCAGTGTCGCTGAACTGAAGAAGATTCCTGGATGAGAAGAGAAACGTCTCCAAGGAAAAACAACGAAAGTCCAGTTGCCTTTTGAAAAAATTGGGACATTTTTCCAGAAGGTTTTGAAAGGGCTTAGGAAGAAAAGATTTTAATTGTGGGATAACCGAGGGTAAGAGTCGCCTCGTGTCAAGATGGGCGGGAAACTAGTTTAAAAAATAAAATAAAAAGTAAAAGTGTGTCCGATCTGCCAGTGCTTAAATAGAAACAATCTTTGGTTCCATTTGTTGAGAAAGGGGTAGTTTTATTAGAAGTCAAGTTTATTGCAGTAATGCATAGCCAGAACTGAGCATCGCGTGCCAACATCCCTAAGTTCAACTTTTCCCTCTCTTAATTGCCTCCCATCACTGACACGCACCCCCAACACCCACATGACCAATCAGATTCAAATAAGATGTTTTCCCTTCAATCTGTTGTGGTCCGTCAGTGGCCTGTGCAGATTGTAGCTGATTTTGACAGCGAGGAGGCTGGTGTGGTGCTGCACCAGCAGCCTATGCAGCTGGCACTCGAGTCAGACAATGAGGAGGCTGGAGAAAATGTGGTGCCAGAGGCAGGGATTCAGCCAGGGCCTTCAGAACCTCCAGAAACTCCTTTAAGTGAAGAGGATGAAGAGGAGGAGCTGCCAAAAGGCAGGAGTGGCTCCTCAGGAGGAGGTCTCCTCGAGAGTAAGGCTGACGGCTAATTGGCCACTCCCTTAGCCTATTTAAGGAAGAATGCCGACTGAAGCAATTTGTAGGGAACAACTTTAGTTCATTCTCCTTCACATCTGGATTCTCTGCAAATTGCTTCTGGGCTTTCTGCCAACCTTAGTAAGATTGTGATTACTTTATCTTTGGTTTCTTGTAGGCTGTTAAGAAAATTTATTAACAGCCTTTGTTTGGAAAAGACTGAGTTATTTCAGTAAATTTAAGTTTTGTACAGACTTTGTGTGTGCTGTGTCTTTGGGGTCCGTAGCTGGGGCAGAACACAATTGTAGGTTGGTATGCAGCTGCTTTTTTCTCCCAGCCGGATGACCTTGAAGCAGTGTCTCAGGAAGATTCAGAGGTTACTTTCATTTCCCCCCAAACATTCTCCCTCCCACCCTCTCTCCCTCCTGAGAATTCCTGACAGACGGTCACCCCAGGGTAGCGAAGCACAATAAGCAAATGTAAGGTAACAAGCTGACATTAATTCAAAATAATGGAACACATTGTTGTTACAGTGGGTTTCAAGTGAAATGACAAGGTTCCGAGTGACGAACCCAACCGAACAAGCACTGATGAAACGATCCCATCTCTTAATGCAAAGCTTTACTGAGTACATCATTTTGGCACAGACTGGAAGCAAAGCCAACTCTGTTTCATTCCCGCAATTTTCACATAATTAAAGAATTGAATCTCCCTCTCCCCCACATCAGTGCAGGTCACATTCTCCAATTAGGTGTCTAAATATTGTTATGGGAAATTGTCCAGGTGTTTGCCAAACACCTGGTTAGATGACCTTGGTTCCCACGGGATGGTTTCTTGTTTGCCACCTGGAACTGGCATTGCCCCTGAGCCTGTGGCAAGCCGAAAAGCGGCAATGGCTACGAAAGTGAAATCACGCTTTGAACCTGACACCCGATGCTTAGACTGGCATTGGCGTTTTCAGCCACCTATATTTTATCTGTCAACTTTGAAACGGATCTGGCTTGTCGCAGCCATCTTCCCGTTTCTCAGCTTGCCGCATAGAGTGGGGAGGGGGAAGAGCAAGGATGGGCTTCAAAAATTTTAGTAAGGGGTTCTCTGTCTGGTTGCTGGGTGGGTGTGGCCATAGTGGGTGTGGCCTAGTCGGTCTCCTGCACCACAGCAGGGGGGCATTTTTGCCCTCCCCGGGCTCCAGAGGCTTTCCTCGAGCCTCCGGGAGGATGAAAACGGCCTCCCCAGGCTCCGGAGGCCCTCTGGAGGCCCATTTTTCAGAGCTTCCACACAGGCCCTGCACTTACCTGCATCCAAAATGGTCTGTATGGGGATTCCTGGGAGGGACAGAGTGGGGTGGGCGGGGCCAGCCAGGAGTGGTGTTTGGGGTTCTCCAAACTGTACAGAATCTTAGCTAGAGGTTCTCCCAAACCCCTGCAAACCCCCTCCTGGGGAAGACGCTTGGAATGTCAGACCGGGCAAAACCAACAGATCATCCCGTGGGAACCAAGGTCATCCCAACAGGTGCCAGCTGGAGAGTGGAGGGAGTTGCCACAGCACCTAATTGGACCACAGAAGGAGGGAGGAGGGAGGGGAAACATTTGTAATTTTGATTGTACTCAAACCGCGGGAAATGTTAAGAGTCGGTTTTGCTTTCATGCGTGCCGAAATGATGCCCTCAATAAACCAGTTCTTTGAGAAAGCTGATTGTCTCAGAGTGCTCAGATCAGTTGGGTTCATCAGCCAGAACCTTGACGTTATCATTAAAAATTGTATTATTATTTTATTACGGTTGGTTGCGCGGTCACAGATGTTTAGACTGGATTTGGCATTTTTATCCAGCTTTTCGAGTCTTTCCCAGGGACCCGAGATAGGCAGATGTGGACGTTTGATGGTGTTACAGGATGTAAGCTGGGATCCAAGCCAAGCTGCCATTTGCAATTGATTGACTTGAATGTGTCAATGCCAATGGTGATGCTCCTGGGGTTTTTTGTGTGTGTGTATGTGTGTTTGTGTGTTGTTGGTTTTTTTGGTGTTGTACCTAGGACGTCTATTACTATTGGCTGGGGATTTCTGGGTTCAAAGTCCAAAAGTCCTAAAGTTGCCAAGGTTGTTAAGAGGTTTCGCTTTCCCACAATTTTGTACTTTCCCCTGTAGGTATAAAATATTCTTCTGGGTTCTGCTCCAAGTGGGGAAAAAGACACTGGAAACATGGAGGTTGCTTGGAAAGATGGTTTAATGGTGGACAGGATCACATGGTTTGAGTTCCTGAACAGAAAAGGAGCGAGATGCAGCGAGTCCCCGGATTTTATGCCCTCTCTGGCTTTGAACTTCCTGGGGCCCAGAAAGAGTATCCTGATTGGTTGTCAGACTCCCAGGGGGTGGGGGGGTCTTAGCTAGCCTTGCTGGCTGATGTAATCTTCCCAGGTATCATGTGGTGAGTTTCTGTTGCTAGATGGGTCCTATTGTGTTAGTTTCTCTTGATAGATGGGTCCTATTGTGTTAGTTTCTGTTGCTAGATGGGTCCTATTGTGTTGCAGATGATGGTCCATTGACAAAGATTTGAGTTTCTGCCTCTGGCCCATTGACAAAGGGTGCGGGGCAGGAAGATGGGAGCTTCTTCGTCTTTAAAACATGCTTCTCCATTTCTCATCCAGGGAAACATAATATTCTGCCTTTTTAATATTTCCCAAAATATTTCATTCCTCTAGGAAAGGGGTGGGTGCTAACTTCTTACACCCCCTTTAAATCTGAAACTCATCTTGGATTAAAGCTAATGTCACATCTCTCACGCACATAAAACAGCTAGGAACAATTTAACTCAGCTAATTCCATCTATTTGTCCCAGATTGTTAACAAACAGCTAATAAGAAAAAGCTGCTTACATGGATGATTTTTCTTTTTAAAAAATGTGATTTTTTTCAATTAGTTCACGATGCAGATTTTCAGATATCAGGAGCCCTGCGTGTACACGTGATAGATCACTTCAAATACACCTTGCTGGAAGCTTTCAAAAATAATGCGATAATTTGATATCTGAGATCCAAAATCTCTCCGTCTTTTGCTCATCAGATAAGAAACATTTCGTTAAATCTCCAGGCGCTCTTCCTCTTTTTTATGCTATTGCCTACATAATAATCATTTTATTGAACTTATTAGAGGATAAAATGCAAATGAAACGGAAAATAGTGGGAAAATAGGAAAGGGGGAAGGGGAAAGAGAGGAGGGTAGGATGAAGAGGGGGAAGCATTAAATTCTGAGTCTTTTCAACGCTGGAAAATGAAGCTAATAATGTTGCAGTCTCAACTTTTAACTTTACATACTCCATAGACACAGGCAGTCCTTGACTTACAACCATTTATTTAGTGACCGTTCGAAATTTCTTTGAATTCACTGAAAAAAGTGACTTACAACTGTTTCTCACACGTATGACTGTTGCAGCAGCCCTCGTGGTCACGTGATCCAAATTCAGGAGTTTGGCAACCGACTCAGATTTATGACGGTTGCAGTGCCTCTGGGTCACATGGGGCACTTGTGGGGTCCTTGGTGTCCTCTGAGCTTCCTTGTTTCCTAGCAGATGTTTTATGACCCAGAGAGGTAACATCATCAGTGCTAGAAGGGAGTGAGGTTTGCAGAGTGGAGGAAAAGGAGGAGCAGGAGGAGGAGGAGGAAGTAGTAGTAGTAGTAGTAGTAGTAGTAGTAGTAGTAGCAGTAGTGGAGGAGAAAGAGGAGGAGGAGGGGTCCTTGTTGCTCTCTGAGCTTGGCTGATTCCGTGGAGATGTTTCATGACCCAACTATATAACATCATCAGGGCTAGAAGGGAGTGAGGTTTGCAGAGTGGAGGAAAAGGAGGAGGAAGAAGAGGAGGAGCAGGAGGAGGAGGAGGAAGTAGTAGTAGTAGTAGTAGTAGTAGCAGTAGTGGAGGAGAAAGAGGAGGAGGAGGGGTCCTTGATGCTCTCTGAGCTTGGTTGATTCCGTGGAGACGTTTCATGACCCAACTATATAACATCATCAGGGCTAGAAGGGAGTGAGGTTTGCAGAGTGGAGGAAAAGGAGGAGAAGGAGAAAGTAGTAGTAGTAGTAGTAGTAGTAGTAAAGGAGAAAGAGGAGGAGGAAGGGTCCTTGATGCTCTCTGAGCTCGGTTGATTCCTTGGAGACATTTCATGACCCAACTAGGTAACATCATCAATGCTAGAAGGACGTGGGGTTTGTGGGGGGAAGGAGGAGGAGGAGGGCAATGACTGTGTGGTCCTTGGTGCTTTCTGAGGTTGGTTGTTTCCTTGCAGACATTTCATGACCCAACTCGGTAACATCATCAGTTCTAGAAGGACGTGGGGTTGGCTTTCTGTTTATATACGGTGGCCTGCAATATCAGGACTGCTCTCTTATTTTTTTTTTTTTTATTTTTTTTAAGGAGGAAAATTCGGCCATCCTTTGCACACCCTTGCCAAACCTACCCCGAGGGGTTTCTGCTTGCTTCCAAATTGGGCTGCCGAATTCGAAAAAAGACCCTTCGGGAGAAAACTAAACAGAAAACTGCAAAACAAAACCCCTTTCAGCTCTGCCCCGCTTCTTCCAATTCTTAAAGGAAAAGTCCATCTGTGTCCTTTACATCCCGTCCCAAAATGAGATTTTTTTTTTACCGTTCCGTGTCTGAGGTCAACCCCTCTAAGTTATTGGCAGTTTCTTGGTTGCTGGACTCATGATTAAAGTTCCGCCTGACAAATTCCTCCAGCTTTGGGGTTTCTTTTCCTTTCCTTTTTTCCTTCCTTTCGTGTCCCCTCTTCCTGCTTGGATAAAAGGTCACCACAAAAAGAAAAAAAGAGAGGGGAAAAAAAACACCTCCTCATGATTAACTTCACCGTTCAAAGAGGGAGAGCGGAGCACGGGGGATGCAAATCAGTTTGTGACGGAGGATCTATTTGCAAGGTTTAATTTGAGGCCTTCTCCTTCCAGACAGGCCAAGGGGGTCTCATTTCTAGGAAGCCAAGAGCCAAAAAAGAAAAAAAAAAAAGCTTGCAATCCAAGGAAGGATGTCAAAGATCCGAGGAAGGATGAGGAAGACCAACTAGCAGTCAGAAGACAGGATGAAAACTCCAAAAACAGTGCTTTTTTCAAAGACAACCGCACTTTGCTTTTGGAATGGAATGGAATGGAATAGAATAGAATAGAATAGAATAGAATAGAATAGAATAGAATAGAATAGAATAGAATAGAATAGAATAGAATAGAATAGAATATGCAATGGAATAAGAATAGGATAGTATAGTATAGAATGGGATGGGATGGGATGGGATGGAATGGAATAGAATAGAATAGAATAGAATAGAATAGAATAGAATAGAATAGAATAGAATAGAATAGAATAGAATAGAATAGAATAACAGGGATCTTGGAGGCACCTTCGAGGTCTTCTAGTCCAACCCCCTGCTTAGGCAGGAAACCCTATACCACTTCAGACAAATGGTTATCCAACATCTTCTTAAAAATCTCCAGTGTTGGAGCATTCACAACTTCTGGAGGCAAGTTGTTCCACTGATTAGTTGTTCTAATATCAGGAAACTTCTCCTTAGTTCTAAGTGGCTTCTCTCTTTGATTAGTTTCCACTCATTGCTTCTTGTCCTGCCTTCAGGTGCTTTGAAGAATAGCTTGACTCCCTCTTCTTTGTGGCAGTCCCTGAGATATCGGATATCCCTCTTGTGGGTGTGGAGCAGGGCTGTGAACTGTTAGCTGGGTGGAGAAAACCTGGAAGCTTTCAGATTCGGGTTTTCCCAGATGTGCCAACATGACATCTCTAATAAATTGGAACTTTGAGGAACTTCAGGCCTCAGAGCTTTATTTCATTGGGGGTGTTCCTTGGAACCCTGATACCTTCTTGAAACTGCTGAAAGGGCCATGTTGTAAACAGGTGATGTGGTATCCCTCCCTCTCTGTTGAGAGAGGGCTGTTCAATTTTAACGCAGATGGCTTCTTTGATCCCTCTTTCAAACCAGCCATCCTCTCTATCCAAAATGTAGACTTTGTTATCTTCCAAAGAGTGGCCTTTGTCTTTCAAATGCAGACGGACTGATGAATCATATCCTGATGGGTTTGTTCTCCTATGTTGTGCCATGCGTTTGTGAAGCGGTTGTTTTGTTTCTCCAATGAACAGATCAGCACATGCCTCACTGCATTGTATTGCACATATTGATGAATGAGAATCTCCATAGACATGATGAAAACTCCTTAATTGCACAACACATGGACAGAGTTCATCATAGTTTCAACTGGGCAACTGTGAGCATCCTAGATTCAGCTGGTTCGCCCCGGTTCGGTTGAACCAGATGTTAATTTTACATCTGGTTTGGTGAATTGATTGTTCCAACAACTGGCTGGCCCCGCCCCACCCTGCCCCTCCTAGGAGTCCCCACGCGCCCCGTTCTGGCTCCCAGGTAAGTGCAGGCAGTGGTAGGTTTCAAATTTTTTTACTACCGGTTCTGTGGCTTGGTGGGTGTGGCATGGCTTGGTGGGCGTGGCTTGGTGGGCATGGCAGGGGAAGGATACTATAAAATCTCCATTCCCACCCCACTCCAGGGGAAGGATACTGCAAAATCCCCATTTCCTCCCGATCAGCTGGGACTTGGGAGGCAGAGAATAGATGGGGGCGGGGCCATTCAGAATTTTTACTACCGGTTCTCCGAACTACTCAAAATTTCCGCTACCAGTTCTCCAGAACTGGTCAGAACCTGCTGAAACCCACCTCTGAGTGCAGGGAGACCTACTAAGTCCAAAACAGGGGGGGGATGCGATGGGCCCTCCCCCCTGCAGCCTGTTTTCGCTCCCAGGAGGCTGCAGGGAGGCCTACTAGGCCCGAAACGGGGTGTGGGAGGGGTGCCCTCCCCCCACAGCCTGTTTTCGCTCCCAGGAGGCTGCAGGGAGGCCTACTAGGGTCAAAATGGGGTGTGGGAGGGGTGCCCCCCCACAGCCTGTTTTCGCTCCCAGGGGGCTGCAGGGAGGCCTACTAGGCCCGAAACGGGGTGTGGGAGGGATGCCCGCCCCACAGCCTGTTTTCGCTCCCAGGAGGCTGCAGGGAGGCCTACTAGGCCCGAAACGGGGTGTGGGAGGGGTGCCCCCCCACAGCCTGTTTTCGCTCCCAGGAGGCTGCAGGGAGGCCTACTAGGCCCGAAACGGGGTGTGGGAGGGGTGCCCCCCCACAGCCTGTTTTCGTTCCCAGGATGCTGCAGGGAGGCCTACTAGGCCCAAAACGGGGTGTGGGAGGAGTGCCCCCCCCCACAGCCCGTTTTTGCTCCCAGTGGGGTGCAGGAGGCCAAGTGCTGCCTGTCACACGTCCTGGCCATGCCCACCATGGACGTGCCCACCCAGCCAGTCAATAGGGCAGATAACCAGTTTGCTGAATTAGTTGAATCCCACTGAAATATATCAAAGAGAGACCCAATCTAGAAGTAAGGAAAAAATTTCCCAACAATAAAGACGAAGTTATCCATGGAATGATTCACCTTCAAAAGTTGAGGGTGCTCCCATCCCTGGAGATGTGAAAAAAAAGGTTGGACAACCATTTGTCCAGAATGGGTCTCTTGTTTGGGCAAGGGGTTGGACTAGAAGACCTCTGAGGTCCCTTCAACTCTATTATTCTATGTTATAAGTGTTTGGGGCAGCAGATTTTTTTTTTTTTTAAATGTGTTTGCATTTTGCATTTCTCAGCCTTCCATTCACGCTGCTGAAAACCCCTCTGGAGGGAACGAGTGCTTAAGGGACTTTTACGCCAAGGGTGAATTCTGCCCTTGAACATTTCTCAGAGACTGTATTTTTTTCCCCTGGAGAATTTCAGGAAAAAAATTGGCTCCCCCACCAAGGGAATGGAAAAGGCTCTGTTTCCCGGCTTTTTATGCTGTGCCTTGCTTAATTTTAATGGCTTTAATTAGTTAGATATTGCTAGCGGGCTTCCTACAGTGTAGTTTGTGAATTCCTCCTGTTGTAAAGTCATCACTGCCTGTTTTCCACCATTTTCTCTGGAGTTGCCTAGTTTTTGGTTCTTTTTTTTTTTAAATAGGCCTGCTTTTGTAATTTTTACAAAATCGTCACCTCCATGAGTATTTCCAGCAAAACCCCATTTGCTCAACCCTTCCTAAAATGGCTGCATCTCCCCCCCCTTCCGAAGCAGGTGGCGTGATAAATTTGATTTTTTTAAAAAATGTTTTGTAATTTTGTTGCTTGTATCCTTATGATTTATATTGCTATTGTTTCCTGATTGCTAAATTGTACCCTATGACTTTCATTAGGTGTTGTACCTTATGATTCTTGATGAACGTATCTTTTCCTTTAAGTACTATTCTATTCTATTCTATTCTATTCTATTCTATTCTATTCTATTCTATTCTATTCTATTCTATTCTATTCTATTCTATTCTATTCTATTCTATTCTACTCTATTCTATTCTATTCTGCTCTATCCTATCCTATCCTATCCTATTCTATTCTATTCTATTCTGCTCTATCCTATCCTATCCTATCCTATCTATCCTATTCTATCCCATCCTATCCTATCCTATTCTAATTCTAATTCTAATTCTATTCTACTCTACTCTACTCTACTCTACTCTACTCTACTCTACTCTACTCTACTCTACTCTACTCTACTCTATTATTGAGCCTGTCATCTGCACCTCTATAACTGTCTGGTTTGGCTCTGCAACCCAACAAGACAGACACAGACTTCAGAGGATAATTAGAACTGCAGAAAAAACAATTACTACCAACCTGCCTTCCATGGAGGACCTGTATACTGCACGAGTCAAAAAGAGGGCGGTGAAAATATCTATAGACCTCTCACATCCTGGACATAAACTCTTTCAACTCCTACCCTCAAAACGACACTATAGAGCAATGCACACCAGAACAACGAGACACAAGAATAGTTTTTTCCCGAATGCCATCACACTGCTAAACAAATAACTCCCTCAACACTCTCAAACTATGCTAGTCTGCATTACTATTAATCTTCTCATTGTTCCCGCCACCCATCTCCTTCCACTTACGATTGTATGACTGTAACCTTGTTGCTGGTATCCTTAAGATTTATACTGACTGTTTCCCTATGACTATCATTAAGTGTTGTACCTTATGATTCTTGACGAATGTATCTTTTCTTTTATGTACACCGAAAGCGTATGCTATTCTATTCTATTGTATTCTATTCTATTGTACTCTATTCTATTGTATTCTATTCTATGCTATGCTATGCTATGCTATGCTATGCTACGCTACTCTACTCTACTCTACTCTACTCTACTCTACTCTACTCTACTCTACTCTACTCTACTCTACTCTACTCTATTCTATTCTATTCTATAGAGAAGCAACCTGGAATTAAGGAAAAACTTCCTAACAGTGAGGGCAATTAACCAGTGGAACTACTTGCCTCCAGAAGTTATGAATGCTCCAACACTGGAAGTTTTTAAGAAGAGGTTGGATAACCATTTGTCTGAAATGGTGTAGGGTTTCCTGCCTAAGCAGGGGGTTGGACTAGAAGACCTCCAAGATCCCTTCCAACTCTGTTATTTCTATTCTAATCCTTCCAACTCTGTTACAAGTAATCCTCAACAGTTCATTTAGTGACCATTCAAAGCTACCACAGCACTGAAAAAGGAGACTTATGACTATTTTTCACACTTATGACCATTGCAGCATCCCCGTGTCACATGATATACATTCGGAGGGTTGACAACAGGTTCATATTTATGACGGTCCCGGAGTCGTTCTTTTGTGTACTTTCTGACCAGCCAAATCCATGGAGAAGCCGGATTCATTTAACAACCGTGTAACTGATTTAACAACGGCGGTGATTCCCTTTACAAATGTGGCAAGGAAAGCCATAAAATGGGCCAAAACAGAAGAAATTTCTCACTGAGCAGCATAGATTCTGGGCTCAATTGTGGCCGTAAATCGAGGATTACCCATATTCTGTTGCTCTGTGACTCTGTTATCTCCCACAATCTGGCTTATTAACACAGGAACAATTAAAACTCCTACCACAAATCACCTTACATTTACTTTAAACCAATTAAATCAAATTCAAATTAAATGGAGAGATCTCCTGGCGGAAGAGATCCTTATTCCACACCGCTTTGCTCTCCCACACCCTTCCTCTTTGCAGATTGTATTTTGGCACACGGCCCTCAGCATTACAACATTACAGCTCCGTCTTGTGTGTGTGGTATTTGTGTGTGTGCGCGCGAGCTTCTCCTGTAGTTTTCATGAATGACATCATAGCTGCGGTTTCCCCTTCCCCATTCAGCTTTCTCGAAGCTGATAATTTTACAGCTCAAGCCTTCCTTTTCGCCTCCTCCCTCCCTCCCTCTCTCTCTCTCTCTCTCCTTCTTTTTCTCCCCCTCTCATTCTCCTTCCCTCTCTCACTCTCACTCTCTCTCCCCTCCTCTCCCCCTCTCCCTTTCCCTCCCTCTTTCTTTCTCTCTCTCCCTCTCCCTCTCTCTCCCACTCTCTTTCCCTCTCCCCCTCTCTCTCCCCTCCTTTCCCTCCCCCCTTCCCCTCTCCCTCCCTCCCTCCTTTTCTCTCCCTCCCTCTCTCTCCCCCTCTTTCTCTCTCCTCCTCTCCCCCATCTCCCTCTCTCTTTCTCTCCCCCTCTCTCTCTCCTTCTTCCTCTCTCTCTCTCCCCACCTCCCCCCTCTCTCTCCCTCTCTGTCTCCCCTCCCTCTTGCCCCCTTCTCTCCCCCTCTCTCTTTCTCTCTCTCTCTCTTCCCCTTGCCCTCTGTCTCTGTGTGTGTGTGTCTGTCTGTCTTGCCCTCTTTCTCTCTCCTCCACCTCTCTCCTCCACCTCTCTCTCTACCCCTCCCCCTCTCTCTGTCTCTCTCTCTCTCCCCTCCCTCTTGCCCCCTTCTCTCCCCCTCTTTCTTTCTCTCTCCCCCTCGCCCTCTGTCTCTGTGTATGTGTGTCTGTCTGTCTGTCTTGCCCTCTTTCTCTCTCTCTCTCTCTCTCTCTCTCCCCCTCTCCCCTCCCTCTCTCTCTCTCTACTCCTCTTTCTCTCTCTCCCTCTTTCTCTCTCTCTCCCTCTGATGTGGTCCAATTTTACCAGCAATGATGATCTAATTAACTCGGTGCCCTGGGTTTCCTGCAATAATCTTTGGCTGGCCGTCCGCTTTCCCATCTTTACCCCAGTCCCTGGGATTGGGGGATATTGGATGCAAATTGGAAGAGATAATCACATCTGCATTTACTCTGATCAGCCTAATTGTATCCATCTGGTTCAATAAAGATAAAGATGTTTTGGGGTGGGTTTTTCTTTTTCTTTTTACCCAATAGCATTGATCCAGAAGCTCATGGCACCTGTTGCTGAATCCATGGCATTACCAGCCTCAAATTGACAGGTAAGCAGTCCTTGATTTACGACCAGACTTGGGAGCATAATGCCCATTGCTAAGCAAGGGGGGGGTTATTCGCAGAACCATGACCAATTTTAGTATCTTTTTTTTGCCACCGTTGTTAAGTGGATCGCTGCAATTGTTCAGCGGATCATGCGGTCGTTGAGTGAATCCGGCTTTGACTTTGCTCGTCGGGAGATTCATGGGAAGATCACGAATGGGGATCACGTGAGCCCAGGATGCTGCAGTTGTTCTAAATGCACACCAGTTGCTAAGCACCCAAACTCTGATCATATGACTGTGGGAATGCTGCAAACGGTCATAAGTGCAAGGACTTCTTGTAAATCAGTTTGTTTTCAGTGCTGTGATCCTTTCAAACGATCACTGGATGAAGGGAGACCGTTCGAAGTTACAACGGCACTGAAAAAAGTGACTTATCGATGTTTTTCACACTTACGACCGCTACAGCATCCCCGTGGTCACGTGATCAAAATTCACTTGGCAACTGATTCGTATTTATGACGGTCACAGTGTCCCGGAGTCACGGGATCCCCTTTTGCGATCTTCTGACAAGCAAAGTCAATGGGAAAGCCAGATGCCACTTAACAACTCTGTTACTAACTTAACAACTGTCAGTGGTTCACTTAACAACCATGGCGAGGAAGGTCATTAAACAGATGGAGTCAAATTACGAATCTGTAAATAAAGACCACACCTGGAACACTGCATCCAGTTTTGGATGTAAAAAAGATGTTGAGACTTTAGAAAGAGGACAGAGAAGAGCAACCAAGATGATTAGGGGACTGGAGGCTAGAAAGAAAGAAAGAAAGAAAGAAAGAAAGAAAGAAAGAAAGAAAGAAAGAAAGAAAGAAAGAAAGAAAGAAAGAAAGAAAGAAAGAAAGAAAGAGGGAGGGAGGGAGGGAGGGAGGGAGGGAGGGAGGGAGGAAGGAAGGAAGGAAGGAAGGAAGGAAGGAAGGAAGGAAGGAAGGTTGGTTGGTAGGTTGCTGGAATTGGGTATGTCTACTTTAATGAAAAGAAGGACTGGGGTGACATGATAGCAATATCCCAGTATTTGAGGGGCTGCCACAAAGAAGAGGGAGTCAAGCTATTCTCCAAAGCACCTGAAGGCAAGATAAGAAGCAATGGGTGGAAACTAATCAAGGAGAGAAGCAACTTAGAACTAAGGAGAAATTTCCTGACAGTGAGAACAATTAATCAGTGGAACTACTTGCCTCCAGAAGTTGTGAATGCTCCAATACCAGAAGTTTTTAAGAAGATGTTGGATAACCATTTGTCTGAAGTGGGGTAGGGTTTCCTGCCTAAGCAGGGGGTCGGACTAGAAGACCTCCAAGGTCCCTTCTGACTCTGTTATTCTTTATTCTAATCTTATTACAAAGGGAAAGTTTTTTCCTAAACCATCAGTTAATTCATCTTCACCACCTCTGAGCATTACACCGAGGCCATCATCGTGCTTTCTACCTGCATCCCCAAAATAAGACACCAACATCCTCCATGCCAAAAGTACCTTCATATCACCACATTACAAAAAAGATGTTGAGACTTTGGAAAAAGTGTAGAGAAGAGCAGCTAAGATGATTAAAGGCCTGGAGATGAAAACACATGAAGAACAGTTGCAGGAATTGGCTTTGGCCAGGCTAGAGAAAAGAAGGACTTGGGGAGGGGGGGACATGATAGCAGTGTTCCAGTATTTGTGGGGCTGCCATAAAGAAGATGGGGTCAACTTATTTTGCAAAGCACCAGAAGGCCAGACAAGGAACGATGGATGGAAACTAATCAAGGAGAGAAGCAACCTGGAATTAAAGAGAAACTTCCTAACAGTGGGGACAATTAACTAGTGGAACAGCTTGCCTCTTGAAGTTGTAGGGGTTTCATCACTGGAGGATTTTAAGAAGAGATTAGACAATCATTTGCCTGAAATGGTATAGAGCTTCCTGCCTGAACAGGGGGTCGGACTAGAAGACCTCCAAGGTCCCTTCCATCTCTGTTATTCTATTCTATTCTATTCTATTCTATTCTATTCTATTCTATTCTATTCTATTCTATTCTATTCTATTCTATTCTATTCTATTCTATTCTCTCTTCTACATTCTCAAAACCTTGTTGTTCCGCCAGGCTGGGCTATCAAGGTAAAGATTTTAATTGGGTTTTTAAAAATGGGATTTTAAATTTGGGGTTTTAAATTGAGCCTATCATTTAATAATTTTAATTATTTTTTAATTTTGTCTGTCTTTGTGCTTTTAATCAGGCTGTACATCACCCTGAGTCCTTCGGGAGAAGGGCGGTATAGAAATAAAATTAATAAATAATAAATAATACATTCTGTTCTGTTCTGTTCTGTTCTGTTCTGTTCTGTTCCGTTCCGTTCCGTTCCGTTCCATTCCTTTCCTTTCGATACCTCCAAGATACTGCCCAGCTCTATTCTGATCCTCTTCAAAGGAGGATTAGACTCCCAGCATCTGCCTAAATCACCACCGCAGCCTTAGCCTACTCAGCCACAAAAGCTCCTGGGGGAAGGACATGCCTCTTGGGCACAATCCCACTTGCCACAAAGCCCTGGGATTTTGGGTTTCCACACCATCCTGAAGCATCCATCCTAGATGGTTCTTGGAACCGTGTTTCTAGCAGTGGTTCACTTAACAAGCATGGCCAGAAAGGTCATAAAATAGGGCAAAAAATGACTCAACAACTCTCTTGCTTAGCAACAGAACTGTTGGGCTCAATTGTGGTCATAAGTCAAGGACTTGACTGTATAGGTGCATGTTTAATGAAGTTATAGGTTGGTTTTGTCATGTTTTTGCATACAAAAGTGTCAAAAACAGACAAGGAAAACTCTTCTGGTAGCAAAGAGGTAAAAAGAAAAATAGTTTTGGCATCTGACCTGGGAATTTATGGTGGTGGTGTAAAGCCTCTGTTGCTAGTAAGTAGGATTGGACTCACGCATCTTTTTTTTTTTAATGATTCTTAACTTTGTTATTATTTTATGTGTGTTTTGTATGTCATTTTTGGGTGGTAAAGGTGATGGGGCTTTTAACTTTGTGAGCCTTGCAAAGCTATAATTGCAAGATAGGCGAATTGAGTGAGGAAATAAATAATAATCAGCAAGCAGCTTCAGGACCATGGAGAGTTCTGAGGAAGCCGGAAAACATTATTGCATCTCTTACTGTGCTGTTCCTCAATCTTCGCCATTTTAAGACGTGTGGACTTCAACTCCCAGAATTCCCCAGTCAGCAATGTTCCTCAATGTTGGCCATTTTAAGGTGTCTGGACTTCAACTCCCAGAATTCAACAGCCAGCAATGTTCCTCAAAGTTGGCCATTTTAAGGTATATGGACTTCAACTCCCAGAATTCAACAGCCAGTAATGTTCCTCAATCTTAGCCATTTTAAGGTGTCTGGACTTCAGCTCCCAGAATTCAACAGCCAGCAATGTTCCTCAAAGTTGGCCATTTTAAGGTGTCTGGACTTCAACTCCCAGAATTCAACAGCCAGTAATGTTCCTCAATCTTAGCCATTTTAAGGTGTGTGGACTTCAACTCCCAGAATTCAACAGCCAACAATGTTCCTCAAAGTTGGCCATTTTAAGGTATATGGACTTCAACTCCCAGAATTCAACAGCCAGTAATGTTCCTCAATCTTAGCCATTTTAAGGTGTCTGGACTTCAACTCCCAGAATTCAACAGCCAACAATGTTCCTCAAAGTTGGCCATTTTAAGGTATATGGACTTCAACTCCCAGAATTCAACAGCCAGTAATGTTCCTCAATCTTAGCCATTTTAAGATGTGTGGACTCCAACTCCCAGAATTCAACAGCCAGCAATGTTCCTCAAAGTTGGCCATTTTAAGGTATATGGATTTCAACTCCCAGAATTCAACAGCCAGTAATGTTCCTCAATCTTAGCCATTTTAAGGTGTCTGGACTTCAGCTCCCAGAATTCAACAGCCAGCAATGTTCCTCAAAGTTGGCCATTTTAAGGTGTCTGGACTTCAACTCCCAGAATTCAACAGCCAGTAATGTTCCTCAATCTTAGCCATTTTAAGGTGTCTGGACTTCAACTCCCAGAATTCAACAGCCAGCAATGTTCCTCAAAGTTGGCCATTTTAAGGTATATGGACTTCAACTCCCAGAATTCAACAGCCAGTAATGTTCCTCAATCTTAGCCATTTTAAGGTGTCGACTTCAACTCCCAGAATTCAACAGCCAACAATGTTCCTCAATGTTGGCCATTTTAAGATGTGTGGACTTCAACTCCCAGAATTCCCCAGTCAGCAATGTTCCTCAATGTTGGCCATTTTAAGGTGTCTGGACTTCAACTCCCAGAATTCAACAGCCAACAATGTTCCTCAAAGTTGGCCATTTTAAGGTATATGGACTTCAACTCCCAGAATTCAACAGCCAGTAATGTTCCTCAATGTTGGTCATTTTAAGGTGTGTGGACTTCAACTCCCAGAATTCAACAGCCAGCTATGTTGGCTGGGGAATTCTGGGAATTGAAGTCCACATGTCTTCAAATGGCCAAACATGAGGAACACTGCCTGGATGAATAAATCCTGATCTAATTCAAGAGAGGAAGACACAATTTATTACACTTTTGAGATGCCAGAATCCTAGACAATCCAATTTGATTTGGACTGACTTAAGGCACCTTAAAATCAGAATCTCCCTTCCAGAGGCTCTAATGGGGAAACTTGAAAAGGCTGGAAGTTGCTTTGTTTTTGTTTTTTTAAAGCAGGCTGGGGTAAGAAGCTTTTATTAGGCATTAACCCTTCCAAGTTTTAACTCCCTGGAGTGTTTGCTAAAATTATTGCAATGGTGGGGCACAGAGAAATAGTAGATAGGCTCCCTCTGTGTTTGATCTATACAAGATAGAACTCTAATGTGGAAATCTAAATTAAGCACAATGTTTTATTCTCCTTGTTAGTTTGGGGGATTTATATGTCACCTTTTAATAGACAGGCTTCTCCAGAGTAGGGGAGAGAGGGAGGGAGGGAGGAAGAGAGAGAGGGACAGTGTTGTGACCGAGACCCAAACACAATTCAGTCCTGAACAAATTTATTTTATTAAAACAGCTGAGAATTAATTCATTCTCATGTTAGTCCAAAACAAATTCTTCATAACCAGTCCGTCGGCCTTTGGTGTCTTTGGCAACCTGCCAAAGACTGTTCTTGGCAAAAACCCCACAAAGTTCAAGAGATGCTGACAAGAAGCACTGGAATCAACGTTGCTTTTCTACAAAGAACCCAACTGCTCGTTGTGCTCTTTTAAGCCTTATGGGAGGGGCCAATCATCTTCTGGCCTTACTCCCGAGTTGTCCCTTGTGCTTCAACTGCTCTTGCCTTCTGGCAGCTCTGCGCATGCATGCACTAGGAACAGGCTCCTCCTGTTCCTCTGCCTCTCTACTGTCAGCCTCTGGAGGCTCTGGAGTCCGCGCATCGTTCCCAGATGGCCCTGGCCCCATCTCTGCCTCTGATGCAGAGCCCTCGTCTGGGCC
>NW_027256881.1:342924087-342964087 GCF_029215685.1 Pituophis catenifer annectens
CTATTTCTGTTCTGTTGTGCTAACTTGAGCCTCGCGGCCGTGAAAACCTCTCTTAGCAAACTGTGATATTTGTCTTAATACGTTTTGGAATTAGGCTTAATAAGGGGTTTCCTTTCAAAGTTTGATTTCTGCCACTAAGCGAGACAGTTGATAAGGGATTTTTGTCCCGTTTTTACAACCGGTCTTGCCACAGTTGTTAAGTGAATCACGGCCATTGTTAATCACATGGTCATTAAGTGAGTTCTGTGTCATAGTGGGTTCATCCTATTATGTCCTGGAGGGTCATGTCTTAATCCCATCACCCTGGAGCTGAAGGTCTTTGGTTTTGCAGATGGGTGCAAAATATCTGCTAGGGCAGAGCCGGACGTCACATAATGTAAGAACTGGTTCGCCCAGCACTGAAAATGTGAGCGCACCCGCCAGTGGTGGGTTCCTCCCAGTTCGGCCGAGCCGGTAGCAGTGACAATATGATGTCACCGAACCGGTTCTCTTTGTTCAGGAGCTGGGCCCTCCCGCCCCCCCCCGCGTTATTCTTACCTTTTATTTGGCCCCACCCCCAATCTATTCGCTGCCTCCCGAGTCCCAGCTGATCGGCTAGAAGGAAAAAAACTGTGTAAACTCTTGCCGTGGCACTTCAAAGGGCCGCCCTACAGCTGATCAGTGTTAAAAGGCAGTGTGGTGGTAGACCGGTGCCTTCAAAAACAAATGAGTAGACTGGTGCCTCCAAAAACAAATGGGTAGATTGGTGCCTCCAAAAACAAATGAGTAGACCGGTGCCTCCAAAAACAAATGAGTAGACCGATGCCTTCAAAAACAAATGGGTAGACCGGTGCCTTCAAAAACAAATGAGTAGAACCGGTGCCTTCAAAAACAAATGGGTAGACCAGTGCCTTCAAAAACAAATGAGTAGACCATTGCCTCCAAAAACAAATGAGTAGACCGGTGCCTCCAAAAACAAATGAGTAGACCGGTGCCTTCAAAAACAAATGAGTAGACTGGTGCCTTCAAAAACAAATGGGTAGACCGGTGCCTTCAAAACAAATGAGTAGACCAGTGCCTCCAAAAACAAATGGGTAGACCGGGTAGCCTTCAAAAACGAATGGGTAGACAGTGCCTTCAAAAACAAATGAGTAGACCATTGCCTCCAAAAACAAATGAGTAGACTGGTGCCTTCAAAAACAAATGGGTAGACCGGTGCCTCCAAAAACAAATGAGTAGACTGGTGCCTTCAAAAACAAATGGGTAGACTGGTGCCACAAATGGGTAGACAGGTGCCTTCAAAAACAAATGGGTAGACAGTGCCTTCAAAAACAAATGAGTAGACCGGTGCCTTCAAGAACAAATGGAGACCGGAACACTCCAAGAACAAATGGGTAGATCAGTACAGCTCTGCAAGCAGTTAAAAGCCTGGTAGACCAGTACCTCAGGTCTAAATCCTAAAGAATTGTCACATGATCATCAAACCACACCCACAAAATAAGCCACACCCACTGAACCGGTAGTAAAAAAATTTAGAACCCACCCCTGGCACCCGCTGGTCAGAACTACCGATTCGCCCAAACCAGTCTGAACCGGCAACAGCCCACCTTCGTGCTGGGGGCTATTAAAAAAGGTGAGGGCTGCTTTCCAAGAGCACGTTTCTCCATTCCTCCTCTAGGGAAATAGAACATTCTCCCTTTTTAATATTTCCTACAATATTTCATTCTTCTAGAAGAGGGGCGGGTGCTGACTTTCTACAATTCTCAAGTAAATAGCAACAGTAACAGAGTTGGAAGGGACCTTGGAAGTCATCGAATCCAATCCCCTGTTCCCGCAGGAGATCTGCACTTAGGGATTCGAACCGCTGAACTGCCGAACTTTCTGATCGACAAGCTCAGTGTCTTAGCCACTGAGCCACCTAGTCAGGCTAATTGCCCTCCTAATCAGTGGTGGGTTTCAAAATTTTTTTATTACCGGTTCTGTGGGCGTGGCTTGGTGGGCGTGGTATAGCTTGATAGGTGTGGCAGGGGAAGGATACTGTAAAATCTCCTTTCCCTCCCCACTCCAGGGGAAGGATATTGTAAAATCTCCATTCCCACCCCACTCCAGGGGAAGAATACTGTAAAATCGCCTTTCCCTCCCCACTCCAGGGGAAGGATACTGTAAAATCTCCATTCCCACCCCACTGCAGGGGAAGGATACTGTAAAATCTCCATTCCCACCCCACTCCAGGGGAAGGATACTGTAAAATCTCCATTCCCATCCCACTCCAGGGGAAGGATACTGTAAAATTTCCATTTCCACCCCACTGCAGGGGAAGGATACTGTAAAATCTCCATTCCCACCCCACTCCAGGGGAAGGATACTATAAAATTTCCATTCCCTCCTGATCAGCTGGGACTCGGGAGGCAGAGAATAGATGGGGGCGGGGCCAGTCAGAATTTTTACTTCCGGTTCTCCGAACTACTCAAAATTTCCGCTACCGGTTCTCCAGAACTGGTCAGAACCTGCTGAAACCCATCTCTGCTCCTAATATATTTAGAATTGTCCCAAAACGTGTAAGCATTTAGCAATATCTGAAACATTCTCTCTCTCTTTTTTTTTTTGCAGCTAGATCTAAGCAAACAGCCATTGTTCCTCCCTTTTGTGGCGTTAACATGTTATCATCTTAGTTGTTGTTGTTTTTTCAGATGCTTTTATGGTTTAGAGACGATGCAATTTTCTGCTTTGTACTTGGCTGCAATTTTTTACGGGTGTCAATTTTATTTGGGCCTCAATTTTCGGCTGATTACGGTTATAAATGTAAAAACGGGTCACACGTTTTTCCAAAAAGGCACAAATAATATTTTCCGGCTGGAGATTACGGTAGCTGTGCCTATTGAATTGGGCTGGAGCAGAAGGGAGGAAAATTTTGCTTCGGATTTAGAAACGAAGGCAAACGTAGTCCGAGTTAAATATGTCATGATAAATGCCTAACTATTACTTCTCCCTGACCACCCGGTCCTTCAAGGGTTAACTAACCACATATCCCATAATCCCTGTAACCACTCCTTACCTCTTGACCCCTCCTCCTGGGTACAAAAGGGCCAACCACATGTTCCACAGTTGATTCCAGATGTATACCTGAAAGAGAAAGGTACAAGGTCAGTGACCTCCAGTACCAACAGACCAACAATAAAACTACTGAAAAGAATTGGGCTATGTCTTTGAGTTATTGGGCTAGATCCAGTTTCTAACAAAATGGTAGCAGAGGTCGGTTGCCCATAACTCCAGACAATGACTGAACCCAACACCTATCCTGAAGAAGCAAACAGAGCACAGACCAGAGCTCTTACCAAGAAGATGGCTGAGAAGCTTGCAACCGAAGCCACAGCCATGGAGGAGACAGAAGCTGGAAGCGAACAGGACTCCAGCCTGGACTCACAATCAGATGAAGAGGGGCCATCCAAGGAAATCATCGCCCCGGAAGAAGAAACAGCACAGAAAATGAATAAATTCAAACTCTCCATCCTGAAACTGATGGAGGGAAACAGCAACAAAGAAAACCTCATCGCGGACCTTCAAAGCCTCTTCGAGCAACAAGAAGCAGCGATCGAGGCCCCAAAGACCACAGAGAAAGAAAAGCCAGCAAAAAAGGGTAAGCCACCCCAACCCGATGACCCTGAGCCGGCAGAATCCATCTCCGCGCCCCCTTCCCGGCGGCCCATCTTGGGACGAGCACCAGCCAATGGGAAGCCAGGATTTGAATCCCTTGGCGCGAAAATGCCCGAACCCCGAAACAGACGAGGGAGACTCAGAAAGTGACTACGAAGAGCCCAACTCTGAAAGCGACCACGAAGAGATCGCAATAACAAAAAGAAAAACGCCCACCGATCTCGAGTTGCAAAAGGCAATCGAGACCATCACCGCTGCCCTAGGCTCTGCTTTCGAGCCTCCCGCGGCACTCAATAAATCGAAGAAAAATCCCGGGGGGCACAAGAAGGCCAGGACAACCAACAGAGACCAGGCAACCGAGGCACAGCCCACAAAAAACTCCGCGCGCACCAGCAACCGGCACAAAAGACCGCCCGCCTGCAGAAAAGTCAACCGCAGGACTCGAACTCACCACCCGCTACACCGACAACGCGAGGCCCGAGGCAGAAGAGAAGGACCGGCTACTCACCAACGCCACGACAACCCATCAGGCCAGTCCACGCGACCAGGGACCAGCGACCACGAGGGAGGATCAGCCGCCGCCGCCGCCATTGCCGCCGAGCCGCCGGGAGCAGGAAGTCCTCAACCTACGACCTCCGCTGCTGCCGCGCCGCCGACCCGCGAAAGTCCTCGACTTACGACCGCGTCGCCCCCTCACCTTCTGCCCTTCTTCGCCGGGGATCCGGCCATCCAGCAGTGGTGTCCACCTCAGGGAGGGATCTTCGGACCCACCGGAGGCGGGTCCAGCCTCCCACCGACGGGCCTAGGCCTAGGCCTGGGAGCTCCAGCAACAGGAACCTCACCCGATGGACTCCAGCGCGGAATGAGCTTCGCGCATGCCCAGTACCTGCCTGTAATAAGAGAAGCAAGTTACATAGATCCAAGCAAGTACAGAATGGCCACAGACATCCCAAAGCCTTATTGTGAATTTAATCACAACTTGAACCATGGACAGCTCCCCCCAGTAAGTAACCTTACTAACATTTCTGGGGCAAATTATGCCAATTTGCCAAAACTGCAGTTAGATGGGGGTAATATTATAGAGTGGAGCCAACAATTAAGAGTTGCTCTCATGAGAGAGAATGCACTGTTCCTAGCTAACAAACCTCCCCAAAAGCCCTGGTCACTGGAAATTGACTGCATTCATCACAGGGCATTTTGCATCATGTTAACCTCCATTCCATCCGCTATGTATCCATCTATTGAGGACAATCTAACTGTTTATGATATTATGCAAAAATTATGTAACCTGTTTTATAGCCAAAGCAGAGCCACCACCACTAGACTATCCAGGGAGTTCCACTCCACCAAGCATAAGGCAGGGGTCCCCATGAGTGAGCACATCTTAAAGATGAATGCTGCAAGGACAGAACTCATGCAGAGGGGGGAAATCATCACTGAAGAGAGCATGATAAGCATAATCATAAACTCTCTTGATAGCAGCTGGGACATATTCATGACCCAACTAAATAGCCTCAACATGCAATACCTCACACTAGGCTCACTGACCAGTCAGCTTGTTGCAGAGGACACCCTGAGGAGGGAACGCCAACTAGCCAAAGGGGACCCCAGACCCACAAAGAGGGTGGATTTCCAGGATAGGGCCAGGGATACCTCAGAATGTTATGCTTGTGGATCGAGGAACCACTTAAAAAAGGATTGCCCCAGGAACCATAGGGATAGGGGGCAGCACGACAGTAGAGGGGGAAGGTCACCTGAACGCAGGTACCCAAAGGAAAGGGGGCGAGGATGGTCACCCAACCCCAAGAAACACCACGAGCGCAGAGACCACTCCAGGGAGAGTAGCTCTGGCTCCATGTACGGGATCAGGCACGATGACCCAGATGACAAACACAAGATAGAGAGAAACTCATGGCTTCTAGATTCAGGGGCCACAAGTCACACTACCTGTAACCCAGAGCTGCTAGACTCACTCACAAAAATAGACTCAGAGATAAAGGTGGCAAACCAAAGCAAGGTCAGAGTAGCGGGGAAAGGAAACGTACACATCACACAGCTAGGGGACTTAAAGGAGGTACTGTACATACCAGAGATTCCCCACAATGTGCTGGCCATCACGAGGCTAACACGAGACACAAATATAGAAATAAAGTTTAAAGATGGAAAGGCACACTTGATCAAGCAGGGGAAAGAGATAGGAAAGGTAACCATACACGAGGGACTCCCCTACTTCACACCCAATGCAAGAGAGGAAGAAGGCATTGATACCAGCACAAACCACAGGATAGATAAGTATCCAGAAACAGAGGGGGTGCAGCAGGAGGCAGGAAGTAGCCATGAGAAGACAAGCAAGTCCGTATCTATCGGCAAGCCACTGCATGATAACTGCGCCCATCTCCTCCACAGGAGACTGGGACACATAAGCTTCCCCATTGTAAAGAAAATGACGGAATGTACCGAGGGTCTCAAAGTAAAGAACTGCGAAAACTACTTGGAGTGTTCAGTTTGTAAGCGTTCTAAGATCAAGGTTAAGGCCATCCCCAGGGGATCCAAACGAACCACGGAATACCCCTTCCAATTGGTGCATATGGACTTGGTAGGGCCAATGAAACCCTCTGTAGGACATAGGAAGCGGTTCTTCCTCACGATTGTAGATGACTACACCAGGTACGGGTATGTCTACTCCCTGAGACACAAAAATGAAGTGTTCCAAAGGTTTAAAGAATTCCACAGGAGAGTAGACATGCAACACAACATGAGAATAAGGCAGATAATGACCGATAGGGGCTCAGAGTTCATGGCCAAAGAGTTCACAAGGTGGCTGAGGGAGCAGGGCATAGCGCATTACACCTCTTCACCTTTCTCCCCCTTCCAAAATGGAGTCTCAGAGAGAAAAAACGGGGTGTTGCAAACCATGATGAGATGCGCCCTGGAGGATGCTGAGATGGGGCAGCATTTCTGGTCAGAGGCATTACACTACGCCAATTACACCCTGAATAGACTGTGGTCAAGCTCTATCAATAAGACACCATACGAGATGCTATACAACAGAAAGCCCAACATTGCTCACTTACACATATTCGGCGCCCCAGCTGATGTCCACATTCCCAGGCAGCTAAGAAGAAAGGGGGAAAAATTATCAAAAAGGTTAAGGTTCGTGGGTTACGAACCGGGCACAAAGGGCTACAGATTTGTCGACAACAATAACCGTTTTGTGGTTTCCAGATCAGCCAGTTTCCACGAAAACGCAAACTGGTCGAGGGTACACTCCAATGACATCCCAACCAATAGGGTCACGTTCGAGCATGACCAAGGGGAAAGGGAGGTCAGAGAGGTCACAGGGCACAAAGCCAACCATCGCAAGGCAAGCGTCAAAGGTTGGAAAGAAGGGCACCCCTCACTGAAGATAGATGACCTAACGGATAATGAGGCAGACAACATGCAGGAAACCGAACCAACCCCCAGCAGGCCAATCAGAGGAACCAGAAACAAGCTACCAAAGAAGTTAGAGGACTACGTTATGACCATCCACAACACCCATTTCACGCCCAGCTCATATGAGGACATCCTCGGGCTCCCCCAGGAAGAAAAAGAAAAATGGATGTCTGCCATGGAGAAGGAGATGGAAAGCCTAAGGAACCTCCAGGTATACTCACCTGCCCAAGTTCCAGGGGACAAAAAACCAATAGGAACCAAATGGGTGTTCAGGGTCAAGACATTAGAGGACAACAAGGTCCTATACAAGGCAAGATTAGTCGCGCAGGGTTTCGCCCAAAGATACCCCGAAGACTATACAGACACCTACTCGCCAACCATCAGGGCGGAGAGCGTCAAAAGCGCCCTGGTGATAGCCACCATCCTAGGCTTGGAGGTCTTCCAGTTCGACGTGCAAACAGCGTACCTGCACGCCGAGTTGGACAAAGAAATATACGTCAAGGCGCCGCCTGGATACAACAAAGGCGAGGACCAAACCTGGCTGCTGAACAAAAGCCTGTACGGACTCAAGCAGTCAGGCAAAAGGTGGTATGACTGCCTGGCCAAGGCCCTCAGATCCATGGGCTTCGAGGCCACCTCAGCCGACAAATGTTTCTTTACGAGGAGAGAAAACAACACATTCGAGGGTGTGCTCGTTTACGTGGACGACATCTTGTACATCAGCAAACACAAGGACAGATGTGACAAGTTCGCCACCGACCTGGGTAGCCACTTCTCCCTAAAGTCACTCGGGAAGATTGACAGGTACCTAGGGGTCCAAGTGATAAAAACCAACAAGGGCTTCCGCCTCTCCCAGAGAGAAAAGATCATCGAGCTGCTGTCCAAATGCAACATGTCCGAAGCAAAACCCAGCGAGACCCCCATGCAGCCTGAGTTCCTGAAGACCATGTATGAGGAATCTGAACCCTTCACAGACAACAAACTGTATAGATCAACGATAGGGTCACTGCTATACATATCCAACTGGACCAGGCCCGACATCGCCTTAGCCGTCAATCTACTGTCCAGGCATGTAAGCAAGCCCACGTTAATACACTGGAACGCCATCAAAAGACTACTCAGATACTTAAAATTCAGCGCGGATGCCCTACTCTGCCTAGAACCAGAAACATCCGAGAAACCAAAGCTAACCTGCTATGCTGACGCTGACTGGGCTGGGGACATAGGATGCAGAAAAAGCACCTCTGGCTACGTGCTACTACTCAACAATTGCCCCATCCATTGGTACACTGGAAAGCAAAAACTGGTGGCCACATCAACCACGGAAGCAGAATTTGTTTGCCTATCAAAGGCCGCAAACAATTTAGTATGGTTCGATGACCTGCTCTGCGACATCTGGGCTGAACCCTCATATCCAATAGTTATCCACGAAGACAACAAAGCAGCAATAGAGATCTCTAGGGCCGATGCCATAGGTCAGCGTTCTAGACACATTGACATTAAATACAAACACGTCAGGCAGTTTCAGAGATAGGATTCATTAGAGCAGTACACTGTGACACAGAGGAGCAAACAGCAGATATTCTCACTAAACCCCTACCACATAAACAACATGCTTACCTAATGTCAAAAATGCGTGTTTGCTTGTAATTCATGTCTGTACTTGTGTATTTCCTGTATGTGCGCATACATTACCCCTGGTATCCAGTTAGGCATTTAGAGGGGGTTTTGTCATGATAAATGCCTAACTATTACTTCTCCCTGACCACCCGGTCCTTCAAGGGTTAACTAACCACATATCCCATAATCCCTGTAACCACTCCTTACCTCTTGACCCCTCCTCCTGGGTACAAAAGGGCCAACCACATGTTCCACAGTTGATTCCAGATGTATACCTGAAAGAGAAAGGTACAAGGTCAGTGACCTCCAGTACCAACAGACCAACAATAAAACTACTGAAAAGAATTGGGCTATGTCTTTTGAGTTATTGGGCTAGATCCAGTTTCTAACAAAATAAGATATTTTTCAAGATCGCGTCACGAATGGCGTTCTCCCAGCTCTTCCTAAACTAGCACAGAATTACGACATAAATTGCATTTTATACCTTCTTTGATACCTTATTTCTAAGAAAACACACGGAAAACGCATCACGAGACAGTTTCTTGCAGTTCCATTTCTTTACTAAGGGAAGGATAGTCCTCACAACGATTCATTTAGCAACGGTTTGACGTTAGAAGGACATGAAAAAAACCAGTCCTCGCACTTATGACCGTTACAGAATCCCCAAGGTCACATGAGCAAAATTCAAGTGCCTGGCAACCGGCATTTATGTATGGGGTCATGTGATCAACATTAGTGACCTTCCAAGTCAATGGGGGAAAGCCATATTTGCTTAATGACCATGTGATTCACTTAACAACTGGAGTGATTCGCTTAACAACCGTGGGGAAAAAGGAGAATTGGGAATGATTCACTTAATAATTGCCTTGCTTAACAGTGGAAATTCTGATCCAAAATGTCGTTGTAAGTCAATTTTACAGGGTCCCTTGCGTCAGGGGTCTCCAACTGTGGCAACTGTAAGATATGTGGACTTCAACTCCCAGAGTTCCTCAGTCAGCCATGCTGGCTGGGGAATTCTGGGAGTTGAAGTCCATAAGTCTTAAGGTTGGCTGGCTGAGGAATTCTGGGAGTTGAAGTCCGTACGTCTTAAGGTTGGCTGGCTGAGGAATTCTGGGAGTTGAAGTCCATAGGTCTTAAGATTGGCTGACTGAGGAAATTCTGGGAGTTTGAAGTCCATAAGTCTTAAGGTTGGCTGACTGAGGAATTCTGGGAATTGAAGTCCATAAGTCTTAAGTTTGACTAGCTGAGGAATTCTGGGAGTTGAAGTCCATAAGTCTTAAGATTGGCTGGCTGAGGAATTCTGGGAGTTGAAGTCCATAGGTCTTAAGGTTGGCTGACTGAGGAATTCTGGGAGTTGAAGTCCATACGTCTTAAGATTGGCTGGCTGAGGAATTCTGGGAGTTGAAGTCCATAGGTCTTAAGGTTGGCTGACTGAGGAATTCTGGGAGTTGAAGTCCATACGTCTTAAGGTTGGCTGACTGAGGAATTCTGGGAGTTGAAGTCCATACGTCTTAAGATTGGCTGGCTGAGGAATTCTGGGAGTTGAAGTCCATACGTCTTAAGATTGGCTGGCTGAGGAATTCTGGGAGTTGAAGTCCATAAGTCTTAAGATTGGCTGACTGAGGAATTCTGGGAGTTGAAGTCCATAAGTCTTAAGGTTGGCTGACTGAGGAATTCTGGGAATTGAAGTCCATAAGTCTTAAGTTTGACTAGCTGAGGAATTCTGGGAGTTGAAGTCCATAAGTCTTAAGATTGGCTGGCTGAGGAATTCTGGGAGTTGAAGTCCATAGGTCTTAAGGTTGGCTGACTGAGGAATTCTGGGAGTTGAAGTCCATACGTCTTAAGGTTGGCTGGCTGAGGAATTCTGGGAGTTGAAGTCCATACGTCTTAAGATTGGCTGGCTGAGGAATTCTGGGAGTTGAAGTCCATAAGTCTTAATGTTGGCTGGCTGAGGAATTCTGGGAGTTGAAGTCCATAGGTCTTAAGGTTGACTGGCTGAGGAATTCTGGGAGTTGAAGTCCATAAGTCTTAAGGTTGACTGGCTGAGGAATTCTGGGAGTTGAAGTCCATAAGTCTTAAGTTTGACTGGCTGAGGAATTCTGGGAGTTGAAGTCCATAAGTCTTAAGTTTGACTAGCTGAGGAATTCTGGGAGTTGGAGTCCATAAGTCTTAAGTTTGACTAGCTGAGGAATTCTGGGAGTTGAAGTCCATAAGTCTTAAGTTTGACTAGCTGAGGAATTCTGGGAGTTGAAGTCCATAAGTCTTAAGTTTGACTAGCTGAGGAATTCTGGGAGTTGAAGTCCATAAGTCTTAAGTTTGACTAGCTGAGGAATTCTGGGAGTTGAAGTCCATAAGTCTTAAGGTTGCCACACCCTTCCTTGGGTGATACAGAATGAAAGCAGCCATCCAAACGGACTTCCAGAAAGTCTGTAGAACTTACAGAAGATCTATAGATTGTACAGGTGGTCTGTAGATCCCAGAGAAGGTTTATAGGTGCTGCCGAAGGTCTATAGATCCCTACAGAAGGTTTATACGTCCCATTGAAGAGCTGCAGGATCTACTACGCTGATATTCCTGAGGAATCGGTGGAAATAGAGACCAGCTAGTGAAGGGAGTGGGCTATTTCTTTCTTTTTTTCTTTTCTTTTCTTTTTTTTTTTGCAAGTTCTTTGCCCAAGAGCCCCCCCACCCCACCTCACAGATGTTTGGAAGTCAGGCGAATTGATTTCCATTGATTCCTCTCCAGGAACCCCATTAGGAGGATCAAGGAAACCTCGGCAGGGGAGCTGGCTGCGGATTCAACCTTTCCGCTCTTGACACGCAGTGGAGAGGCGCCGGCAGCCTCAGAAGACGGGCTCCAAAGGGCTCCGGGAACGGCAGTGCCCGACGGGTGGGCACAGCAGTGGCATCTGGGTACAAAGCCCATGGAAAGAAACGATGGTTCCCCCCGGCCTCAAAAAGAGAGGAGGGCGGGGAGAGGAAACAAGAGACAGTATCTAAAAAAGGAAACGAGATTATAGAGGCTGAACACAAATTCGTTTTTTTTTTTTTCTTCAAATGGGCTGGATGAGATTTACAGGTAGTCCTCGATTTACGACCACAACTGGGCCCCAAATTTACGTGGCTAAGTGAGAAATTGGTTAAGTGAGCCTTGCCCCGTTTTACGACCTTCCTTGCCACAGTTGCTCAATGAATTGCTGCCGTTGTTCAATGAGCCACGTGGTTGTTAAGTGAATCTGGCTTCTTCCATTGACTTGTCCCCTGACCCCAGGATGCGTCAACCATCTTAAAGGTGAGTCAGTTGTCAAGCACCCGAATGTAAATCACGTCACACCCACCCCACCCCGGGGATGCTGCTGCAACGGTCGTAAGTGTGAAAAAATGGTCATAAGTCCATGTCTGCAGTGCCATTGCAACTTCAAACGGTCCCTAAGTGAACTGTTGTAAGTCGAGGACTCCCTCTATCAGGGAAAGTTAACAGAAAAGAATAGAATAACAGAGCTATTTATGACGGTTACGGTTGATCCCATTTTGTGACCTTCTGACGAGCAAAATCAATAGGGAAGCCAGGTTCACTTAACCGCCGTGTGACTCACTTAAACAACCGCAGTGATTCGCTTAACAACTGCAGCGAGAAAAGTCGCAAAATGGGGCAAAGCTCACTTAAGAAATGTTTCACTCAGCAACCTAAATTTGGGGCTCCATTGGGGTCATAAGTCGAGGACTACCTGTAGACACACACACACGCACACACACACACACATATACATGCATGTACCCTGTTTCCCCCAAAATAAGACATCCCCTGATAATAAGCCCAATCAGGCTTTTGAGCGCATGGAAATAAGGCCAAGCGCTTATTTCAGGGTTCAAAAAAAATATAAGACAGGGTCTTATTTTCGGGGAAACACGGTATGTATGTAAGTATATAGGCAGAGGTGGCTACTGGGGAGTCGCAGGGGTTCGGGAGAACCTCTAGTTAAGATTCTGTGCAGTTCGGAGAACCCCCAAATCCTACTCCTGGCTGGTCCCACCCACCCCTCCCCTCCCCTCCCAGGAGTCCCCATGTGGCCCCTTTTGGATGCAGGTAAGTGCACAGAGGCTCAGGGAGGGCAAAAAACAGGCCTACTGGAAGTTTGGGAAGGCCAGAAGCGCCTCTGGAGCCTGGGGAGGCCGTTTTCGCCCTCCCGGAGGCTCGAGAAAAGCCTCCAGAGCCCGGGGAGGGCAAAAACACACAGACACACACATACCGCCATGGTGCAGGAGGCCAACTAGGCCACACCCACCATGGCCACACCCACCCAGCAACAGGGCAGAGAACCCCTTGCTAAAATTTTTGAAGCCCACCCCTGTATATAGGTACTTTTCAGTTGCCAAACACAATAAAATGGCACCCGGCCACGGTAGTGCCGCCGGAATTCACTCGGTCCTTCCAACCAGAGATAGGTCTCGGTGGATTCTCTCCGTGATCAATGCGTGTAGACGTTTGGACGCTACTCAAGCCGGGCAATTTATTCGAAGCATTTTTATCTTCCAGGCCAAGCTGTTCCAAACAAGGCAACGGCCCTCCCTGGACCACCCTTAGCCAAAGCGACCGATGAATTGGGGTCTTCGGGAAACCCCCTCCTCACCCCCTCCTTCCCCCCCCCCACCCCCGGTCATCCTTTCTTGGGTGGCTTCTCCTTTCCACCAGAAACACACTGCAGAAGTAATGGTGAGTCAACGCACTCGGGCACCAGACCGTATCTGGAAAGTTGGCAGAAAAGAATAGAACAACAGAGCTGGGAAGGGCCTGGGTGGTCTCCTCGCCCAAGCCCCCTGCTCAAGGGGGAGTCACCGGAGTAGCGCAGGTTAGGTGGGGATCCTTCTTGGAAGTGCTGAAAGGGCTGCGGTTGTAAATGGCCCTTTCCCAACAGAGGGGGAGGGAGACGACACCATCTGCTTCCTCTTCCTCTTCCTCCTCCTCTCCCTCCCCCTTCCCCCCCTCCTCCCTTGGCCTTTCTTCCTTCCTCTTCCCTCCTCTCCTTCTTCGTCTTCTTCTTCTTCTTCTTCTTCTTCTTCTTCTTCTTCTTCTTCTTCTTCTTCTTCTTCTTCTTCTTCCCTCCTCTCTCTCTTCTTCCTCCTCTTCTTCTTCTACTTCTTCTTCCCCTTACTCTTCCTTCTTCCCTCTTGTCTTTTCTTCTTCTTCTTCTTCTCTTCTTCTTCTCCTCCTCCTCCCACCTCCCCTCCCCTCCTCTCCTCCTCTCTTTCTCCTTCACCTCCTCCTTCTCCATCTTCTTCCCTCTCCCTCTTTCCTCCTCTCCTTCTTCCTCTTTCTTCTTCTTCTACTTCTTCTTCTTCCCCCCTTTACTCTTCCTTCTTCCCTCTTGTCTTTTCTTCTTCTTCTTCTTCCTCTTCTTCTTCTCCTCCTCCTCCCCACCTCCCCTCCCCTCCTCTCCTCCTCTCTTTCTCCTTCACCTCCTCCTTCTCCATCTTCTTCCCTCTCCCTCTTTCCTCCTCTCCTTCTTCCTCTTTCTTCTTCTTCTTCTACTTCTTCTTCTTCCCCCGTACTCTTCCCTCTTCCCTCTTGTCTTCTTTTCTCTTCTTCTTCTTCCCCCTTCTTCTTCCCTCCTCTCTCTTCTTCTTCTTCTTCTTCTTCTTCTTCTTCTTTCTTCTTCTTCTTCTTCTTCTTCTTCTTCTTCTTCTTCTTCTTCTTCCCTCCTCTCTCTCTTCTTCCTCCTCTTCTTCTTCTACTTCTTCTTCCCCCTTACTCTTCCTTCTTCCCTCTTGTCTTTTCTTCTTCTTCTTCTTCCTCTTCTTCTTCTCCTCCTCCTCCCCACCTCCCCTCCCCTCCTCTCCTCCTCTCTTTCTCCTTCACCTCCTCCTTCTCCATCTTCTTCCCTCTCCCTCTTTCCTCCTCTCCTTCTTCCTCTTTCTTCTTCTTCTACTTCTTCTTCTTCCCCCGTACTCTTCCCTTTTCCCTCTTGTCTTCTTTCTCTTCTTCTTCTTCCCCCCTTCTTCTTCCCTCCTCTCTCTCTTCTTCTTCTTCTTCTTCTTCTTCTCTCTTCTTCTTCTTCTTCTTCTTCTTCTTCTTCCTCTTCTTCTTCTTCTTCTCCTCCTCCTCTCCTACTCCTCTCCTCTCTTCCTCTCTTCTTCTCCTCTCTCTCCTTCTCCTGCGTCCCCTTCCCCTTCCTTATTCTATTTTTACAAAGATTACCTGCCATCACATCATTTTCCACACTTAGTGACCAACCTGTCCCTTCAGCTCTTCCCATGGTGCCCCCATCACCACAATACCTGCGCCCATCCATTATTTGCAGCTCGTCCTCTTCTTCCCTTTTCTTCCACCATTCAAAGACTCCTGATTTGATGATCTATTTTGGGTTTTGTTTTCTTGGCTCCCCACGTTCTTCTCAGGGACCTTCTCCCAACAGCCAAACCCAAAAGCATCCATGCTCTTTTCATCCACGCTTCTTCAAAGTCCAACATTCGCTTCCTTGGGATGTCACGGAGTAGAGGGACGTTGGCTTCTTTAATCTTAAAACCTGCTTAATTCATCCATTCTGTTTGATCTCGTATCTTCCTATTTTTAGTTAACATCTTGTCAAGTATTTGCAAGCCACTGGCACATGTATCATACAGACACTAGTGGAGGCAGGAAGTTCCCCCACCCCTATGTGGAGAGGAGGGGCTTACACTGAGTATAAAACCCCCTCTAACCTTTCCACCATGCTCTCTTTTACATTTGTTCTCCATGAGACATGATCTTTGATAAGGGTAGTCACACACGCTGTGTGCCCCCTATCCTAATGGATATTAAGACAGCCTTTGTATATAGTTAATATGTTTTGTTATATGAATAAATACATTTATCACATTTATTCATGCATCTGCCTTTGGACTCTTCTATGCTCCTGGGTGTTTCTACGATCCCATCCTAATGGATATTAAGACAGCCTTTGTATATAGTTAATATGTTTTGTTATATGAATAAATACATTTATCACATTTATTCATGCATCTGCCTTTGGACTCTTCTATGCTCCTGGGTGTTTCTACGATCCCAATTTCCACAGATCTTGGTCTTCTGTTTATGAATCTTGCTTGAAAGCCGGCAGGTTTCTTGGCAACTTGAAGAAGTGGGAATTTCAACTCTCAGAATTCCCCAGTCGACGTGTGGGAATTTTAACATCCAAAATTCCCCATTCCGCATTGGTGGACTCCGATTCCCAGCATGCCCCAGCCAGCGTGCATTCTGGGAGTTGAAGTCCACATATCTTAAAGGGTGAGGAACACTGCATGAGGGTAATTTTGATGTATTTCTCCTGACATGCTGGCTATACTCTTGCAGCCGAATAACAGCGTTGGAAGGGACCTTGGAGGTCTTCTAGTCCAACCCCCTAGTCAGACAGGAAACCCTAAACCTTATGGCGGTCCAATATCTTCTTTAAAACATTAGGGAGGCTAAAACATATGAAGAATTGGGTATGTTTAACAAACAGAAGGACTAGGGGCCAGGGGTGGGATTCAAATATTTTAGCAACAGGTTCTCTGCCCGGTTGCTGGGTGGGCATAGCCATGGTGGGCGTGGCCTATTTGGCCTCCTGCACCATGGGGGGGTGGAATTTCACCCTCCCCAGGCTCCGGAGCCTTTCCTCGAGCCTTTGGGAGGGCAAAAACAGCCTCCGGCAGATTCCGGAGGCCTTCCGGAGGCCAGAAACAGGCCTATTTCCAGACTTCCGGGAGGCCTGTTTTTCACCCTCCCCAGGCTCCGGAGGCTTTCCTCAAAAGGCGTGGCCTATTTGGCCTCTTGCACCATGGGGAGAGGCATTTTTGCCCTCCCCAGGCTCCGGAGGCTTTCCTCGAGCCTCTGGGAGGGCGAAAACGGCCTCTTCAGGCTCCGGAGGCCCTCTGGAGGCCAGAAACAGGCCCATTTCCAGACTTCCGGAACTTCCAGGAGGCCTGTTTTTCCATCCTCCCAGAGCCTCCACGCGGGCGCTGCACTTACCTGGCATCCAAAATGGGCTGTGTGGAGACTCCTGGGAGGGGAGGGGCAAGGTGGGCGGTGCCAGCTAGTCCTTGCAACTACCGCTTTGGCGAACCAGATGTAAAATTAGCATCCGATTTGCCAGAACTGGTCCGAACCAGCTGAATCCCACCCCTGCTAGGGGCAGACATGATAGCAGCCTTCCAGTATTTGAGGGGCTGCCACAAAGAGGAGGGGGGCCAACTTATTTTCCAAAGCACCTGAAGGCAGGACAAAAAGCAACGGCTGAAAACTAATCAAGGAGAGAAGCAACCTAGAATTAAGACCCTATTCCATTGGAGACGAGTGGTTATCGAATCGCTTCTTAAAATCCTCCCGTGATGGAGCGCCTTCCCTTCCGACAGGCAGAAGTGAGTTGCTTTCTGTATATTTAAGCAATCTCGGCAAATCCCATTAAGATTTAGGCTCCTCTTTTGAATACCTTCCAGAAGAGTAAGAAGATGGAGAGGGTGGAAATGACAGAGAAATACATGATTATTTGAAGAAGCCCCAAAGACAGAAAAGCAAATATTCAACCTTGTTTGCATGAAACAAATGCCGGTGATGTGACTGTGTCTTCTGGCGTTACAGAACCAGCTTTGCAGCTTCACGAGAGAGAACAAAGCTTGGTTCTCCACATATATCTTTGCAATAAGGATCAAGGATGGAGAAATGCAAGAAGAAAATCGTGTATGGATTATAAAGGGGGGGGGGGTGTTGGAGGAGAAAGGTTATTTTTAAAAGTAGCTTTATGGGAAGCCCAGCTGCCTATTTCAGCCACCAAATTTGTTCTGTTTGCTGTGCCTTGGTAGAATTTAGAAGGACAGAGTGGGAAGGGACCTTGGAGGTCTTCTAGTCCAACCCTCTGCTCAGGCAGGAAGCCCTATACCAGTGATGGCAAACCTTTTCGGCACCGAGTGCCCAAACCGGAACTCGTGTGCATGTGTGCGAGCCGGAGCTCCGGAAACCCAAAGACCAGCTGACTGGCGCATGTATGCCTATTTTTTGGGCCATTTTTGGGCCATTTTCAGGCTGTTTTTCAGGCCGTTTTCAGGCCGTTTTTCAGGCTGTCTTTTGGGCTGTTTTTCAGGCCGTTTTCTGGTTTTTGGGGGAGCCATTTTCAGGCTGTTTTTCAGGCCGTTTTCTGGGCCGTTTTTCAGGCTGTTTTTCTGGCGGTTTTTCAGGCGGTTTTCTGGTCATTTTTTGGGCTGTTTTTCAGGCCGTTTTCTGGTCATTTTTGGGGCCATTTTCAGGCTGTTTTTCAGGCCGTTTTCTGGGCCATTTTCAGGCTGTTTTTCAGGCCATTTTCAGGCCGTTTTTCAGGCTGTTTTTTGGGCTGTTTTTCAAGCCATTTTCAGGCCATTTTTCAGGCTGTTTTTTGGGCTGTTTTTCGGGCCGTTTTCTGGTTTTTTGGGAGAGCTGTTTTCAGGCTGTTTTTTCAGGCCGTTTTCAGGCTGTTTTTCGGGCTGTTTTTGGCCTGAAAAACAGCCCAAAAACAGCCCAAAAATGACCTGAAAACAGCCTCTTTTTGGCCATTTTCAGGCCTTTTCAGGCCGTTTTTCGGCCTGTTTTCAGGGCTGTTTTAGGTCATTTTTCAAGCCGTTTTTTGGGCCGTTTTGGGGCCTGGAAACGGCTCGAAAAATGGCATGTGCATATCGGAAACCAGAAGAGCAGCTGGCACAAAGAGGGCTCTCAGTCAGTGGTGGGTTTCAAACTTTTTTACTACCGGTTCTGTGGGTGTGGCTTAGTGGGCGTGGCATGTCTTGGTGGGCATGGCTTGGTGGGCATAGCAGGGGAAGGATACTGTAAAATCTCCATTCCCTCCCCACTCCAGGGGAAGGATACTGCAAAATCCCCATTCCCTCCCGATCAGCTGGGACTTGGGAGGCAGAGAATAGATGGGGGAGGAGCCAGTCAGAATTTTTACTACCGGTTTTCCAGAACTACTCAAAATTTCCACTACCGGTTCTCCAGAACTGGTCAGAACCTGCTGAAACCCACCTCTGGCATGTGTGCCAAAGGTTCACCATCACGGCCCTATCCCATTTCAGACAAATGTTGTCCAATCTCTTCTTAAAAACTTCCAGTGTTGGAGAATTCACAACTTCTGGTGGCAAGTAGTTCCACTGATTAGTGTGGTAAGGCCACACTTGGAAATTTTGCATCCGGTTTTGTTCGCCACTATATACAAAGATGTTGAGAGTCTAGAAAGAGTGCAGAGAAGAGCAACAAAGAGGATTAGGGGACTGGAGGCTAAAACGTATGAAGAACAGTTGCAGGAATTGGGTAGATCTATTCAGATGAAAAGAAGGACCAGGGGAGACATGATAGCAGCTGGTAACTTCCAATATTTGAGGATCTCCTATTTCTGGGCTGGGCAAAAGTTGATTTTGAAAAATCTTTTCCCACGTAGAGAGACTGAGAAAAGGAGGTGGACCAGAGTTGTTAATGCCACAAGAGAGCAGCTACCTGTAGTTCTCGACTTACAACCATTCATTTAGTGACCGTTCAAAGTTACAACAGCCCTGAAAAAAATGACTTAGGACCGTTTTTCACACTCACGACAGTTGCAGCACATGATCTAAATCCAGATGCTTGGCAACTGACTCATATTTACGACGGAGGCAGCGTCCCCGGGGTCACATGATGCCTTTTTGCGACCTGCTGACCAGCCAAGTCGATGGGGAAGCCAGCTTCACTTAACAACCGTGTGACTGATGTAACGACTGCGATGATTCGCTTAACAACGGTGGCAAGTAAGATCGTAAAATGGGACAAAATTCACTTAACAGACGTCGCACTTAAAATTTGGGGTCAATTTGTCATCGTAAGTGGAGGATGACTTGTACTTGGCAGATCAAGGGTCCCAGCTTCCCGAAGATAAATGTGGGCAAAAAGTCAGAGGTTTTGCCTGAGGACATCTAGTCGTTCTCCACCCACCCACACCCCGCCAGTTCAGACCAGGGATTTCCATCAGATTATCCGGGCAAAGAGTGACCCACATAGCTTGGTTTGGGTGTGGGGAGAAATTGTCCCCCTCAGAACGGGCTCGCAATTTGGGTGTCCTCCTAGACTCACAGCTAAGATTAGAGCAACATCTGTCAGCTGTGGCTAAGGGGACCTTTGCACAGGTTCGCCTGGTGCACCAATTGCGACCCTACTTGGATCGGGAGGCTCTCCTCACAGTAACTCATGCCCTTGTCACCTCACGGTTGGATTATTCCAACACGCTCTACATGGGGCTACCCTTGAAGAGTGTTCGGAGACTACAGTTGGTCCAGAACGCAGCCGCGCGAGCTGTCGTGGGTGCACCTACGTACACCCACATTACACCAATTCTCCGCGAGCTGCACTGGCTCCCTATTGGTCTCCGGTCACAATTCAAGGTGTTGGTTATTACCTTTAAAGCCCTACATGGCTCAGGGCCAGGTTATCTTCGAGACCGCCTTCTGCCACATAGCTCCCAGCGACCGGTAAGATCCCACAGAGTTGGTCTCCTCCGGGTCCCGTCAGCTAAACAATGCCGGCTGGTGGGCCCGCGGGGGAGGGCCTTCTCTGTGGCTGCCCCAGCTCTCTGGAACCAGTTACCTCCTGAGGTCCAGACCATCCCCACCCTATTGGCCTTCCGAAAAGCGGTGAAGACCTGGCTTTTCCGGCAGGCCTGGGGCCGTTGATCTCGCTGTTGTGATCTGGCAAGATCCGGCCATGAATGGCGTGAATGAGTTTTTAATGTTTTTAATTTTTAAATGTTTTTTTATAATGATTTTTTAAAAATGTATTGTGAGCTGCCCTGAGTCTTCGGAGAGGGGCGGCATATAAATTGAATTAATTAAATTAAATTAATGTCAGCACCTCAGCACTGACATAGAAAGGGAGATAAGCCCTGAACTTTTGCCTGCTAAATCCCTTTGAAGCCCAGTCTCCGTGGAAATGAAGAGGGGGGGGACATTCCTGTGAAATGACGAGACAAGAAGTCAGGAGAGTGACTTGGAAGATAGCCAATGAGAAGCAGATAATTGGGGATCGGAAAGGGAGGGATTGGGGGGGCAAAAGGTCAGTCTTGTCCGCATCGAGTCATGATCCGGTTGCTGTGCTCGAATAAAGAGAAGATTTCCTTAAAGATTGGCAGTTTGGAAATTCATTTATTTTGAGATAGCATCGAAGTCTGACAATTAAATTAGTCACAAAAGTTTCATGGAAGTTCTCCTTCTTTCTTTGAAGGACAGAATGGGCTCTTGCTCCTGGGGGGCCTGTGGCTCCAGACCCCACCTCCACTGAGCATCCTTCATGCACAGGTATGCCTTCAACAGTACACACACACACACACACACACATCTTTGTACAAAGGCTAAGCTGTAGGTAGCACCTAATTCAGCTAATCTCCTGGAAGCTAAACAACTAGAACGGAGACCACCAGGAAATCTCACTCCCTGTTTTCTTCCATCCCTCCTTCCTTCCCTGTATCTGTTCTGTCCCCAACCACACGCACACACACCAACAGACGTTCAGGAGTTAAAGACCAAACCAGCCAGCAAAATCCTTTTCCTTATGATAACGGAACTTGGCAACAACCTAGTGGCTGCCTGCCAAGAGTTTATTATTTACGAAGAGGAGAGATAACTTCTCCCCACTTCTGATACATCAAAAGAAACAGCTCAATAATTACGGAGTTAATCAAGTCCAGAGATAATCCAGCAAAGTCTATAGCAAAAGTCCGGCAATGCAGAATGGCATGGAAGCTTTCAGCTTTGTTCGTCACAAGGTTTGATTGGCCACCACGCTCCCTTTTATATCCTGTGGGGTGTGGTCCAGTGACTCAGCCTAATCTCGGGCACGCCTTTTCTTCTGTTGTGCGCGCTTATCTCTGCAACGCTGGCGTGGATCCAGCCAAAACTCATTACCCTCATCACTGTCCATCTGTGGCTGCATGGACATGCTTGGCCCCGGCCCTATCTCTTGCCCTTCGGCGGACACCGAAGGCATTGCTAGAGAGGAGGGTCCTGGAGAGGGAGGCCTTGCCAACTCCTCTCCTTCACTTTCAGAATCCTCTCCTGCCGATGACACCGGCTCAGGTAACGGAGCCACAACACTATCCTTCCCTGCCACTCCCTTCCTTCTTTTCATCCTTCCCTCCGTCTCTCCCTTCTTCTCTACTTTCTTCCATCCCTCCTTCCTTCCCTGTATCCCTTCATGCCATCTCCTACTTTTCCTCCTTCCTTCCTTCCCTCCCTACCTCTCTCTCTCCTTCCATCCTTCCCTCTGTTCCTCCCTATTTTCTTCTTCCCTCCTTTACTCTGTCTCTCCCTTCTTCCCTACTTTCTTCCATGCCTCCTCCCTTCTCTGTATCCCTTCCTGCCATCCCCTTCTTTCTTTTCCTCCTTCCTTCCCTTTCTCTCTCCCTCCGTCCTTCCCACTATCCCTCCCTACTTTCTTCCCTTCATTATTCCATCTCTCCCTCCTTCCCTCCTTTCTTCCATCCCTCCTTCCTTCCCTGTATTTCTCCCTATCTCCTTCCTTCTTTTCCTCCTTCCCTCCCTCTCCTTCCATCCTTCCCTCCATCCCTCCCTGCTTTCTTCTATCCCCCCTTCCCTCCTTCCCTCCCTCTTTCTCTCTCGCTCTCTCTCTCCCCTCTGAAGCAGCATCTCAGAGTTTTCATCCTTCTGGGGCCAAGAGGTGGCTTTAAACATTGGGGGGGCCCCGCTTGCTCCCACCCCCCACCACCACAAGATGCTCCCTACTTCTTCCCTCCTCCCCCCCGCCCCCCCTCCTCCTCCTTGTTGTGCTGTTCACCTCTGGCCTGCCTTCGTGGTTTCACCCCACAGGGGCTACGGCAGCTCTCCGCCATGCAAATTAATTAAGGAATCAGCACCCATTTAGTCTAATTTAGCCATGTTTTTCCAGTGGCAGCTTGCCTATCAATCAGGGTGAGTGACACATCCTGTCCGACTCCGATGCCAAACACACCCAGGAGAATTGATCTGCCAGTTCAGTGCGGCTGCTCTCCTGCTTGTTTCTCATTTTCATCTTTTGTTGAGTTTTAGCCCCACTTCCCAAGGGGATATCACAACAGCGTCATCGTTCTGCAATCTGCAGTCCCATTGCCCGGTCCTGGATAAGGCTGGTCCCAAATATTTCTTTTTCTTTTTTCCCCTTTTCTTTGTTCATTTTGACGGACACTTTGACACTTACAAAACTGGAGATTTGTCTGGTTTTTTCCCCCCGCAAAGAATTAAGTGAGGTATTGGCGGCTTTCTCTCCACCATCCAGGTAGCCCTCGACTTACGACCGTTCGTTTAGTGACGGTTCAAAGTGACCACGGCACTGCAAGAAGGGACTTATGGCCCATTTTCACACTTAATGCCCGTTGCTCCATCCCCAGGGTCACGGGGTCAAAATCCAGATGCGTGGCAGCTGACTCGTATTTATGACGGTTTTCAGTGCCTCGGGGTCATGTGATCCCTTTTTGGGACCGTCTGACAAGCCAAGTCAATGGGGAAGCCAGATTCACTTAACAACCGTGTCACTCACTCAAGAACTGGAGTGATTCCCTTAACGACGGTGGCAAGAAAGGTTGAAAAATGGGGCAAAATTCATTTAACACACGTTTCACTTAGCAAACAGAAATTTCGGGCTCAAGGGTGGTTGTACGTCGAGGACTACCTAGTAAGGTCCGTGGACGGTAGGTCACAAAATTCAAGATGGCATTTGACCTGCCATCAAGACTTCACACCAGTGGTGAAATCCAATTTTTTTTTACTACCGGTTCTGTGGGTGTGGCTTGGCTTGGTGGGTGTGGCTTGGTGGGTGTGGCAGGGGAAGGATACTGCAACATCTCCATTCCCACCCCACTCCAGGGGAAGGGTACTGCAAAATCCCCATTCCCACCCCACTCCTGGGGCCAGCCAGAGGTGGTATCTGCCGGTTCTCCGAACTGCTCAAAATTTCCGCTGCCAGTTCGCCAGAACCTGTCAGAACCGGCTGGATTTCACCAATTGGGCTCTTAGGGCCATCATTTGACTATTTTGAGCCCTCCAAGAAGCTCCCACAGCAATTCAGAGGGATGACGTTTTGTTGTAGCATTTAAAGGGTTCCAATCCAGAGCATTTTCCTTATCGTTGGCCTCGTGGACCTTAGTTTCCCTTGCCTAGAATTTGGGCTTCACTTGAACATCTGGACAATTTCTGCTTCGAGTCAATGACTTCTCTCTATAATGTCACCGCCAACTCTCACTGAGTTACCTTCTGCAGCTCCAGTAATTAGGAGAACAACTTACTTACATACTTACTCACTTACTTACTTAAGTTACTTTTCTATCAAATATATTCCTTCCTTCCTCCCTTCCTTCCTTCTCCATCAAATATCTTCCTTCCCCCCCTCTCTCTCTCTCTCTCTCTCCCTTTTTTCTCCATCAAATATCTTCCTTCCTTCTTTCCTTCATTCCTACCTACCTTCTCCCTCAAATATCTTCCTTCCTTTCTTTCTTCCTTCCTTCCTTCATTTACTTACTTACTTCTCTATCAAATATCTTCCTTCCTTCCCCATCAAGTATTTTCCTTGCTTCCTCCCTCCCTCCCTCCCTCTCTCCCTCTCTCCCTCCCTCCTTCCCTTTATTCTTTTCTTCCTTTCCCATCAAATATCTTCCTTCCTTCCTACTTACCTACCTTCTCCATCAAATATTTTCCTTCCTTCCTTTTCTATCAAATAGCTTCCTTCCTTCCTTCCTTCCTTCCTTCCTTCCTTCCTTCCTTCCTTCCTACCTACCTACCTACCTTCTCCATCAAATATTTTCCTTCCTTCCTTCTCTATCAAATAGCTTCCTTCCTTCCTTCCTTCCTTCTTTCCTTTCTTCCTTCCTCCCTCCCTACCTTCTCCATCAAATATCTTCCTTCCTTCCTTTACTTACTTACTTCTCTATCACATATCTTCCTTCCTTCCCCATCTTCCTCCCTTCCTCCGTCCCTTTGTTCTTTTCTTCTTTCCCCATCAAATATCTTCCTTCTTTCCTTCCTACCTACCTACCTTCTCCATCAAATATTATCTTCCTTCCTTCCTTTTCTATCAAATAGCTTCCTTCCTTCTTTCTTTCCTTCCTTCCTACCTATCTTCTCCATCAAATATTTTCCTTCCTTCCTTCCTTCTCTATCAAATAGCTTCTTTCCTTCCTTCTTTCCTTCCTTCCTTCCTCCCTACCTACCTTCTCCATCAAATATCTTCCTTCCTTCCTTTACTTACTTACTTCTCTATCACATATCTTCCTTCCTTCCCCATCTTCCTTCCTCCCTCCCTCCCTCCCTTTGTTCTTTTCTTCTTTCCCCATCAAATATCTTCCTTCCTACCTACCTTCTCCATCAAATATTTTCCTTCCTTCCTTCTTTCCTTCCTTCCTTCTTACCTACCTACCTTCTCCATCAAATATCTTCCTTCCTTCCTTTACTTACTTACTTCTCTATCAAATATCTTCCTTCCTTCCCCATCTTCCTTGCTTCCTCCCTCCCTCCTTCTCTTCCTTCCTTTGTTCTTTTCTTCCTTCCCCATCAAATACCTTCCTTCCTTCTCCTCCTCCCTTCTCTCTTCCCTCTCTCGTCTCCTCTCCTTTTTACCATAGGTAGGTAGTTCTCAACATACAACCACCATTAGGAGCAGAATTTCCATTGCTAAGCTGAGCCTGGTTGTTATTTAGTGCTTGATTTTACAGCCTTTTTTCATGGTGGTTAAGAAAATTGTTTTTAAGTGAATCACATGGTTGTTAAACAAATCTGCCTTCCCCCATTCCCTTTGCTTGTCGGAAGCCAGCTGGGAAGGTTGCAAATGGCAAAATACAACCGCCGTAAATACATTGCCAAGCCCTTCAATTTGCATCACGCGACAGTTGTAAGTGCGAGGACCAAGCTGTCAGTCCCTTTTTTTTTCAGTGCCGTTGTAACTTCAATCACTTGCTAAACAAACGGTTGTAATTCAAGGACTACCTGTATGCAGATGTTCCCGCCACCGTCTTCCGTTTTGCTCCATCCCAACTGACAAATAGGCAGCTGTCAGAGTTTAACAGCTTTTTCCAAATGAAAAAGCCAATATCCGGATGTCGGAATCGATCTGAGCGAGCCAAAGGCCACAGATGAAGCGGAGGAGAGAGCTGGTGGAAGCAAGAGAGAAAGAATAAACGGCCTTGCTATAACCAAGATTGAGTTAGATCTCTTTTCTTTTCCTTTTATTCCCTGCCTTTCATTTCATTTCTCCTCTTCCCTCTCCTCCTCCTCCTCTTCCTCCCTGCCTTTCATTTCTTTTCTCCTCTTCCTTCTCTTCTTCCTCCTCCTTCTCCTTCCCGCAACCTTTCATTTTTTTCTCTTCTTCCTTCTTCTCCTTTTCCTTCTCGTCCTCCTTTTTACTGTCTTTCATTTCTTTTCTCCGTCTCCTTCCTCCTCTTCGCCTTCCCCTAGCCTTTCATTTCTTTTCTCCTCTTCCTTCTCTTCTTCTTCCTCTTCCTCCTCCTCCTTCCTCCAGCCTTTCATTTCCTTTCTCCTCTTCCTTCTCTTCTTCTTCCTCTTCCTCCTCCTCCTTCCTCCAGCCTTTCATTTCCTTTCTCCTCTTCCTTCTCTTCTTCTTCCTCTTCCTCCTCCTCCTTCCTCCAGCCTTTCATTTCCTTTCTCCTCTTCCTTCTCCTCCTCCTTCGTACTGCCTTTAATTTCTTTTCTCCTCTTCCTCCTCCTCCTCCTCCTCGTCCCTCCTCGTCATTTCTTTTCTCTTTTTTCTTCTCTTCTTCCTCTTCGCCTTCCCCCAGCCTTTCATTTCTTTTCTCTTCTTCTTCCTTCTCCTTCCTCCTCTTCGCCTTCCCCCAGCCTTTCATTTTTTTCCTCTTCCCCCTCTTCCTCCTCCTCCTCCTCCTCTTCCTCCTCCTCCTTCCCCCAGCCTTTCATTTCTTTTCTCCTCTTCTTTCTTCTCCTCCTTCCCCCAGCCTTTCATTTCTTTTTTTTTTCTCTTCCTCCTCCTCCTCTTCCTTCTCCCTGCCTTTCAATTCTTTTGTTTGCTGGAAGCTACTGGGAAGATCTCAAATGGTGATCATGTAACCCGGCGATGCTGCAACCATCATAAATACAGGGAGTCCTCGACTTGCAACAGCTCATTTAGTGACCGTTCAAAGTTACAGCAGCACTGGAAAAAAATCACTTATGACCATTTTTCACACTTATGACCATTACACCATCCCTCTGGCCATGTGATCAAAATTTGGACGTTTGGCAACTGAGTTGTATTTATTATGATGGTTGCAATGTTTGTTAGTGTGAGGACCAGTTGTAAGTCATTTTGACTTTGTAACCTTGAATGTTCGCTAAACAGATGGTTGTGAGTTGAGAACTACCTGCTTTCCAAATGGGCAGAGCGTGAAAGGGGCAGCATGAAATGATCTATCATTTATCCATGAGGGTTTATGTATTGTTAAGTGGATCCTGGAAGTGAATCAATCTTTAAGCCATGTTTCCTCTTTCAAGGTTTTTTCCTCCTTAAAAAAAAATAAATTCCCCATCACTATCTAATATCTTTTCATGAAAGCGTGCTGGGTGACTTTGGGCCAATCACCAGGAGGCGGTGAGTTCTAGTCCCATCTTGGACATGAAAGCTGGCTGGGTGACTTTGGGCCAATCACTAGGAGACAATGAGTTCTAGTCCCGCCTTGGACATGAAAGCTGGGTGGGTGACTTTGGGCCAATCACCAGGAGGCGGTGAGTTCTAGTCCCGCCTTGGACATGAAAGCTGGCAGGGTGGCTTTGGGCCAATCACTGGGAGACTATGAGTTCTAGCCCCGCCTTGGACATGAAAGCTGGCAGGGTGACTTTGGGCCAATCACCAGGAGGCGGTGAGTTCTAGTCCCGCCTTGGACATGAAAGCTGGCAGGGTGGCTTTGGGCCAATCACTGGGAGACTATGAGTTCTAGCCCCGCCTTGGACATGAAAGCTGGCAGGGTGACTTTGGGCCAATCACTAGGAGACGGTAAGTTCTAGTCCCACCTTAGGCACAAAAGCCAGTTAGGTGACTTTTGGCCAATCACTAGGAGATGGTGAATTCTAGTCCCACCTTAGCCATGAAAGATGGCTCGGTGACTTTGGGCCAATCAACAGGTGCTTACTTAGGCATGAAAATCTGTTGGCTGACTTTGGGCCAATCACCAGGAGACAGCGAGTTCTAGTTCCACCTTAGACACGAAAGCCAGCTAGGACCAATCACCAGGAGATGGTGAGTTCTAGTCCCGCCTTAGGCACAAAAGCTGACTGTGATTTTGGGCCAGTCCCTCTCTCACACCCAACCAGGGTTGTTGGGAGAATTGCAGGAGAAAGAAGCATTAGATATGTTCACTGTTTTGAGTTATTTGTACAAAAACACACAACAACGGCAGGATAATAATTGTTAAGGATATTGTTGCTGTGTTACCAACCAGCAGAGTGTAGAGCACAGAGAAACGTTGCCAAGAGCAATGAATAAGAGATGTGCAAACTGGTTTATCAAAAGTTTACTTTATAGTGAAAAAACAATCTCATAGTCTTTAAATCAATCCAAGTCTTTGCCAGTTAAATCAGTCCAGTGATACAAAATCTTCTTACCACACAAACAGTAGTTGGTTAGAATAAAAAACTCACTCTGGTTCACCAACCACGATGGTAGCAGATCCATCCAACGATGATAGCATAATGATAGCAACTCCTCACGCTATGGTAGCATATCAGACCATCAACTGAATATGTTACAGTACCTTTCTTAAATACATTTACAACTAGTGATTATCTAATTATACATGACTCAGCATTACAATGAATCAGCAGTAAAACTTTAAAGTTGAGGACCCAGTTGTGGGGGCAATAAGCTGACTTTGTATAAAAATATACAAAAGAATGAAGGCTATTGCTTAGCGCATTGTAAGCCGCCCTGAGTCTTCAGAGAAGGGCGGCATATAAATCAAATTTAAAAAAAAAAAAAAAAGTCACACAATACATATTCATATTGTGTGACTTTTTTTTTTTTTTTTTTTTTTTTTTTTTTAAATTTGATTTATATGCTATTTATTTTTACTTCCAAACCAATTTGATTGGTTTGGAAGTAAAAAGACTGGAATACTAAACGCAGAAAGTTTTGATCTCGAATTTGGATGGCATGCTTATTTATTTTATGACGACAAAGTAGATAAAGTATTTAAAAGCCATATACTTAGAGACTCCTTGATGAGAGTTTGGAAGAAGCACCGACTCAAATGGGATTACAAAATACCGCTATGGTTGGATCTTGGTCATACTTTGTGGAATACAAATATAATGTCACTCGGGGGGTTTTTATATAAAGAGGTTCTTTTTACAGATGCGGGCAGATGGCAGCTGAAGACATTACAGACACTGTTGGATGAAGGACTTAATCTAACTTGGTTATAATATAATCAATTACAATTGAGATGGAAAGAGGACCAAAAAACTGGTATTATGTTGCATGAGGAAGAATTGGTTAGACACATAAAAGAGAAAGGTCCAATGCATATTAAAAGGCTTTATAATGTTTTGCTAGAAAGGGACTCAGAAACTGAATTAGTTAAAGATTGTATGATTAAGTGGGCACAAAATTTTGAAGAACCAGTGATGTTGGAAACATGGGAAAAAATTTGGGTTCAGAATGTTAAATTTACACAGTCGCAGAATCTGAGGGAAAATTTCTATAAAATGTTTTATAGATGGCATTTAGATCCCAAAAAGTTATCATGTATGTACCCTAATGTTCAGCCAAAATGTTGGAGATGCGAATGTTTGGATGCTACGTATTATCATGTTTGGTGGACCTGTAGGAAAGTTAAGGCTTTTTGGATAAAAATTTGGTGGGTCATGCAGAATGTTTTGAAGAAAAAAATTCAGTTTTCTCCACAACTGTTTTTATTGGGTATAGTTAAGGGTTTTACATTGGGTGAAACAAAATTGATATTGTATATGATAACAGCAGCAAGACTGTTGATAGGTAAATACTGGAAGAATGAAGCTTTGCCCACTATCGAGGAATGGACTGTGAAGATGGCCAGTTTTGCAGAGATGGCGAAGATTTCAGCGTATTTAAAAGATTGTTCACAAGAGACTTATGAATGGGAATGGAAAAGGTGGATAGAATATGTTCAGAACAAATATCAAACTAGAAAGTATCAAATAGCCTTTATTTGAAAATAATGTATTAGAAATATTTTAATGCAAAGGGATAATGAGGGAAAAATTTTATAGGGGGAGGGACGGGTTCAGGCTTATATATTAGTGTCATTAGTTATGAGTAAGTAATAGGGAAGTCTGGGGGGGGGGAGGGTTAGGGAGGGTTAGGGAGGATGGGAGGTTTGGGGCGGGAGGTGGGGGGTGAAAAAGGGGGTGAAAATGTAATTGTAAAACTTTTGCAATAAAAAAAAAAAAATAAATAAATAAATAAAAAAATAAAATAAGAAAAAAAAAAATACATATTCATATTAAAGTCACAGAACACATATATTGCCTGGACAACTTATTAGGCTCAAACCATATCCTAACAATAATAATGATGATGATGATGATTATAACAGCAATTATTATCTCTTTTATTCATTAAACATGAAACCCAGTCAACTGAACATTTAAAAATGTGTCACAAATACGATTGACTGGTGCTAATGATTGATACAGGTTGCTGCCAGCGTCCTAGGTATCAACCAAGTATCTTCTTAAAATATATGATGTTCCGAGTAGCACAGTTTTTTGTAGTTCCGCTGGTGTTATTGCAGGAAGCTTCAATTTCTTGATGTGTTTTATAAAATTCTTGGACATGGTACCAAATGCCCCGATGACAATGGGTATCACTGTTACATGTTTCATCCATAGCCGTGTAGTTTCGATGGCCAGGTCGCGATATTTCATGATTTTTTCCAGTTCTTTTTCTTCGACTCTGGCATCTCCTGGTACCACGATGTCAATAAATTGCACGTTTCAGTTTTCGACAACTGTGATATCTGGCGTGTTGTGTTCCAAGTGACGATCTGTCTGTATTTGAAAGTCCCACAAGCTCTTCACCTTCTCATTTTCTATAACTTTTTCCACATTATGTTCCCATGACTTTTTGGATACAGGTAAGTCGTATTTTTTACATAATGACCAGTGGATTAATTTAGCAACTCGGTCGTGTCTAACTTTGTAATCAGTCTGCGCGATTTTGCTGCATTCACATATTAAAGGTGAAACAGTTTCGACTTTGTTGTTGCAAAGTCGGTGGTTTGGATTGTCGGTGGATTTTTGTATCTTTGCTTTCGTGGCATTAGTTTGTTGTGCTTGTTCTTGAGCAGCGAGTATTAAACCTTCCGTTTCTTTCTTGATGGTTCCCATCTTAAGCCATGCCCATGTAAAGTGGTCATCACATTTTCCTTCAATGTTTTTCAAGTGCTGTCCATGCAAAGCTTTGGTTTTCCATCTATTTAATCTGTCATCCAGCTGTTTTTCCTTATATTCTGCCTTTGTTTCTGTTGTTTTTATAATGTGCTCTGTTTTCATAGCCCGCAGCAATTTTTCTGTACTTTGGATACTATACTTTTGGATACAGGTAAGTCGTATTTTTACATATTATTATTATTATTATTATTATTATTATTATTATTATTATTATTATTATTATTTAATCTTTAGTGAGATTCATAGCCTTTGAGACTGGTTAATAGCTCAGCAGCTCGAGTCCTAACCAAGGACCTAGGAACTGTTAAGGTATCGTCGGAGGATGTAAGCTGTTCCGAGTAAGGTGGTTTTTTGTAGAGTCAAAATGTTCAAGTCCGGTAAATTTAGAATTTCTAAATAGCGGGGTAGCCCTTTGGGTATTGCTCCAAGGGCTCCAATTACAATCAGGACAACACACAATTTCTTTTTCCACAGTTGCTCAACTTCAATTTGCAAGTCCCAGTACTTTGTGATTTTTTCTTGCTGCTTATCTTCAATCCGTGCATCACCAGGTATTGCAATGTCAATGAACCATACTTTTTTCTTTTCAACTATTGTTATGTCAGGTGTGTTGTGGACCAAGTGCCTGTCAGTCTGAATCCTAAAGTCCCACAAGATCTTGAGTTTCTCATTCTCTAAAACTTTCTCAACCTGATGTTCCCAGTGGTTTTTGCTGTACTCAAATAAAAATTATTATTATTATTATTATTATTATTATTATTATTATTATTATTATTATTATTATTTTCCTGGAATAGCTGGACATTGCCTTTAGCTACTTTGGACTTCAACCCCCTCCAGCACCAGCAGACACAGCCAGAGGCCAAATCTATCATCTCAAACATCTGGCCTATTTCAGATTGCCTCTTAGCTGTTAGCTGCAATGATTTCTTTAAAAATTTATTACACAAGACTTATCTTCTTTTTTTTTTTTCCCTTTCTCGGGGCCACCCTATTAAATTAAAGTATCTTGTTCTTCGCCTGCTCGATTTAACGGCACATAAACATTCTAACCAAAACAGACCACTGGCTCATTACAACCGTTTATGAAATATTAAAAGGCTTTTTTCAAAATAAAAATAAAAACGAAATAAATTATTCAGCCGGGTGCCTTCCAGTGGTTTATAGGACAATGTGAGGAGGCCGAAGATACATCAAACGTAGGCGAGATACGGAGCGGAGAGACCGACCCAAAAAATGTGGAAGGCTTGCCTTCGACATGATAATTCCTGGGAATTAAATCTCAGGGGTGTTTAAACTGGTTTTATTACATTATAAACGGGGATGAAGAGTTTAAGGAACTTGAGTTGAAAATAAACCCCTAAAGGGTTGAGTTTGGGGCAGGCAGGGTCCATAAGAAGTCCGGAGTCACACGATTCCCTTTTGCGACCTTCTGACAAGCAAAGTCAATGGGATTCACTTAACAACCGTGTTACTAATTTATAAATAATAAGTTATAATAAATTACTAATAAATAAATGCAATGATTCACTTCACAACTGTGGCAAGGGAATGGGGCAAACTCACTGAGCAACATAAATTTGGGGCTCAGTTGTAGTTCGCAACTCGAGGACTACCTGTATAAGTAAGTCCTCAATTTACAGCAATTTGTTTAGTGACCATTTGAAGTTTCAACAGTGAAGTGACTTATGACCATTTTTCACACTTTCACACTGACCGCTGCAGCAGCATCCCCATAGTCACGTGATCGAAATTCAGATGCTTGGCCACTGGCGTGTACTTATGACAGTTGAGCAGCCTTGCGGTTATGTCAGGGGTGGGCAACTGTGGCCCTTTTACAACCCGTGGACTTCAACTCCCAGAATTCCTGAGACAGCCTTTTGCGATCACGTGATCCCAGAAACAGGGGTCATGTGACTGGGGGAATTCTGGGGGTTGAAGTCCCACCATCTTAATAGCTGCTAAGGTCGAGAAAACTTGGATTAGAGAAAGGATGTTCCCTAGGTCAAAAATTGTAGAAGAGGTATGGTCCTCAATTTCGGACTACAATGTCAGCTTTTTGGTCATTAAGCGATGCAGTGTTTAAGTGAACCACGACCTATTTTACAATCCTGTGAAGGTCAGTCCTGAAGGTCATGAAACCACTACAGTGGTTAACTGAATTATGTGGTTGTTAAGGGTGGTGGAATCGAAACTTGATTATTGGGAATAGGGAAAGGAGGAAGGAACCATTAAGGAGTCAGAAAACAGTATTGATGATGTTAGCTAGTATGGTAATGAAATGTCTTCAAGAAAACAGTCAAGCTCAGAGAACACAAGGAGCCCACAGTCATACTACTACTACTACTACTACTACTACTACTACTCTCCACCAACCTCACTCCCTTCTAGCACTGATGATGTTACCTAATTAAGTCATGAAACAGCTGCAAGAAAATAATCAAACTCAGAGAGCACCAAGCACTCACAGTTGTTTTCTTCCTCTTCCTCCTCCTCGTCCTTTCCACAGACCCCACTCCCTTCTAGCACTGATGAGGTTACCTAGTTGGGTCATAAAACGTCTGCAAGAAAACAATCAAGCAGAGAAAGCACCAAGGCCCCCTCATCAGAAAAGATTACTCAGTCCTGCAGAAGAAGAACTTGTAAGACAGGACCTCCAAATACAGGAAATCCTCAACTTTTCACACACCCCCAAGGACTCCCTACCCAAGTTCCCCAACCAACATGGTTGGAGGCTGGGAATTTTGGGCGTTGCAGTCCCAAATCATCAAGAAGACCTTTTCAGAAAGGCCACTGTTGTCCGTTACCTTTACCCATAACTCTCTTCCAACATTTGAGGGGCTGCCACAGAGAAGAGGGAGGGTCAGTCAGCCTATTTTCCGAAGCACCTGAAGGCAGGAGAAGAAGCAACGGATGGAAACTCATCAAGGAGAGAAGCAACTTAGAACTAAGGAGGAATTTCCTGAGAAATTGTGAGAACAATTAATCAGTGGAACAAAAGTTGTGAGTGCTGCTCCATCCCTGGAGGTAATTTAAGAAGAGATTGGACATTTTTCTGAAATGGTATAGAGCTGTGATGGCAAACCTATGGCACGCGTGCCACAGGTGGCACGTGGAGCCATATCTGTGGGCACGCAAGCATTGTCCTAGCACAGCTCTAACATGCATGCGTGCACCGGCCAGCTGATTTTCAGGCCTTCCAGGCCCACCGGAAGTTGGCAAACAGGCTGTTTCCGGCCTCCAGAGGGCCTCAGGAGGGTTGGGGAGGGCCGTTTTCGCCCTCCCCAGGCTCCTAGAAAGCGTCTGGAGCCTGCGGAGGGTGAAAAACAGGCCTTCCGGTCGCACCGGAAGTTGGGAAACGGGCTCTTTCAGGCCTCCAGGGGGGTGGGAAGGCTGCTTTCATCCTCCCCAGGCTCCAGAGGCTTTCTAGGAGCCTGGGGAGGGTGAAAACAGCCCTCCCGAACCCCCCTGAGGCCCTCTGAAGGCCGGAAGGGCAAAAAATGGGCCTATCGGGCCCACCGTGCCATCGCGTGCCAAAAAGGGTGGGGAATGCAGGGGGTCACGCACGTATGCGCTGTGGGAGTGGGGCGCATTGAATTATCGGTGTGGACACACATGTGTGTGACTCTCCCACGCTCCCCCCGAGTTTGGCACATGACGGCAAAAAGGTTAGCCATCACTGGTATAGAGCAGGAGGTTGGACTAGAAGATCTCCACGGTCCCTTCCATCTCTGTTATTCCATTTATACCATAATGAGCAATAACTAAGGGAACTAGGTGGGATTGTCTAACAAAGAGAAGGACTAGGGGTGACATGATAGCAGTCTTCCAATATCTGAGAGGCTGCCACAAAGAAGAGGGAGTCAAGCAATTCTCCAAAGCACCTGAAGGCAGGACAAGAAGCAATGGGTGGAAACTAATCTAGGAGAGAAGCAACCTAGAATTAAGGAGAAACTTCCTAACAGCGAGGACAATTAACCAGCGGAACGACCTGCCACCAGAAGTTGTGGGTGCTCCAACACTGGAGGTTTTTAAGAAGAGACTGGACAGCCATTTGTTCAAACACACGCTGCATGCCTGCACATGCGCAGCACGCACCAAATATGCGCTTCGCACGGGAAAAGGAGGCTTGGGAAGGTAAGTAGAACGGCGAGGGGGGGGAATAGCTGTGCCGCGCGATTTAGATTCATTAGAAAGCTTTCTAGCAATTTTAAATCATGCAGCACAGCTGATCGTCGGAAATACCGGTTCGAAGGAACTGGTAGCATTTTTTTACTACCGATTCGCCCGAACCGGTGCAAACCGGTAGCATTTCATCACTGGGATAGGGTCTTGAGGGTTGGACTAGAAAACCTCCAAGGTTCCTTCCAACTCTGTTACTCTATATCATGGCCCCGGTTTTATCTCCCAGGTTGAGCTACAGGATCCAATTATTCTCTTTAAAAAATTAATTAGTCGGGATCCTTCTTTGTGGCTTCCTCTCTGCTTCATACAACTCCGCCCCCTTCCCGCCCCCCACTCCCCAAATTCTTTTGACAGCCTGGTTGTGAAAAGGGTAAAAAAACATTTTTTTTTACACCCCTCGAACATGGTTTTTTTTCATCTCTAAAGCAAATTTGACGACACGTTCCTTTGCCTCTCCGGTGCATTAGCCAGAGATGCTATTTTAATAGGAGCCCGAGTGAATCACACCGTCGACACATAGGAGAACAAGGATGCATTTTGAATTTTTTTCAAAAAATAAAAAATAAAAATGAGATTTTTTTTTTCCAGCCCGAAAAAGCAGAGAGAGAACAGAGAGTCGCAAAAAGACGTTAAAAAATCACACGCAATTTGCCGCTGCTGATCGGCTCCAGCCGCAGAGGCTTTGAGAAACCGAAAGGCAGGGATAACTACAGTCCTCGACTTACAACAGTTCATTTAGTGACTATTCAAAGTTACACCGGCATTGCAAAAAGTAACTTACGACCGTTTTTTTCACACTTATGACCGTTGCAGCATCCCCATGGTCACGTGATCAAAACTCAGACGCTCAGCAACTGACTCATATTTATGACGGTTTGCAGTGTCCCCAAGGGTCACGCGATCCCCTTTTTAACGACCTTCTGACCACGGGGAAACCACGGAGTCCACGGGGAAACCAGATTCACTTAACAATATGGGTAGTCCTTGATTTGAGCCCCCAATTTCTGTTGCTCAGTGAGATGTTTGCGAAGTGGGTTTTGCCCCCTTTTACGACTTTTCTGGCCACGGGCAGTGGTGGGATTCAGCCAGTTCGCACCTATTCGGTAGAACCGGTTGTTAATTTTCTAAGCAATTCGGAGAACCGGTTCTTGGAAGAAATCTTATTTTGTTTTTTCCCCCCTTTACGGGGCTAATCCTGTAAGGAAGGCAGGAAGGAAACATTCTGGTGGTGTTTCTAGCCTAATCTTTATTGCCCTGCTTATAGAAACTGCCTCTCTGGTTAACCCTTGTTACATTGTAACAGTAAGGTGAAGCACCATCAACGTGAGTGACATTGAGTTGGCCACACCCACATGGTCAGATGACCACCAATCCATGCCTACCCAGCTGGTCATTAGGGCAGAGAACCAGTTGTTAAATTATTTGAATCCCACCACTGGCCGCGGGTGTGAAGCGAATCACTGCAGTTAATAAGCTAGCAACCTGGTTGTTAAGTGAATCTGGCTTCCCCATGGATTTTGCAAGTTGCAAATGATGATCACACGACCTTGGGACACTGCAACCGTCGTAAGTATGAACCGGTTGTCAAACGTCTGGATTTTGATCACGTGGCCATGGGGATGCTGCAAAGGTCATATAACTATGAAAAACAGTCCTAAGTCACACGCTTCAGGGCCGTTGTAACTTTGGACGGTCACTAAACGAGCTGTTTGGTCAGTCGAGAATTCCCTGTAGTATTCCTCATATAACCACTGCAGCAATTCAGTTAAGAACATCGGCAAGAAAGGTCGTAAAACGAGGCAAAGCTCACTTCCCCAATATTTCACTTTTTAGCCACGGAAACGGTAGACCTAACGCTGTGGTCGTAAATCGAGGACGACCTGAAAACGGCTGTTTTTAAAACCTGTAATTTTATTTTATTTTTTTTCTTCTCTCTTTTCTTTTCTTTCCCATTTTAGCCTAACCTAACCTCTCTGTCGAAAAGAAAGCAGGCGCGGGGAGGGCAGGAAACGCGAGCCGCCATTGCTAAGGAAACGAGAAATCAAGTGGGCTGTTTGGCCCGTCAGGGAAGCAAGTCGAGCAGACCAAGATTAGGCCATGGCTAATTGAAGGTTAATTTCTCATCTCCCCTGGAAAGGAGATGGTGGATGGCAAGCAAGAGAAAGCTGTGGAAATTTTAGCGCAGGAGGGAAGAAAGAATGTGGGGCGCGGAGGGGGTGGGTGGCAAAGGAATTAGCATTCATGGGAGGGGAGGAAAATGTTGAGGGGTTCACACACAGGGGTGTGTTTGTGTGTTTGTTGCGTGAGGAGGATGTGGCTTCGTCTCAAGAGACTCCCTCCAGATTCTTCCTTCTTTCTTTAAATCCAGGCTGCCTCCAACCAGAGAGAGCTATAATTCATATTGGAGACTGATTGATATCCCATTCAGACTGGGATATCGCCATTCGTTTTTATCAAGGGAAGCATTTCAGGAGTCAAAATTTCTTCGGTTGCTTGGAAAAGCACCGTCTTCTTCCGTGTTAGGAGAAAAGGGGGGGGGAACTCCCTAAAAATTAAACAATGAATGCTGAACTAAGAGCTTTTTCCTTGAGAGGCTGTCTGTTTACAGGGAGTCCTCAACTTACGATCATTCATTTAGTGACCTCCTCCCCTTCTTCTTCCTCCCCAACCTTCTCCTCCTCCTCCTCCTCCTGTCAATCCTTCTTTTCTTCCTCCCCCTTCTCCTTCTTCTCCTCTTCCTCCTTCTCCCTTCCCTCTTCCCCTTCCCCTGTCCATTGTTCTCCTTCTTCTTCTCCTCCTCTTCCTCCCCCTCCTCCTCCTCCTCTTCTTCTCTCCTCCTCCCATCCTTTTCCTCCTCCGCTTTCCTTTTCTCCTTTTTTCTTTTCCTTCTTCTCTTTCTTCTCCTCCTCTCCTCCTCCTTCTCCTTCTCCTTCATCTCTTCTTTTCTCCTCCTCCCCATCCTCCTCCTTTCTCTCGTCTTACTCCTTCTCCTTCTCCTTCTCCTTTCCATTTTCTCCCTTCCCTCATCCATTGTTCTCCTTCCCCTCTCTTCTTCCTCCTCCTTTTTCTTCTCCTTCTCCCTTCCCTTTTCTCCCTTCCCTCATCCATTGTTCTACTTCTCTCCTTCCCCTCCTCCTCCTCCTCCTCCTTTTTCTTCTTTCTCCTTCTCCTCCTTCTCCTTTTCCTTCTCCTTCGTCTCTTCCCTCCTCCTCCCCATCTTCCTCCTTTCTCTCCTCTTTCTCCTTCTCCCTTCCCTTTTCTCCCGTCCCTCATCCATTGTTCTCCTCCTCCTCTCTTCCTCCTACCTTTTTCTTCTCCTTCTCCCTTCCCATTTTTCCCTTCCCTCATCCATTGATTTTTCTCCTTCTCCTCTCCTTCCCTTCCTCCTCCTCCTCCTTTTTCTTCTCCTTCTCCTTCGCTCTTCCCTCTTCCCCCTATCCAGCAGTAAGTTTCAGATTATTATTATTATTATTTTTATTTATATGCTGCCCTTCTCCGGTGACTCAGGGAGGCTTACAATGCGTTAAGCAATCGCCTTCATACTTTTTGTATATTTTTACAAAGTCAGCTTATTGCCCCCACAAACTGCGTCCTCAATTTACCTACCTTAGAAAGGATGGAAGGCTGAGTAAACCTTGAGCCTGGTGGGATTTGAACTTACTGAAGTTGTAACTCCAGTTAGCTGGAGTTAAATTACAATGCATTAGTCAATGCATTAGTCTGCTGAGCTATCCAGGCTCTTACTTACCAGTTATTATTATCTTACTACCAGTTCACTTTGTGCACTCACTTTGTGTGCTCGCCCGGTTCACATGCGTGTCTGTCTTCTGTGCATGCATCAGCCTTCCGCACGTGCAATTTGCTCACTTGCGCACTTTTCATGCATGCGCATGGCCTTGGAGCCAGGGTGGGTGGGCGGGGGCAGGCCCACCCACAATCGCCGCTACCGGTTTGGGAAAATCGGTCCGAACCAGCTGAATACCATCTCTGCCTCTTTCCCCATCCATTGTTCTCCTTCTTCTCATCCTCCCCATCTTTTTCTTCTTACTTCTCCTCCTCCTCTTTTTCCCCTTTCTTCTCCCAAACCATCTTCCTCCTCCCCCTCCCCCTCCTCCTCCTCCTCCCTCTCCCCCTCCTTAATTTTTGAATGCTTTCCTAGATATCACACGTCCTGCAAAGTAGCAGATCAGGTTGGAAATATCATAACCTTTCTCTCTTCCTTTATTTCTACTATCAGGGAGATTTATTTTTCCAAGACGAAAAAAGGGGAGAGCAACGGCATCTACCACCGTCTCTTAATCTGGAACGGCAAAGATGAAATTAATCATAATATCGTTGGGTTGCAATCATCTGCAAACAAACCTATTCATGAAATTCCGTGGCTTGGGCTGCACTTCTACCACACCTGTCTTTGACAGAGGGTATCCTGGTAGTGTTTGCATTGCTGAAAATAGATTTTGAGCTTTTATTTTTAATAAAAAAAAGATTTTTTTCCAAGGCAAAAGTCTCCACTGGGCCATTTAGGAGATGCAAAATGCCAGTAGCTAGCTGAACTCTGCTTGGCTCATAAATCTGAAGGTGCTTAGGACTCAGCGTGGAATTTGCAAAGATTAAAGTGCTGAAGGATTGGAAGATAAAGTTGATTATAATCTTCTTAGGGCCATAGTTCTATTACTCGTGTCTTCAGCAGTAGCCTAAAATGGGGA
>NW_027256881.1:342969087-343039087 GCF_029215685.1 Pituophis catenifer annectens
AAAATCCCCATTTCCTCCCAATCAGCTGGGACTTGGGAGGCAGAGAATAGATTGGGGCAGGGCCAGTCAGAATTTTTACTACCGGTTCTCCGAACTACTCAAAATTTCCGCTACCGGTTCTCCAGAACTGGTCAGAACCTGCTGAAACCCACCTCTGCCCCTGGTCCTTCTTTTCATTAAGCTAAACATACTCAATTCAAGCAACTGTTCTTCATATGTTTTATCCTCAAGTCCCCTGATCCTCTTTGTTGCTCTTCTCTGCACTCTTTCTAGAGTCTCCACATCTTTTTTACATCGTGGCGACCAAAACTGGATGCAATATTCCAAGTGTGGTTTTACCAAGGCATTATAAAGTGGTATTTGTTCAACCCCATGCTCCACCCCACTTTGAATTCCAAGGATCCTTATGATCTAATTCCAAACAGGTGCTGGCTCGGTGTTGGGCCTATGCATAAGATATTTACCAATAAATGGATGGGGAAAGCAATGGGTGGAAACTAATCAAGGAGAGAAGCAACCTGGAACTAAGGAGAAATTTCCTGACAATGCAAACAGTTAATCAGTGGAATAACGTGCCACCAGAAGTTGTGAATGCTCCAACACTGGAGGTTTTTAAGAAGAGATTGGACAACCCCATGTCTAAAATGGTAGAGGGTTGGACTAGAAGACCTCCGAGGCCCCTTCCAACTCTGTGATTCTGTTATTTTTTTATTTCTTGATCTCTTTCCCTTCCTGTCTTTTTTCCGAGCAGCATGTCGAGTTTCTTTCTCCCTGTCGTTGCCACCAATTTCTGGCTGGGTTGCCATGGCAGCCGCTGAACGGACAATATGTGATTGAGTTTCATGTACTCGCCCGCTGTCGGAGAAAGATCACCACTTGGGGAAGACAAGAGGCAAGGAAAAAGCAGGGGGCTGCCCAGTCCCTTGATAGCAGCACCCCCAGATCATCCTGATCCCTTGAAATCAGAATCAGAATAGAGCTGGAAGGGACATTAGAGGTCTTGTAGTCCAACCCTCTGCTCAGGAAGGAGACCCTATACCATTCCAATCAAGTGATTGTCCAGTCTCCTCTTGAAAACTTCCAGTGTTGGAGAATTCACAACTTCTGGAGGCAAACTGTTCCACTGGTCAATTGTCCTCATTGTTAAGAAGTTTCTTCTTAATTCCAGGTTGCTTCTCTCCTTGATTAATTTCCATCCGTTGTTTCTTGTTTTGCCCTCTGGCGCTTTGGAAAAATAAATTGACCTTTATTATAATTTGTGGCAGCCTCTCAAATACTAGAATACTATTATCATGTTCTCCCCCTCCAGTCCTTCTTTTCTCTAGACTAGCCAACCCCAAATCCTGCAACCGTTTTAGTCTCTAGGCCGAATGGATTGATTTTCCAAAGCACCAGAAAGCAGGACAAGAAGCAATGGGTGGAAACTAGTCAAGGAGAGAAGCAACCTGGAACTGAGGAGAAATTTCCTGACAGTCAGAACAATTAATCAGTGGAACGAGTTGCCTCCAGAAGCTGTGGGGGCTCCATCACTGAAGGCTTTTAAGAAAAGTTTTAACGGAATTGGAAGGGACCTTGGAGATCATCTAGTCCGACCCCCCCGCCCAAGCAGGAGACCCTACACCATTTCTGACAGATGGCAGTCTAATCTCTTCTTGAAAGCCTCCAGGGATGAAGCTCCCACAACCTCCGAAGGCAACTTCTGTTCCATGGGTTGATTGTTCTCACAGTCAGAAAATTCATCCTTATTTCCAGGTTGAATCTCTCCTTGTTCAGTTTCCATCCATTATTCCTTATCTGGCCTTCACATGTTTTGGAAAATAGCTTGACTCCCTCCTCTCTGTGGCAGCCCCTCAAATATTGGAAGACGGCTATCATGTCTCCCCTGGTCCTTCTCTTCACTAGACTAGCCATCCCTGTCAGGAATGGTGTAGGGCCGTCATGGCGAACCTATGGCACATGTGCCACAGGTGGCACGTGAAGCCATATCTGTGGGCATGTGAGTGTTGCCCTAGCTCAGCTGCAGTGCCGGCCAGCTGATATTCAGGCCTTCTGGGCCCACTGGATGGGCCTCCAGAGGGCCTTTGGGGCAGCGGGGAAGGCCATTTTCACTCTCCTCAGGCTCCAAGAAAGCCTCTAGAGCCCGGGGAGGGCTAAAAACAGGCCTACCAGGCCCACCTGTAACCGTTTTGCCGTCGTGTGCCAAAAACGGGGGGAGTGCAGGGGGGGGTCATGCGTTCATGCACGGGGGCGGGGCATGGGGGCATTGAATTACACACGCATGACCCCCCCCCACTCCCCCCGTTTTTGGCACGCGACGGCAAAAAGGTTAGCCATCACTGGTGTAGGGTCTCTTACTTGAGCGGGGGGTTGGACTAGATGACCTATAAGGCCCCTTTCAACTCTGTTATTCTGTTATTACAACATTGAAATGCCAATGAATGAAACAGCGCCTTGTTCAGTCAGACTCCAGTCTTCAGAACTGGAGAAGCTTCTTGGATGAGAAGCGAAATACCTTCTTAAGCTCAGTTATCCCACAATTAAAATATTTTCTTCCTAAACCCTTTCAGAACCTTCTGGATCGGGAAGAATGTTCCAAAGGTGGGGTTTTTTTTTTTTTTTCAAAAGGCAACTGGACTTCCTTTGTTTGTTTGTTGTTGTTGTTTTTTGTTTTCTTTTGAAGAAGTTTCACTTCTCATCCAGGAAGCTTCTTCAGTTCTTGGATAAGAAGCGAAAAGACAAAGCAGAAAGTCCAGTTTCACCTTTGGGACCACCGTGACCTGGATGACGGAAAATCTTCATAGTTTAGTTTAGTTTATTGGATTTATATACTGCCCTACTCCCGAAGGACTCAGGGCGGTGAACAGCCACAAAGTAAAATACATATATACAAAATTTAAAAGCTGAATAAAACCGAATTAAACAGTTTGGCCCCAGACAGAATTAAAACACCCCAATAATTTAAAAACAAATTAAAATTTACATTTTAAAAGGAAAAAGGGAGAAAATGAAGATTAGGCCAGGCCAGCTTGATGGAATAAAAAGGTCTTGAGGGTGCGGCAGAAGGTGCGTAGGTCCGGGATCCTCCGTATCTCGGGGGGGAGCTTGTTCCAGATAGTAGGTGCCCCCACAGAGAAGGCCCTCCCCCTAGGGGCCGCCAGTCGACACTGTTTGGCCGACGGCACCCGGAGGAGCCCCTCTCTATGAGAGCGTACCGGTCGGTGGGAGGCTACTGGTGGTAGCAGGCGGTCCCGTAAGTAACTAGGTCCTAAGCGCTCTAAAGGTGGTAACCAAAAACTTGAAGCGCACCCGGAAGACCACCGGGAGCCAGTGCAACTTGCGCAGGGGAGGTGTTACCTGGGAGCGCCATGTCGCTCCCATAACCACCCGCGCAGCCGCACTCTGCGCCAGTTGGAGCCTCCGGGTGCTCCTCAAGGGGAGCCCCATGTAGAGAGCATTACAACAGTCCAGGCGGGACTGGACATAGACAGTCAGTCAGTCAGTCAGTTAGTCAGTCCAGAATCAAAAACCTGCAGGACACCCCAGGTCTGGAGAAGTCAACACACCGTCTGAGGCAGGGGTGGGTTCTACTTACCTTTACCACTGGTTCGCAACAGGAGCGTGCGTGCATGCTTGCTTTGCTCGCGCATGCGTGCACACTTCTGTGCATGCACAGATCGTCCATGATGACGTCTTGGCGGGTGGGCGGAGCCTCTCACCGCTTTTACTACCGGTTCGCAAGAACCGGACTGAACCGGGAGCAACCCACCGCTGGGCCGAGGGGAAGACGGTGCGAAATTTCTCCCCTATCGTTGTTAAGCAAATATATAGATCTCGCCTGTCCCCAAGAATTCAGCTCAACTGGAGGGCATATATATCTCTCTCTCCCGTCACTCGAAATGAGGCCTGTCATTTCAAAACGGATGTGATTAATACACCCAGACTCATAACGTGCGGGTGGGGGGGGGCGGGGGAGAGACGAGGAGAGGGAAGAAACGAAGGAGGAATTTTGCCCATATGGTATGTGATAGCCACGCATTTGTCATTCATTTAAACAAAAAACAGCCCTCAGGATATCATTCATCCAACTGCTTAAGACACAATTTAAACCTTCGCCTCACCCCACCCCATGGATTTTATTTAATATCCAGAGCAGGGGTGAAATCCAGCAAGTTCTGACAGGTTCTGGAGAACCGGTAGCAGAAATTTTGAGCAGTTCGGAGAACCGGAAGTGGAAATTTTGAGTAGTTCGGAGAACCGGCAAATACCACCTCTGGCTGGCCTTAGAATGGGGTGGGAATGGAGATTTTGCAGTATCGTTCCTCTGCCATGCCCACCAAGCCACGCCCACCAAACTACACCACGCCCACCAAGCCACGCCCACAGAACTGGTAGTAAAAAAGTTTGGATTTCACCACTGATCCAGAGCTTCTGCACATACCGTGTTTCCCCGAAAATAAGACCCTGTCTTATATTTTTTTTGAACCCTGAAATAAGTGCTTGGCCTTATTATCATGCGCTGAAAAGTCCAATTGGGCTTATTATCAAGGGATGTCTTATTTGGGGGGGAAATAGGGTAGTCCTTGACTTGCGACCACCATTGAGCCCCAAATTTCTGCAAACGTTAAGTGAGATGTTTGTTAAGCGAGGTTTGCCTCCGTTTGATAACGTTTCTTGCCGCCGTTGTTAAGTGAATTGCTGCGGTCGATAAGTTGTGAAGGGAATCCGGCTACTGCAGGAAATAAGAAAATTCAAAAATAAAAATAGTATGTAGGTATATAAGTTAGAAATGCATATAAGTATTATTCTGCTTTAAGATGCCGTATTTTTCAGCATATAAGACGCACCTTAGTTTTTGGAGAGGAAAATAAGAAAACAGCTGATTGGCAGGTGGATCGGCCTCCTGGAATACCCCCAATCAGCTGTTGCCAGAGGTGAATTTTAGCAACAGGTTCCTTGGTTGTGAGCTCTGTGCCTTGCTTTTTTTTTTTTTTTTTTTGCATTTTTGTCTGCCTCTGAAACTTCTGAAACTCCATTTCAGAAAAAACTTTTTTTTCCTGCCTCTGAAAGCCTCCGAAACAGAGCTTCAGAAAAAAAAAAAAGCCTCTGAAGCTCTGTTTGGGGGCTTCTTTTCTTTTTTCTTTTTTATTGAAAAGTTTTAAAAAGTTTTACAAATATATCCCCCTCCCCCTTCCCTCCCTCCCCCCTCTCCCTTCCCACCCACCCCCTCCCAGCTTCCCAGAGCAAAATATAGGGTATAACATTAAACAATCCTAATCTAACGTAATCTAACTAACTGTAGCCTCCTACCTCCCTCTTGTACTTAAACTCCCCTTTTACTAAGCTAAATTTAGATACTTAATAACATCTCTTTATTCATTCATAAACTATTTGAAATTTTTTAGTCCGATATTTGCTTTGAATATAATCCATCCATCTTCTCCATTCCAGCATATATTTCTCGTTTGAATGGTCCTTCAAATATGCTGAAATTTTGGCCATCATTGCTAAGTTTGCTACTTTTAATGTCCATTCTTGAATAGTAGGCAAATCTGCCTTCTTCCAGTACTGCGCCACCAACAATCTTGCTGCAGTTATTAAATTCAAGATCAAATTAGTTTCTATAACCGTACAGTCTGTAATTATACCCAACGAAAACAGCTGTGGAGTAAACTTTATCCTCTTTTTAAGGATATTTTGAATAATCCACCATATTTTTATCCAAAATGCCTTAACCTTTTTACAAGTCCACCATACATGGAAATAAATAGCATCATTGCAGTCACATCTCCAACATTTAGATTGTAAATTCGGATACATGCAAGCTAACTTTTTGGGATGTAAATGCCATCTATAAAACATTTTGTAAAAAATTTCTCTCAAATTTTGCACTTGCATAAATTTTACATTTCTTACCCATATTTTTTCCCATGTCTCCATCTTTATTGGTTCTTCAAAGTTTTATGCCCATTTTATCATACAATCCTTAACTAACTCTACTTCCGAGTCTGTTTCTATCAATATATTATACAACCTTTTTATATGCATTTGACTCTGGTCTCTAATTTGTTTTACCAAGTTTTCCTCATTTTGTGTAATACCAATTTTCTGATCTTTTCTCCATCTAGCTTGTAATTGTCCATACTGAAACCAAGTTTGAATTACCCTTTCTTCTTTTAATACACTTTTCTTTTCTGAAGCTTCGTTTCTGATGCTTTTTTCAGCCTCTGAAATCTCCGTTTGAGAAGCCGGGAGGGGCTACATTCGGAGTATAAGACGCACCCAGATTTTCACCCTCTTTTGGGGGGGAAAAAGGTGCGTCTTATACTCTGAAAAATACGGTAGTTGGAGACAAGACATGCTGAAAGTATACCAATGTGTAACAATGTTGTGTTAGAATAATCTTCTTTTGTTTGAGGCCCTGCTAAGGAGACATTCCTTAATGCCAAGGAGATAGAGATAAGAAAAGGCCATGCTTGCAAAATATTTTATGGATATAGTTATGAGGAGGTGTTGATGAACATGTAATTAGAGGAAGAGATGATGTTGTCTCTGAAGGTGCCTCGGATTAGCTGTGATCGGTCACTGGATCCGATGTAGGAGGGGCATGGGGGGGGTCATCGGGATCGAAAACTATAAAATGTAATGCTTTTGAAATTTCAGTGTGTGACTGTTGCCTCAAACCTCAATTTGGGGGTCTGGCTGAAAGACTCACCGCATTTCTGCAAACTGCTATCATTATTATTATTCTTTTCTTTTTAATAACATCTCTTCGTTTTCATCGATCCATACTTGTGGGTTGAATTCTTTCCCAACACTACCCCCGTTGAATTTGCTCGTCAAAAGGTCGCCAAAGGCAATCACGTGACTTCGGGACACAGCAACGGTCATAAGTATGAAGCAGTTGCCAAGCAGCTGGAATCCGTCTTAAATCCGTCTTGCGGGGCTCGCCTGGAAATATCAAAAGGGCACCAAAAGGGGCCACATGCGCCCCCCGTCCCGTGGCCCGTTTTCAGCCTCCCTGGTCTCATGCAGCATGCTGCCGGCCAAACACAGACCCCACGGAGGCCTCCACGGACCGTGTTTTGGCCATCAGAGTGCTGCTGGAGGCCGGGGAGGCTGAAAACGGGCTGTGCGGGGGCCTCCCAGGACCTCTGCAGGGCCCGTTTTTTGCCAGCAGTGTGCTGCTGGAGGCTGGGGAGGCTGAAAACGGGCTGTGCGGGGGCCTCCCAGGACCTCTGCAGGGCCCGTTTTTTGCCAGCAGTGTGCTGCTGGAGGCCGGGGAGGCTGAAAACGGGCTGTGCAGGGGCCTCCCAGGACCTTGCAGGGCCCGTTTTTTGCCAGCAGAGTGCTGCTAGAGGCCGGGGAGGCTGAAAACGGGCTGTGCGGGGGCCTCCCAGGACCTCTGCAGGGCCCGTTTTTTGCCAGCAGAGTGCTGCTGGAGGCCGGGGAGGCCGAGAATGGGCTGCGCAGGAGCCTCGTAGGGCTTCTGCGCAGTCCGTTTTTGGCCGGCAGGGTGCTGCTGGAGGCCGGGGAGGCCGAGAATGGGCTGCTCAGGAGCCTCGTAGGGCTTCTGCGCAGTCCGTTTTTGGCCGGCAGGGTGCTGCAGGACATGTCCGACCCATCTCCCCACCCCCGCCCCACCCTCGCCTGCCCCACCCCCACCAGCCCTCGAAGGAGAACTACAATGTCGATCCGGCCCTTGAAGAAATCCCGTTTGACACCCCTGCACAGACCCTTTATTATTTTTTAATAATAATTATTATTTAATAATAATAATAATAATAATTTAATAATATTTTTTTTATTTTTTAAGTTAATTTTTTTAACTTTCCTGATCACCCCAATACAAGTTGCTCACCGCTTCCCACAGCTGCTAAATACCAGATCCTCCTGTTTGTAAGAGCGGTTTCATCTCTTTCGTAGCCATCGGCCAAAATTTCACAGAGTGTTTCAACCTGCAAAGCCGGCGCCTTTAAAAGCACATAAAAGCCCAGTCTCGCCGGTCTGTTGTATCGTATGAAATTTTGGCAACTCTAAATAAATAAAGGGAATCAAAATGAATTCTTGTACTCGGCTAGCTTCAGCAAAAGGCCGCAAAGCACTCCGATACGAAGAAGTCATGTTCTGCTTTGATTTTCATGCTTAAAAGAACTTTTTCACACACACATCCCTAATATTCCCATCGGAAACAAGACTTCCTCATAACGCTGCCCAAATTCTAACTATTTAATCGTCTCACCATTTGCATTGGGGACCCTGTCGAACGCTCTCTTATTTTAATGCACATTTTAAATCACTTTCTTTTTTTTTTCCCAATTGGGTATGAGGTCCACTTTTCTCTTTTTCTTCTTAATCTCTTTGGTGGATGGCTTAATTATACAGAAGTCCATTCGTGTCGTGCCTGATCTGAGGTGCGTATCAACGGCGAAGCTGGGGCTAGGAAAAGGTATGGATTCTGACCCAGGCTGACCTCAGATGCGGCTTCTGTATTCACCGTGCGTCTTAAGGTTTAATTATCCATCATTTTTATCCTGAGGAAGCTACTGGCGTTCGGTTTCGGGGATTGGCTTTGCATGCTAACCATCTCGGGCAGCTCTAGGTGAGACCGAGGTGGACATCTGCTCTGGTTTATATATTTATTTATCTCTACCGCCCACCACACGGTACGTGCCTGTGGGCGATTTACAGAGAAAACAGGAAAAGGGATACAGTCATATAAAGTCGGTTTGGTCTAATGGTTAAGGCACCAGGGTAGAAAGCAGGAGATGATGAGTTGTAGTACCAATTTAGGAGGAAAGCTGGCTGTGTTTTTGGGCCAATCACCAGGAGACAGTGAGTTCTAGTGCCACTTTAGGAATGAAAGCTCTCTGGGTGATTTTGGGTCACCAGGAGACAGTGAGTTCTAGTGCCACCCTAGGAACAAAAGCTAGCTGAGTCATGTTGGGCCAATCACCAGGAGACTGTGAGTTCTAGTGCCACCTTAGGCATGAAAGCTCACTGGGTGACTTTGGGTCACCAGGAGACAGTGAGTTCTAGTGCCACCCTAGGAACGAAAGCTAGCTGAGTCATGTTGGGCCAATCACCAGGAGACTGTGAGTTCTAGTGCCACCTTAGGCATGAAGGCCAACTGGATGACTTCGGGCAAGTCAGGAGACAGTGAGTTCTAGGCATGAAAGGTGACTGGATGACTTTAGGGCTTAGGCCAGGAGTCAGCAACCTGCAGCTCTGGAGCCGCATGTGGCTCTTTCATCCCACTGCTGCGGCTCCCTGTCACTTAAAATATGCATCACAACCGCCAATGTGTGAAATCCACCAGCATGCAATTTATTGAGCTTTTCGACTCCCGGTAGGCCAACCATGGAAAAATCCAAGAAAAGAAAAGTTTCAGAAGAAGAAGAAAACAAAACAAAACTATATATGCTAGTTTTGTGGCCGCTCAGGAAATAGTCAGGCATGGGAAGGGTTTTGTGGTTCCCGGTGTTTTCTTTTCTTTGGAAAATGGGTCCAAGTGGCTCTATGAGTGTTTAAGGTTGCCGACACCTGGTTTAGGCCAATCACAGGAGATGGTGAGTTCTAGTCTCACCTTTGGCATTTTGAGCCAATCACCAGGAGACAGTGAATTCTAGTCCCGCCTTAGGCATGAAAGCAGGCTGGGTGACATTGGGCAAATTAGGAGATAGTGAGTTCTAGTCCCACCTTAGGTACGAAAGGTGACTGGATGACTTTGGGCCAATCACAGGAGATGATGAGTTCTAGTCCCACCTTAGCTATGAAAGGTGACTGGATGACTTTGGGCCAATCACAGGAGATGATGAGTTCTAGTCCCACTTTAGGTATGAAAGGTGACTGGATGACTTTGGGCCAATCACAGGAGATAGTGAGTTCTAGTCCCACCTTAGCTATGAAAGGTGACTGGATGACTTTGGGCCAATCACAGGAGATAGTGAGTTCTAGTCCCACCTTAGCTATGAAAGGTGACTGGATGACTTTGGGCCAATCACAGAAGATGATGAGTTCTAGTCCCACTTTAGGTATGAAAGCCGGCTGGCTGGCTTTGGGCCAATCACAGGAGGCAATGAGTTCTAGTCCCGAGTTAGGCATGAAAGCTGCCTGGGTGACTTAGGGCCAACCACCAGGAGACAGTGAGTTCTAGTCCTGCCTTAGGCATGAAAGCCAGCTGGGCGACTTTGGCTCAGTCACTCTCTCTCGGTGCAATTCACCTCAAAGAGTTGTTGTCATGGAGAAAATACAAAGAGGAAGATGTGGCTAATGCACCCTGTTTCCCCCAAAATAAGACATCCCCTGATAATAATCGGGCTTTTGAGCACATGACAATAAGGCCAAGCGCTTATTTCAGGGTTCAAAAAAATATAAGACAGGGTCTTATTTTCGGGGAAACACGGTATTCGCCGCCTTCAGTTATTTGTAAACTTAATGAAGGTAAGATACAAAGAAATAAAGTAAAGCGTAGGGATAAACAAAGCTAAAAACCAGATTAAAACCAAATTAAAAGGAGCAGTTGCAAAGTTAGGAGGCCGCAGGGTTTTTCACTCTGAATTCTCTCTGTACAATTGAACGATTTCATTCATAGCAGAAGTCACTTCAGCTTTCCTGAATTGGGGGAAATAATTTTATTTCTCTTTGATTATCTTCCAGCAACCCTTGGCATCTTTGTTCTTGCAATCTAATGTAATTTCGAAGACAGCAATTCAAACCCATTGAGGAAATTATGTACGCAAACATACACCCATTACCGATCCTTTACACACTCACACCCCCGCTAGTTGGAGAGAGAGAGAGAGAGAGAGAGAGACTGTGAAGCACCCCGCGGGATTGTGGTGGCAAGCAGGCAGCCGCATTCCCTGAGACTCTAAAACACCGAAAATGCAACCAGAGGCATTTTTGAAAGGGTTCCAACCTTCTAAAAATTGGATCATTTCAAGCAACAAGGATGTCTTTTCTCAGGAGGATCTTTTGATAAGAAACGAGTCCCCCAGGGGCAAAGAAGAGGCGTTCCTCGCCTTCACCTGAAGCGAGCAATTGAAAAAGACACGGCACGAGAAGAAAAAGGGTTGAGGAGGGCAAAGGAAAACAAACGCATTCGAATTCCAACGAGCCACGTTCAGCTCATCATCATCATAAACGGCGATGCAGCCAGAATTGCAGGGATGAGAGCAAAATTGCAAGCGAGCATGTGCCAGACGATAAATAAAGAAGGGAAAACAAATGGAAAAAATAATAATAAATCAGAATTTGCCACTGACAAAAACCAAAATCATGAGGTAACGATAATGCGGAAAAAACGTTACCGTGTTCGTTTAGGAAATTTATTTATTTATTTTATTTTACTATTCATATTTCTATGCCGCCCACTCTCCGAGGACTCTGGGTGGCTTACACCAAAGACAGTATACTAAATAGCATATTGCCCCCAACAATCTGGGTCCTCATTTTACCCACCTCGGAAGGATGGAAGGCTGAGTCAACCTTGAGCCAGTGAGATTTGATCCGCTGATCTGCTGAACTAGCAGTCAGCTGAAGTAGCTGCAGTACTGCACCCTAACCACTGCGCCACCTCGGCTCTATTGAAATGCGTGACCTATCCTACGATCGTTGAAAAGTCGGGATGTCAACTACAGGTAGTCCTCGATGTACGACCACCATGGAGCTCACAATTTCTGTTGCTAAGTGAGACAGTTGTTAAGTGAGTCTTGCTCCATTTTACGACCTTTCTTGCCCCGGTTGTTAAGCAAATCACACTGAAGTCGTTAAATCAGTCACAGCGTTGTTAAGAGGACCTGGATTTCCTATTGACGTTGCTCGTCAGAAGGTCACTGCGGCGGTCATAAATATGAATCAGTTGCCAAGCGTCTGAATTATTATGACCGTGGGGATGCTGCAAGGTCATAAGTGTTTAAAACGGTCATAAGTCGCTTTTTTCAGTGCCTCTTTTATGCCACGACGCCGGCTCATCGGCCAAACCCCCTTCCCCTCCAACAAAAATAGTCATTTTACCCTTTTATTTTTAATACAAAATTGAATTTTTATATAATATTAAGGTAGCAAAGCCCAGCCATACAATAGGCTTAAAACCTCAGCACAGATTGTTCAAATCATCTCCTCAATACTAGAATGTCAAGACTCGAACTTGTGCCAGGAAGGCCAAAATTTCCAATACTCCCCATATTACTATCTTCTAACAGAGTAAGGTCAGCTAAATAAGTTATTAGGGCCCATAGCCCGAAAATGCCCAAACATCCCCTATCCTGATTCACAAGCATCATCCTAAGAGCCGTGGCGGCCCAATGGTTAGAGTGCAGTACTGCAGGCTACTTCTGCTGACTGCCAGCTGACTGAAATTTGGCAGTTCAAATCCCACCAGGCTCAAGGTTGACTCAGCTTTCTATCCTTCCGATGGAAATGGGGACCCAGATTGTTGGGAGCAAGAGGCTGACTCTGCAAAACACTTAGTGTTCTGTCCCTGTACCCCACACACACCCCCCAGACGGCCCGGAGTTAATAAGCCACATGACAAAACTCTTTGAAGATAAAGCTGGCAGCAACCCAGTGGCTAGTGCCAATTCAGACTTTACTCACACAAAACAAAGATTAGACTGCCAGCATTCCAATAAAACAGGCAGAGTGTCAACAATACAAGGATTAATTCAAATGCAGTCCGATAAAGCAGGCAAAGTCCAGTAACACAGAGATCATGGAGTATTTCCAGTTTTTGCTCGTCACAAACTGAACCGGCCACCACACCCACATTTATACCCTGTGGGGTGTGGTCCAGTGACTCAGCTAATCTCTGGCACGCCTTCCCTTCTGCTCTGCACGCTTCTCCCTGCGCCTCTGTCGCGGGTCCAGCCAGCACTTATCTTCTTCATCGCTGTCCACCTGTGGCTGTGGGGACGTGCTTGGCTCTGAGCCTATCATTTGGCCTTCGGTGTCCTCCGGAGGCATTGCCAGAGAGGAGGGTCCTGGAGAGGGAGGCCTTGCCAACTCCTCTCCCTCACTCTCAGAGTCTGCATCTGTCGATAGCCCAGGCTCAGGCAACGGAGCCACAACACTTAGAGAGGGCTGTGAAGCACTGTGAAGCGGTATATAAGTCTAAGTGCTATTGCTTAGTACTGCCCTGATCATCACAACAACACACTGACTTATAACTTGGGTCTGCTTAGAAGTCAACACCTTGTCTATAATCCCCATCATTTCCAAACCACATCACCAAACCCTCCAGGCAACAGAAGCGGCAACAAAATACTACTTAACACAGACTCTCACTTCTACGGCCAACTTATTTGCAGCAACAACCAACACCTCTAACAGAGAAGCCCACCTCACAACAGAACCCATAGCAACAACAATAATCACCCTAGCCCTAATAATAAAAAGGGCAGTGGCACCACTCTTTCAGATTAACAGAGTTGGAAGGGACTTTATAGGTCATCTAGTCCTATAAGGAAACCCTAGTCTTCCACTCCTTCCATCCATCCCCCTTCCCTCAGATTCCCTCTACAGATGACAATCCTTAACAGATTAACACAGTTGGAAGGGACCTTGTAGGTAATCTAGTCCAAAACCACACACCCCCAAGCAGGAGCCCCTACACCCGTGATGGAGAACCTATGGCACGCGGACCCATATCTGAGGGCACGCGAGCGTTGCCCTAGCTCAGCTCCAGCACGTGCTGGCCAGCTGATTTTTGGGCCTTCTGGGCCGACTAGAAGTCAGGAAATGGGCTGTTTCCGGCCTTGGGAAGGCTGTTTTTGCCCTCCCCAGGCTCCTAGAAAGACTTTGGAGCCTGGGGAGAGTGAAAAACGGGCCAACGGTGCCATCGCGTGCCAAAAGCGGGGAGAGTGCGAGGGGAGCACGCGCACATGCGCAGGAGGGCAGGGCATGGGGGGCATTGAATTATGGGTGTGGGCACGCACACGCACAATCCCCCCGTGCTCCCCCCCCCCGCTTTTGGCACGCGACGGCAGAAAGGTTAGCCATCACTGCCCTACACCATTTCTGACAGATGGCAGTCCAGTCTCTTCTTGAAAGCCTCCAGTGATGAAGCTCCCACAACTTCTGAAGGCAATTTCTGTTCCGCTGGTTGATTGTTCTCGCTGTCAGAAAATTTCTCCTTATTTCCAGGTTGAATCTCTCCTTGATCAGTTTCCATCCATTATTCCTTGTCTGGCCTTCAGGTGCTTTGGAAAACAGGTTGACCCCCTTCCTCTCTGTGGCAGCCTCTCAAATATTGGAAGACTGCTATCATGTCTCCCCTGGTCCTTCTCTTCACTAGACTAGCCATGCCCAGTTCCTGCAACCGTTCATCGTATGTTTTAGCCTCCAGTCCCCTCATCATCCTGGTTGCTCTTCTCTGCACTCTTTCTAGAGTCTCAAGAACTTTTTTAATAGTGTGGTGACCAAAACTGGATGCAGTACTCTAGGTGTGGTCTTACTAAGGCTTTATAGAGTGGTATTAGTTAATACCTTACAGCAAAATCAGCGGCTGTAATGGGCCCTATTTTACTCCTATTTCATGACCAACCTTGTTGTGTTCATATTGGATGGGCAACCTTCTTGGCACAATGCGAGGCACCAGGCCCTTTTCCTGGTGGGGCCATTTCTGCTCTCGCCCCCAATTTCTGAACGTCCCCCTTCTGAGGAATATTCCTCTTTTCACATCTGTTCCCCCCAGGATGATCCTGGTTAGGGATCTAATTGGGGGTAACAAATAAAAACAGCATCTCTGGTTTATCAGTGAGTTTGGTTTGGCTCCAGTTTTCTCAGCACTCACCCCCAGAGTTGATAATTGAAGGACAGCGATGTGCACCTGACAATGCTGGCTTGATCTGGGCTTGTAAGGTCTGTGAGAGAGATAACCCTGATTTTATTTTATTTATTTATTAGTTAGACTTCTATACCGCTTCAAAGTGCTTTACAGCCCTCTCTAAGCGGTTTACAAAGTTAGCATATAGCATATTGCATATTAACATATTGCATTAGCATATTGCCCCTGTCAGGGTGCTAATTAATCCCATTCTGCTTTTGGGTAATCGCACCTTGATTTAGAGACGTGGATCGAGACTTTTCCTTGCAAGTGTACATTAAGAAAATAAACCCGAAGATATATTTTTCTAAGAAAAACTCATTTATTTGTTATAAAGAAAATAAAACATCTCACTATCTAAATTAATTACATTTTGGCAACGTTCCTGCCGGCCACCCCTCTGCGGCCGGACCTCTTGGCAGGAGAACAAAGAAAGTGAAGGAATGTGAACATGCGCAGTTAGCTTACTGATAAGAAACTTGGCAACCTACGGTAAGTCTTAAAGTCCAAAAATATGAGCTCATCTGGTAAATACAAAAACGCAGTGACAGCCCCCAACAATCTGGGTCCTCCTTTTACCCACCTCGGAAGGATGGAAGGCTGAGTCAACCTTGAGCCGGTGAGATTTGATCTGCTGATCTGCTGAACTAGCAGTCAGCTGAAGTAGCTGCAATACTGCACTCTAACCACTGCGCCACCTCGGCTCGATTTGGGAGAAGAGCCTGCTAACACCCAATCCTCTCTCCCTCCCGCCCCCCAAATTTGGCCCATTTCCTTCTCAGCTGCTTTGCCTTTCAATTTTCTGTGCAATTGCCATTGGTTTCAATCAATCGATCGATCAGTATAGAGCTGGAAGGAACCTTGAAGGTCATCTAGTCTAACCCCCTGCTCAAGCAGGAAATCCTATACCATTCCAGACAAATGGCTGTCCAATCTCTTCTTAAAAGACCTTCGATGTTGGAGCGCTCACCACTTCTGGTGGCAAGCAGTTCCACTGATTAATTGTCCTCCCTGTTAGGAAGTTTCTCCTTAATTCCAGGTTGCTTCTCTCTCCTTGGTTAGTTTCTAACCATTGTTTCTTGTCCTGCCTTCAGATGCTTTTGAAAATAAGTTGACCCCCCTTCCTCTTCTTTGTGGCAGCCCCTCCAATACTGGAATTCTGCTATCATGTCCCCCCACCCCCAGTCCTTCTTTTCTCTAGACTAGCCAAACCCAAATCCTGCAATCGTTTTTCATATGTTTTTGTCTCCAGGTCTGTAATCATCTTAGTTGCTCTTCTTTGCACTTCTGTTGTGGTCCGCCAGCAGCCTGCAGAGCTGGCAACAGAGTCGGACAGTGAGGAGGCTGGGGAGGACCATGGGCCAGTCCTGGAGTCTGGGGAAGGCTCGGACGAGGGCTCTGCATCGGAGGCAGAGAAAGGGCCATCTGGGAAGTACGTGCTGCCTCCGGAGCCTCCATAGTCAGACCTCAGCCAGGCAGAGAAACAGGGGGAGCCGGTTCCCAGTGCGCGCATGCGCAGAGCTGCCAGAAGACAAGAACAGTTAAAACAGAAGGGACGACTTGGGAGTAAGGCTTGGAGATGATTGGTCCCTCTCATAAGACTTAAAAGAGGAGCGAAGGCACGTGGGCCTTTGCAGGAAGCAACGTTGTTAATTCTGTGCAGTTTAAAGGCTGAAGCTCTGTTTGATTCTGGACTCCGTGTGGCTTTGCCAATTAGGCCTTTGGCAGCGTGTCAAGGGAGATAAAGGTGGGTGATTATCAGCCTTATCCCAAAGGACTCTTTACAACTATTTGGGACTCATCTGTGAATGAACAGAATTCACAGCTGTTAAAATAAAAGAAGGTTTTTGGGACTACTCTTCTCCCCTTTTTAAATGTAAATGTTAATTTGTTTTAAATTATGGGGTATTTTAAATTTGTTCAGCCAAATTATTTAATTCGTTTTTATTTTATTTTAAATTTTTGTATTTATGTGTTTTTATCTTGTGGCTGTTCACCGCCCTGAGTCCTTCGGGAGAAGGGCGGTATAGAAATTTAATAAAATAAATAAAATAAATAAATAAAATACTCGTGTGTTTTACTGACTGAGGAAGCCTAGCTCAGAACAGCATCTTCCAAAATCTCAACGTCTTTTTTTTTGTAACGTGGGGACCAAAACTGGATGCAGTTATTCCAGGTGTGGCCTTACTAAGCCTTTATAAAGCGGTACTAATCCTTCACGTGATTTTGATTCTGTGCCTCTGTTTATACAACCAAGGATTGTGTTAGCTCTCTTGGCTATTTTTTTTTTTTTTCATTTCGTTTTCATTTCGCTCGCTGCACAGAGAGACACTTGTTGCGCTGGGCAGCCGTACAAATGGAATTAAATAATAGATAGATAAATAAATAAAGAAGACGTCCAAGCTGGGATGCATCTCCTGCTTGGCTCTCGTCGAGGCGTTTCTGCGGATGCCAGCGGGCAGCCGAGTTGGAGGGCGGCCGGCAGACCCGACAAGATTTGGCAAGGACAAGATTTGGCAAGGGCAGCGTTTTTATCCACGAATGTCAAACCCCACAATCTGCGACGCCGCTCCCGGCCAGATGCCTGCGAGGCTCGGCCAGATGTTTCATCCTGGCTACATCAAGCTGTGCCGAGGTCTCCCGGGATCCTGGCATCCAGGTTGGCTTTCTTGCTTGGCAACAAGCCTGGATGGCTTGTTTCCTGCCCAATCTCTAGTTAGATTGAGTGGGGGGGAGGGGGGGAGATGGACGAAAAATTGACTTCCGATGGGCTTTAGCTTGGAGCATCGAGAACAGCGGTAAAGCTGTGGTCTGCCTGGTCTATTTTATCGCACTGGGGCATTCTGGGAAATTGAAAGGACCACTTTGGTCTGGTTGGGAGATTGGAAGCTTGGTTCTCGTTGGTTGTCTACCCACAACCATAGAGACTCCCCTTCATCCCAGAGACAGAGTGGTTCAGTGGTAAACGTGATTAGGAGCAGGGGGATCTGGGTTCTAATTCTGCTTCTACCATGAAGCTCCGCAGAGGACTTTGGGCCAGGTTTTGTCTTCCAATTTTAAAGATGCAGGGGGCGGGGAGGTGGGGGATTTGATGGTGAAGATGCCGAACTGGGAGTGGGTTCAAATTCTCCCTTGGTCATAGAAGCCAAGGCAACCGTGCATGCACAGGGGTGGGGCACATGCAGGGGGCATGTGCATTCGTGGGGTGTGCATGCAGCGGGGGAAACCGCAATTTCGTGGGGTGTGCATGCAGGGGCAACCACGCATACACGGGGGTGTGGCGCATGCAGGGGGCACGTGCATTCATGGGGGCGCATGCAGGGGACAACCATGCATGCATGGGTGTGTGGCTCATGCAGGGGGCACATGCATTCGTGGGGGCGCATGCAGGGGGCAACTGCGCATTCGGGGTGCATGCAGGGGGCAACAATGCATGCACAGGGGGTGGGGCGCATGCAGGGGTCACATGCATTTGTGGGGGCACATGCAGGGGCAACCACGCATTCGTGGGGTACATGCAGGGGGCAAAAATGCATGCACAGGAGGTGGGGTGAATGCTGGGGGCACATGCATTTTTGGGGGGCACATGCAGGAGACAACCGTGCATGCACAGGGGTAAGGCGCATGCAGGGGCACGTGCATTCGTGGGGGTGCATGCAGGGGCAACCACGCATACATGGGGGTGTGGCGCATGCAGGGGGCACATGCATTTCTGGGCGGCACATGCAAGGGACAACTGCACATGCACGGGGTAGGGCGCATGCAGGGGCACATGCATTTGTGGGGGTGCATGCAGGGGCAACCACGCATGCACACGGGTGGGGTGCATGCCGGGGGCAACCGCTCGTGTCGCATTTCGGGGGTCCGTGCGTGCTTTGGGCCCTCGGTCCGGAAAAGGCTCGCCATCTGTGCCCTAGAAGCTGCTCCTGCCTTTGCTAATCTACCTCGGCAGAGTCCTCCTGGCGGAAAAAAAACCCGAAAGGCGGAAGATGATTAGATCGCTCGGAGGGCCTGGAGGTAACATGAGATAGGAATCGAACAAGCAATAAATCAGCGTGTTCCTGATAGGGGAAGTCAAGATCCAGTCAACTCGGAAGCAAGATCTGCGGCTGCTGAGCACTTTCGTGTCATCCGCGACACCCTGATTTAAAGAAATGGAAACGGGATAATAATAGAGCTGCTTGTGGGAGGAAAAGCCATCAATAACCAGCCCGCCCTCGGCAGATGAGCTGCGAACGCAAAGGATTCTGCTGCAGGCCCTCCTATGGGGAGTCCTCGACGTACGACCGCAAGGGAGCCCAACATTTCAGTTGCTAAGAGAGACATTTGCTAAGGGAGTTTTGCCCCATTTTATGACCTTGGGCAGGGCACAGGGGGTTGGACTAGATGACCTACAAGGTCCCTTCCTACTCCGTTACTATGTATCTGTATCTGTATCTTTCTTGCCGCAGCTGTTCAGTTAATAAAACGGTCGTTAAGTGAATCCGGCTTCCCCGTTGACTTGGCTGGTTGCCAAAAGGGGATCACATGACCTTGGGGGATACTGCAACCGTCATAAATACGAGTCAGTCGCCAAGTGTCTGAATTTTAATCACATGACCCCGGGGATGCTGCAATGGTCGTAAGTGTGAAAAATGCTCATAAAGTCATTTTTTCAGCGCCGTTGTAACTTTGAATGGTCACTAAGTGAACGGTTGTAAGTCAAGGACTATCTGTACAAAACGTCGAAGAGCACAGTGACAGAAAGGGGGCTATGGCCACAATTAAGCCCAACATTTTTGTTGCTAAGCAAGGCAGTTGTTAAGGCAGTCGTGCCCCATTTTGCTACCTCTTTGCCACAGTTGTTAAGCGAATCATATATTTCCTAAGTGAGTCTAGTTTCTCCCATTGTCTTTGCTTATCAAAAGTCGACGGGGAATGTCGCAAATGGTGATCACATGACCCAAAGATGGTCGCAAGTCGAGGACTACTTATATTAGAGCAGCTGCGAGTTCCAGCCAGCAGACCATTTGACAAAGATCTTCTAGGAAATATTTTAATTTATTGCCTGTACAGGTAGTCCTCGAGTTACGACAGTTCATTTACTGATCATTCAAAGTTAAAGCAGTGCTGAAAAAAAGTGATTTGCGGCCATTTTTCACAGTTACAACCCTTCTAAGCATCCCTATGATCACGTGATCAAAATTCATAGCAAACTGGTTCATACTTATGACCGTTGCTGTTTCCCAAGGTCACGTGATCCCTTTTTGCGACCTTCTGACAGGCAAAGTCAATGGGGGAGCCTGATTCACTTAACAACCAGGTTACTGTTGTGACCCAGGCCCAAGTAATTAGTATTAAATGCAAACAGTTTGAAAATAAACAGACTTTATTAGAACAGCTGAGAATTAACTCATTCTCAGCATAGTCCAAACTAAATTAAAGCAAATTCTTCAAAATACCATTCCACAGTTTATCACCGACCTTGGGATAATTAGGCAACCTGCCAAAGGCTTTTCTTGGCAAAAGTTCAGAAGCAGAAGACGCCGACAAGAAATGAATACAGTGAAACAAGAAGCAAATCTCTCAATGTTGTTTTCCGGCAAAGAGGCCAAGAGCTATTGCTGGTCTTTTAAGCCTTATGGGAGAGGCCAATCATCTCTTGGCCTTACTCCCGAGTCGTCCTCTCTGCTTTAGCTGCTCCTGCCTTCTGGCAGCTCTTCTCATACGTGCACTAGGAACAGGCTCCTCCTGTTCCTCTGCCTCTCTACTGTCAGCCTCTGGAGGCTCCGAAATCCGTACATCACTCCCCGATGGCCCTGGCCCCATCTCTGCCTCCGACGCAGAGCCCTCATCCGGGCCTTCCCCAGCCTCCAGGACTGGCCCATGTTCTTCCTCAGCCTCATCGCTGTCCAACTCCACTGACAGTTCCGCAGGCTGCGGGTGGACAACAGTTACTAATTTCTCAGCCACAGTGATTCACTTAAAAACTCTGGCTAGAAAGGTCGTAAAATGGGGCAAAACTCCCTTAACAAATGTCTCGCTTAACGACAGAAGTTTTGAGCTCAATTGCAGTCGTAAGTCAAGGACTACCTATATTAGGGCAGCTGTAAAGTTCCAGCCAAGAGACCATTTGGCGAAGATCTTCTAGGAAATATTTTATTTTATTGCCTGAGGATTTTTTTCACATTCGTGGGAGAATTCTACTGGGTCGTCCTTTTCTTTCCCTCACAAATAAAGCTTTTTTTTTCTTTATTTTTTTCCTGATAGCGTTGAAGGAACGAATGCCTTTTTGAAAGTTTGTGGAATTAGAGACATTTCTAGTAGATGACAGGATAAATTGTACCTGAAGATGTGAGGGGAAAAATATCTCACCTTTGGGGGGGAAAAAAACAAAGGATTAAAACAATCCCTTTTATCAATGAGGTAGTAACCGTGGAAAATAAATAATAATGCTAATATTTTCAGTTCTTAAGAATAACCGTTCTTATTCTTACAGGTAGTCCTCAACTTACGACCACAATTGAACCCGAAATTTCTGTTGTTAAGCGAGACAGTTGTTAAGTGAGCTTTGCCCCATTTTACGACCTTTCTTTCCACCGTTGTTAAGTGAATCACCCCCATTGTTCAGTTAGTAACACGGTTATTAAGTGAATCCGAATTCCCCCTTGACTTTGCCTGTCAGAAGGTCGCAAAAGGGAATCACGTAACCTCGGGACACAGCAACGGTCATAAAGAGGAACCAATTTGCCAAGCGGCTGAATTTTGATCACGTGACCATGGGAGGGGGATGCTGCAACGGTCGTAACAGTGACAAACCATCATAACAACTCACATTTTTCCGGGCCCTTGTAACTTTGAACGGTCACTAAACGAAGCGTTGCGCGCGCCTGTATTCGCACCGCCACTCTTCCACGCAGGACCGAAAGCCAAGCCGAGCGGTTTGCAAAGTGACATATCGCAGAGTGAAAGAGAATATATTTAAAAACCTAGATCAGTTGTTAACAGACCATAAAAATGTGGGTCTCTTAATCTGGCCTGTCTGTCACGCCAGGCACCGAGCAGCTTTTGTTGTTTTATAGTATCATTCCTGCAGGCTTTTACCTGACATGTTTCACAAATACATCTCAATTTATTTGGAGGAAGAACAAACAGAAATATTGCCATTCTCATATTCCCGTGGGGGAATTTACGCCTTTACTGCCCATCGTATAAACACCATGAAAGTTGTCTGTGCGAGGATGTGTGGGTGGGGTGGGTTTTAATCTACGAAGATGCTACATTCTGAGGGGGGAACGTTTGCACGAGTCCAGGCGTGTGAAGAAATCTAGGATGGCTTTAGAAGGCCCGGAACAAGGAAAAACGGTCAAAAGCCGGAGCAGTGATTTATCCAAAATATACAGATAAATCCTCCAGAGGTGGGTTTCAGCAGGTTCTGACCAGTTCTGGAGAACCGGTAGCGGAAATTTTGAGTCGTTCGGAGAACCGATAAATACCACCTCTGACTGGCCCCACCCCCATCTATTCTCTGCCTCCCGAATCCCAGCTGATCGGGAGGAAATGGGGATTTTGCAGTAACTTTCCCCTGGAGTGGGGAGGGAATGGAGATTTTACAGTATCCTCCCCCTGCCATGCCCACCAAGCTACGCCCACCAAGCCACGCCCACAGAACTGGATTGCACTGGATTGCTGAGCACTGGATATTGGGCACTGGACAGTGGACGGCCCAGGCGGGAAAAGGGGTTTTTTAACTATGCAGTTTTTCGCGGGAAAACTTTAGAGCTGGCTTTGCTTCTACTGTGCCTATATGGAGCTCTCAGTAAAGTCATACTCTTGGTAATATAATTAAGGAGAGAAGCAACCTAGAACTAAGGAGAGTCTCCTTAGTAACCTGGTTGTTAAGTGAATCTGGCTTCCCCATTGACTTCGCTTGTCAGAAGGTCGCAGAAGAGGATCACATGACCCCGGGATACCGCAACCGTCATAAATATGAGACAGTTGCCAAGTGTCTGAATTTTGATCATGTGGCCTGGGGATGCTGCAACGGTCATAATAGCCCTAGCAATAGCACTTAGACGTATATACCGCTTCACAGGGCTTTTACAGCCCTCTCTAAGCGGTTTACAGAGTCAGCCTATCGCCCCCAACAATCTGACTCCTCATTTTACCGACCTCGTAAGGACGGAAAGCTGAGTCAACCTCGAGCCGGTGAGAATCGAACTGCTGGCAGTCGGCAGAGTTAGCCTGCAATACTGCATTCTAACCACTGCGCCACCACAGTCCTAAAAAAAAGGGTCGTAAATCACTTTTTGCAGCCCCGTTGTAACTTTGAATGGTCCTGATCAGAGGTGGGTTTCAGCAGGTTCTGACCAGTTCTGGAGAACCGGGAGCGGACATTTTGAGTAGTTTGGAGAACCGGTAGTAACAATTCTGACTGGCCCCGCCCCCATCTATTCTCTGCCTCCCAAGTCCCAACTGATTGGGAGGAAATGGGGATTTTGCAGTAATCTTCCCCTGGAGTGGGGTGGAAATGGAGATTTTATAGTATCCTTCTCCTGCCACGCGCACCAAGCCACGCCACCAAGCCACACCTACCAAGCCATGCCCACCAAGCCACGCCCACAGAACCAGTAGTAAAAAAATTTGAAACCCACTGATGTTATAAGTCGAGGACTGTTGTAAGTCAAATTGTTGTAAGGCGAGGCTTACCTGCAATATGATTCGCTTTCAGAGTCGTCGACTGCGCCTCGAGCAAAAGATTGGCGTAGCAGATTTCCTACAATAAATATCACCTGGGAAATAATGCAGCCGTTTCTGGGCCTTGAGGAAGTTTTTAATTCTGGCATAAGGCCAGGAAATCGGACACTGACAAGATTTGCAAGGAACTGGCCGATAGAGATATGTTGAAATCCAACCTTCGAATTTCATATAGATTTTTAGGCTCCCTTAACCGTTGAGTTGTGCCAAGATGCCATTTATGGGTAATGAGCTGTACTGGAAAATATCGCAGAGGTAATAATTGGAGAGTTGGATAGCTAGAGAGTTTGCAAGGAGACTTTTTTTTTTAAATTAAAAAAAAAAAAGGTTGAGACTTTGGGAAAAGTGAAGAGAAGAGCAACTAAGATGATGAAAGTGCCGGAGATATTTTTTAAAAAAAAATATTTTATTAATTTTTCAATAAACACAAAACCAAAAACATACAAAATACAAAAAAAAGAGTATGATAGATACAAAAAAAGAAAGAGAGGGGGAAAAAAGGAAAGAATGTTTTTTATGCGAAAGTGTGTCCATTTATTTTAATCATTTATTTATTTATTTATTTATTATATTTCTATACCGCCTTTCTCCAGTAGGACTCAAGGCGGTGTACAGTCAAGAAAAATATAGACACACAAACATCATAAAATTGCTAATTAAAATTATTACTTAGTTTGGTCAATTAAATAAAACCCAGGATTAGATAACATTTAAAAAATTCATTCACATGTTCATTCACATTTACAAAACTTATCACTATAAAATACTTATGCGCTATATATTTTACTTCATCAAATTTTGTTATGGCTGAGCCTGTTTCATCTTTCTCTTTTTAATCCATTTGTACCATTTCTCCCATGATACTCCGAGTCTGTCATTCCTTTCAATTCCAATGTTAAGTTTGTCCATTTCAGCGCAGTCATATTTTTTTTAAATTATTTGATCCTCAATGGCAATTTTTTTTAAAAAAAAAAAATACAGATAGTCCTCGAACTTACGACGAAAATGGAGCCCAGGATTTCTGTGGTGAAGTGAGACGCTTATTAACTGAGCTTGGCCTGATTTTATGAACCTTTCTTGCCACCGTTGATAAGTGAATCACTGCAGTGGATAAGTCAGTAAGCCGGTTGTTAAGTGAATCCGGCTTCCCCGTTGATTTTGCTCATCAGAAGGTCACAAAAGGGGATCGCATGACCTGGGGACACAGCAACGGTCGGAAGTAGGAACCAGCTGACGAGCGCTTGAAATTTCATCACATGATCATGGGGGTGCTTGCAAAGGTCATAAGCAGAGGTGGGTTTCACATATTGTTACCACTAGCTTCACATGCACCTTCCGCGCATCTCCCCGGCCTCAAAAACATAGCTAAATAGGTGATCTGTCCCCGTCTACACACACACACACAAACACAGCCAGCCGAGGGTTAAGAAAGTACTTGGCACGCACACAGGTCGTTATCTCAAACTTGGCAGCAATATAAACACTGTCTGCCAAGAGCTTTACTGCAACAGATAACATAAAATTACATACACATTGTAAATAGTCCAGCAAAACAATATCCCTTCGGCAGCTTCAGATGTTGTTCAAGTGACTAGCCAGAGTTAGTTTTTGTTCGTCACAGAGTTTTACCAGCCACCATCCTCTCTTATATAGTCTCTGGGGTGTGGTCCAGTGACTCAGTTCTAATCCCTAGCACGCCTCCTTAACTGCTGCAACCGTTTATCACGCCTTCGTTGGCGTACATCCAGGAATGACGGCTCTCCTTCGCTCTCATCCGAGACACCTGGCTCCTGGCTCCCTCGGCCGGCACCTGAGACAGTGCCAGAGGGGAGGGGCCTGGAGAGGGAGGCCTGGCTGACTCATCTCCCTCATGTTCGGAGCCTTCTTCCTCCGATGAGATAGGCTCAGAGGGCAGGGCCACAACAATAGGACGGCATAGCGCTGGGGCAGGTGGACAGGTCCACCTGCGATCTCTGCTACCAGTTCGCACGAACCGGTCCTAACTGGTTGAATAACACCACTGGTTGTAAGTGTGAAAAAAAGATCTTAAGTCACTTTTTTCATTGCCGTCATAACTTCACACTAAATGAATTGTTGTAAGTCAAGGACTACCTTCATGTAAGAAGGAGGAAAATATCTCAGGGGCTGCCACAGAGAAGAGGGAGTCCAGCTATTCTCCAAAGAACCCGAAGGCAGGACAAGAAGCAACGGGTGGAAACTAACCAAGGAGAGAAGCAACTTAGAACTAAGGAGAAATTTCCTGACAGTGAGAACAATTAACCAGTGGAACAACTTGCCTCCAGAAGTTGTAAATGCTCCAACACTGGAAGTTTTTAAGAAGAGATGTCTGAAATGGTATAGGGTCTCCTGCCTGAGCAGGGGGTTGGACTAGAAGACCTCCAAGGTCCCTTCCAACTCTGTTATTCTATTCTATTCTATTCTATTCTATTCTATTCTATTCTATTCTATTCTATTCTATTCTATTCCATTCCATTCCATTCCATTCCATTCCATTCCATTCCATTCTATTCTATTCTATTCTATTCTATTCTATTCTATTCTATTCTATTCTATTCTCTATTTTCTTTTCTATCCTATTCTATTCAGAGGTGGGTTTCAGCAGGTACTGACCAGTTCTGGAGAACCGGTAGCAGAAATTTTGAGTAGTTCGGAGAACCGGTAGTAAAAATTCTGACTGGCCCCGCCCCCATCTATTCTCTGCCTCCCGAGTCCCAGCTGATCGGGAGGAAATGGGGATTTTGCAGTAACCTTCCCCTGCCACGCCCACAAGCCACGCCCACCAAGCCATGCCACGCCCACCAAGCCACACCCACAGAACCGGTAGTTAAAAATTTTGAAACCCACCAGTGATTCTATTCGCATAAAAGTGTCTTTTATGAAACGTTTCTAATTCTAAAAGGGAATAGCAAAACGGTTTGTATGTTTTTGTACATGCTGGCTGCAGATAGAAGGAAAACTGGCGTTACAACATTAGACATTCTCTGCTTGGCACTGATTTATAAAACTGATTTATTCCCACGAGTTCAGCAGAACCTGGGTTCAAAGCCCAGCTCCGAGTTCGTTTTCCTTAGAAACCTACCTTGCCACGGACGAGACGTTCATATAGAATATTTTGCACTTTAGAAGCACTCAATGCTCTTGCCGTAAATGTGGAAATTGCCTTTTGTTCCATTATAGTGCGAATGAAACCTTACAAAGTGGCACCTGATTTATTCTTTGGAAGCCTTTGCTTCAATCTGAGCTGCAGCAATTCCTGGATTTTTTTATTATTGATTTACGATCGGTTTTTTTATTATTATTATTATTCCGTTGTTTTTTTTTAATTTGATTTATATGCCGCCCTTCTCCAGAGACTCAGGGCGGCTTACAGTGCATTAAGCAATAGCCTTCATCCTTTTGTATAGTTTTATACAAAGTCAGCTTATTGCCCCCACAAACTGGGTCCTCAATTTACCTACCTTAGAAAGGCTGAGTCAACCTTGAGCCTGGCAAGATTCGAACTTACTTTAATTGCAGACAGCTGGTGTTAAATTACAGTGCTTTAGTCTGCAGAGCTATCCAGGCTCCTCCTTTTCATCTACGGTGACCGAGTTCGTGAGCTGGAATACCAGTTTAAAATGTGTGAAATGTGCAGCAATTGTCACAGGGACTCCTCGACTTACGACCATACGTCGAGCACAAAATTTCCATCGCTAAGCGGGAAAATTGTCAATGGGAGCTTTGCCCCATTTTACGGCTTTTCTTGCCACCGTTGCTAAGTGAATCGCGGCAGTTACCAACACGGTTGTTAAGTGAATCCGGCTTCCCCATTGACTTTGCTTGTCCAGACGCAAAAGGGGATCACGTGATCCTGGGGACACTGCAACCGTCGTAAATACGGGTCAGTTGCCAAGCATCTGAATTTTGATCACGTGATCTTGGGGAATGTTGCAACGGTCGTAAGTGTGAAAAACGGCCCTAAGTCACTTTTTCAGTGCCAGTGTAACTTTCAACAGTCACTAAACGAATTGTAAGTCGGGGACTACCAGTAAACAGGACACTGATTACCAAATAAATAAAAATGGATTAAATCCTACCTGTCCTGCCATTTGAAGATGCAAAAATTAAATTCACATCCATCTTGCAGAACTAAAAAAGTCATCAAAGGGCCGTTTGCCATGTTTCGGGTTTAAGTTCCATTAACATATAAATCACCAAGGCTGCCTTGGCTTCTCTTTGTTTTTTTCTTATTAGCCACAATGAATATTCCCAACAGAGTAAACAGGGAGGCTATTTTAATTTCCTAATGAAAATTTTTACCCATTTCGATAAATTCCAAGCTAAGGAAGGTTTTGGGAGTACTCGCAAGCGGGAGTCTATGGCATAATGGCTAACCTTTTCCAAACGAGTGCCCGAAGCGTGTGTGCACGGGCGTGAATCCATGTGTGTGCACCCAAACCAGGGGTGAAAGGAGGAGCCTTGGTAGCACAGTGGACTAATGCACTGTTATTAACATCTGCTGCTTGCAATTACTGCAAATTCAAATCTCGCCAGGCTCAAGGTTGACTCAGCCTTTCATCCTTTCTAAGGTAGGTAAAATGAGGACCCAGATTGTGGGGGGCAATAAACTGACTTTGTATAAAATATACAAAAGTATGAAGGCTATTGCTTAACGCATTGTAAGCCGCCCTGAGTCTCCGGAGAAGGGCGGCATATAAATTAAAAAGTAAAAAAAGCAAAAGCAAAGAATTGCTCCTGGTTCAGACTGGATCGCCCGATCCGGTAGCGATGGAGGCGGGTGGTTCGGAGAACCGGTAGCAAAAATCCCTGCCCGCCCCCAATCCCCAGCTGAGCCGCGTGATCATCAGAGGCTTTTTTTTTTAACTTTAACTTTAAAGTAAAAAAAAAAAAGCCTCTGATGATCGCGCGGCTCAGCTGGGATCATCAGAGGCTTTTCGAAGCATTTTTTTCTGCAACTTCTTGGCCGAAGAGGTGGTAAAAAAAAATGCTTTGAAAAGTCTCTGACGATCCCAGCTGAGTTGCCTGACTGGCAGAGGCTTTTCAAAGCATTAGAAAAAATGCTTTTAAAAATAAAAAAAAAAAAAAAAGCCTCTGATGATTGTGCAGTTCGAAGTTACAACGGCACTGAAAAAAGTGACTTAAAAATCGATCAAAATTTAGACACTTGGCAACTGGCACGTACTTATGACAGTTGCAGTGTCCCAAAGTCACATACTCCCCTTTTCAGACCTTCTGACAAGCAAAGTCAATGGGGAAGCTGGATTCACTTAACAACCGTGTTCCTAACTGAACGGATGCTGTGACTTGCTTAACCACAGTGGCAAGAAAGGTCGTAAAATGGGGCCAAACTCATGTAATAAATGTCCCACTTAGCAACAGAAATTTGGGGCTCCCTTGTGGTCGTACGTTGAAGACTCCGGGTATCTCTGCTCCGTTTATGTTGATTATTTTTTTAATTACAGGTTGCCCTCGACGTACGGCCGTAATTGAGTCCAAAAAATTATGTTGCTCAGTGAGACATGTTTTAAGTGAGTTTTGCCCCATTTTACGACCTTTCTTTCCACTGTTGTTAAGCAAATCACCTCAGTTATTAAGTTAGGAACAAGGTCGCAGAAGTGGATCGCATGGCCCCGGGACACTGCAACCGTCATAAATGTGAGTCAGTTGTCAAGCATCCAAATGTAAATGTCATTTTTTTTGGAAACCACGATGTAACTTCGGGCGGTCACTAAATGAACTGTCGTAAGTCGAGGACCAGTGGATCTCCTTCTTCTTTTGCAACGTGAGCTGAGCCGAGTCTCACTGGAGTCAGGCAGCCTGGAAGATAGATGATAGATAGAGAGAGAGAGAGAGAGAGAGAGAGAGAGAGAGAGAGAGAGAGAGATATGATAGATGGATGGATGGATGGATGGATGGATGGATGGATGGATAGATAGATAGACAGATAGATAGAGATAGATAGATAAATATAGATGGATCGATGGATCGATTGATTGATGGATGGATAGAGAGATTAGATAGATACGGTAGGTAGGTAGGTAGATAGATAGACAGACAGACAGACAGTTAGATAGATAGACAGACAGACAGACAGTTAGATAGATAGATAGATAGACAGACAGACAGACAGACAGATGATGGATGGATGGATGGATGGATGGATGGATGGATGGATGGATATATATATAGAGAGAGAGATTAGATAGATATGGTAGGTAGGTAGGTAGGTAGGTAGACAGACAGACAGACAGATGATAGATAGATGGATGGATGGATGGATGGATGGATGGATAGATAGATAGATAGATAGATAGATAGATAGATAGATAGACAGACAGACAGACAGATGATAGATAGATGGATGGATGGATGGATGGATGGATGGATGGATAGATAGATAGATAGATAGATAGATAGATAGATAGACAGACAGATAGACAGATAGAGATAGATAGATAGATAGATAGATAGATAGATAGATAGATAGATAGATAAATATAGATGGATCGATGGATCGATTGATGGATGGATAGAGAGATAGAGAGATTAGATAGATACGGTAGGTAGGTAGGTAGATAGATAGACAGACAGACAGACAGTTAGATAGATAGACAGACAGACAGATAGATGATGGATGGATGGATGGATATATATATATATAGAGAGAGAGAGATTAGATAGATACGGTAGGTAGGTAGGTAGGTAGGTAGGTAGGTAGACAGACAGACAGACAGATGATGGATGGATGGATAGATAGATAGATAGATAGATAGATAGATAGATAGATAGATAGACAGACAGATAGACAGATAGACAGATAGACAGATAGACAGATAGATAGAGATAGATAGATAAATATAGATGGATCGATGGATCGATTGATTGATAGATGGATAGAGAGATTAGATAGATACGGTAGGTAGGTAGATGGATAGACAGATAGACAGACAATTAGATAGATAGACAGACAGACAGATAGATGGATGGATGGATGGATGGATGGATGGATGGATGGATGGATGGATGGATATATATATAGAGAGAGAGAGATTAGATAGATACGGTAGGTAAGTAGGTAGGTAGGTAGGTAGGTAGGTAGGTAGACAGACAGACAGACAGATGATAGATGGATGGATGGATGGATGGATGGATGGATGGATGGATGGAGAGATAGAGAGAGAGAGAGAGAGAGAGAGAGAGAGAGAGAGAGAGAGATAATAGATAGATAGATAGATAAAGCCAGCCAGCCAGCCAGCCAACTGTGTGAGTTTATTTTGAGTGAGATGTGCCAATTCCGCCAGAGTCATTACCATCCATAAATTATTTCCCTCGATTTTCTTTCATCTGGACAGAAAATGCACACAAAACAATTGGGGGAGAAAAAAATTAAAATAAAAACTCGGCAGGAGAATCCATGTTCTGGAAAAAAAATTAAAAACCTGGTGAAATGTTTAATGCTGGAATGCAAAGGTTTTTTTGTTTGTTTTTTTGATCTTCACCCAGTGTTTTGACTGAGGATTGGCGTCCTCACCCGTCCTTCTGCCTCTATCGATTAATTTTATTTATATTATGAATTGTGGAAATCTATTTCCCGTTTCTATTATCCTGCCCGTCTCTCCCCACCCCCCCCTCTCCTCTTCTCCTGTTTTGGGCCATGGATGGCTAAGCACCAAGGCCAAGATAAACATAGCCTAAAGACGGTTACGTCACAAGAACTGGCATCCGACCAACCCTGGCAGAAGACAGTAACCGAGACGAAGGAAGGCTCCGGCGAGCCTTTGTTCTCCTTTATCCTTGCGGAGAAAATGTCTTTCGGAATAAGATCGCGAGGGAGAATTATCAAAGCAACTGCCCATCTTTTGCCGTCGTCTCCCTGACAGGGGGTTGGACTAGATGACCTCCAAGGTCCCTTCCCACTCTGTTACTGTTATACAACCCCACCGCAGTTGGGACCCAGAAAAAAATCACAGGTGGTCCTCGACTTACAACCATAATTGAGCCCTGCCCCACCCAAACCTCCGTTGCTAAGCGAGACAGCGCTGAAGTGATTTTTTTTTTCCTCGGGGCCCGTTTTGTGACCTTTCTTGCCACGGTTCTTAAATGAATCACCGCAGTTGATCAGTTAGTCACACTGTTGTTAAGTGAATCGGGCTTCTCCATTGACTTTGCTGGTTAGAAGATCACCAAAAAGGGATCACGTGATCCCCCTGGGACACGGCGACCATCATAGATATGAACCAGTTGGCCAAACGTCTGAATTTTGCCCATTGTGACTGTGGGGAATGCTGCAACCAGTCCTAAAGTGTGAAAAACGGTCATAAGTCACACTTTTTTTTTCCAGAGCCGTTGTACCTTCAAACGGTCACTAAACGGATGGTTGTAAGTCAAGGATTATCTGTAAATTAAAAAATAAACATTGCAAGCCAAAATACAAGCTCACCAATTGATAACCTAGCACTGATGACGTTATCTAGCTGGTTAATGAAATGTCTGCAAGAAAACAGCTAAGCTCAGAGAGCACCCAGGACCCCACACTCCTCCTCCTCCTCCTCCACTCCCTCCTAGCACTGATGATGTTAGCTAGTTGGGTCATGAAATGTCTGCAAGAAAACAGCCAAGCTCAGAGAGCACCAAGGACCCCACACTCCTCCTCCTCCTCCATTCCCTTCTAGCACGGATGACATTAGCTAGTTGGGTCATGAAACGTCTGCAAGAAAACAGCTAAGCTCAGAGAGCACCAAAGGATCCCACACTCCTCCTCCTCTTCCTCCTCCACTCCCTTCTAGCACTGATGACGTTAGCTAGTTGGGTCATGAAACGTCTGGAAGAAAACAGCCAAGCTCAGAGAGCACCAATGGACCCCACACTCCTCCTCCTTCTCCTCCTCCTCCATTCCCTTCTAGCACTGATGACGTTAGCTAGTTGGGTCATGAAACGTCTGGAAGAAAACAGCTAAACTCAGAGAGCACCAAGGACCCCACACTCCTCCTCCTCCTTTCCCTCCTAGCACTGATGACGTTAGCTAGTTGGGTCATGAAATGTCTGCAAGAAAACAGCCAAGCTCAGAGAGCACCAAAGGACCCCACACTCCTCCTCCTCCTCCTCCACTCCCTTCTAGCACTGATGACGTTAGCTAGTTGGGTCATGAAACGTCTGGAAGAAAACAACAACCAAGCTCAGAGAGCACCCAGGATCCCTCATTTCAACCCTGAGCTACGAATATTCGCCTTTAAATAATTTTTTTTAAAAACCCTATTTTTTTTATTATTATTACAGCCCCAGTTTGCAATATCGGTGTGGCCCCCTGCCCCTAGCCGTCTTTTGGCCCCGCTTCCAGGGAACCACAAATCCCATTAGCTAATGAAATGGATATTCCTCTCCATCGGTTGGACGACGTCTGACTCTCGGGCCACTTTCAAATCCGTGACAGTCCGTCTCCCCCCACCCTCACCCCCCTGTCCTTCTCGCGCTCCCTTTTTCTCCGTCTGCCTTTTCAAACATGGCTCCGCCGTCCAACGTCTGTACTCTACAATTAGCCCAAAACACAACAGCGGTGGCATTGATATTTCCAGTTGGGACCAAGCCAAACTTTTGTTTCCACGTCTTTCGACGAGTGACAATTCCACGCAAGGGACAATTACGTGATTTCACCGCCTGGGCAGGATAGGCCGGGGGACGTGTGCGTGGGTTTTTTTTCTTCCCCACCCGCCTCGGTCCAAATTTTAATGGCTGCTTTCTCTTTTTGAAGAATGACAAGTAAATTTGCTTATGGAGAGTCGGGGAGTGCTTGGCGGCCCGACGGAAAAGGTGACAGGCCCATTATTAAAATGGCAAGGACACTCAATTAGACTTTCGACACGGGGGGGTGGGGGGGGTGACAACGGAAATTATGCCTTTCCATGAAGGATAGGCCTGATGGGTTGATTATATCTGGTCATAAGGACAATAAAAACCCGACTTCAAATAAATCAGGCCAAACGTCCGGCAAAGTCGGTGTTTGTTTGTTGCGGTGATCAAACGGATGCTTCCAAATGATCGATCGATCGATCAGAATAGAGCGGGAAGGGACCTTGCAGGTCTTCTATCTATCTATCTATCTATCTATCTATCTATCTATCTATCTATCTATCTATCTATTTATTTATTTATTTATTTATTTATTTATTTATTTTATTAGTCATATTTCTATGCTGCCCACTCTCCGAGGACTCTGGGCGGCTTACACCAAAGACAGTATACTAAATAGCCTATTGCCCCCTAACAATCTGGGTCCTCATTTTACCCACCTCGGAAGGATGGAAGGCTGAGTCAACCTTGAGCCGGTGAGATTTGATCCGCTGATCTGCTGAACTGCACTGTAACCACTGCGCCACCTCGGCTCAAGATAGAAGATAGATGATAGATAGATAGATAGATAGATAGATAGATAGATAGATAGATAGATAATGATGATAGAAGATAGATAAATAGAGATGTAGATATATACAGATAGAGAGAGATATGTACCGTAGAAAGAGAGATGATATTTATATATTTATTATTATTATTCATACTTCTATGCCGCCCACTCTCTGAGGACTCTGGATGGCTTACACCAAAGACAGTATACTAGATAGCCTATTGCCCCCTAACAATCTGGGTCCTCATTTTACCCACCTCGGAAGGATGGAAGGCTGAGTCAACCTTGAGCCGGTGAGATTTGATCCACTGATCTGCTGAACTAGCAGTCAGCTGAAGTAGCTGCAGTACTGCACCCTAACCACTGCGCCACCTCGGCTCAATTCTAGTCCAACCTGCTGATCAAGCAGGGGACCCAATAAGACAGTGATGGCTAACCTTTTTGCCGTCACATGCCAAAAGCAGGGGGAGCGTGGGGGGGTCGCACACATGCGTGCCCACACCCATAATTCAATGTTCCCCGCCCTCCCCCCACGCATGTGCGCACGACCCCGCACACACTTCCCCCGCTTTTGGCACACGATGGCACAGTGGGCCAGGTAGGCCCATGTTTTGCCCTCCCCAGGCTCCAGAGGCTTTCTTGGAGCCTGGGGAAGGCAAAAACAGCCTTCCCCAATGCCAGAGGCCCTCCAGAGGTCGGAAACAGCCCATTTGCTGACTTCTGGTGGGACCGGAAGGCCCGAAAACCAGCTGTTCGGCGCACGCAAGCGCACTGGAGCTGGGCTAGGGCAACGCGTGCCCACTGATATGATACGTGTGCCATAGTTTCGCCATCACTGCTATAGGATTTTGGATAGGTAGTTGTCCAGTCTTTTCTTTAAAACCTCCAGTGATGGAGCAGCCGCAACTTCTGAAGGCAATTTGATCGTCCTGTTGTCCCAAAGGTGCTTTTTTTCAAGAGGCAACTGGACTTTCTGGGTTTTTTCTTTGAAGACGTTTCGCTTCTCATCCAAGAAGCTTCTTCAGCTCTGGCTGGATGGTGGGAAAGGATTTATACTCTTTGCAGACAGCTGGTCATTTGCATTCTTTGAGAGAATCCTTGAGGCCACTTGGGGGTTTCTCTGTGTCCTCCGGGTCACCTGATTAGTGCAAATGGGTGTGGAGCCTCCTTGGAACCGCTGAAAGGACTGCGTTGTAGACTGGAGATAGATGATGTTGTAATCCTTCCCCTCCGTTGAGAGTGGGCTGTTCAGTCTTGGCAGGTGGCCTCAATGGCTCTCTGAAAGAATGCAAATCACCAGCTGTCTGCAAAGAATATAAATCCTTTCCATTTCCCCTCCATCCAGCCAAAGCTGAAGAAGCTTCTTGGAGGAGAAGCTGTTGTGGCCCACCAGCGGCTGGCGCGGATCGTGGCTGATCCCAACGACGAGGAGGCTGGTGTGGTGTCACGTCAGCAGCCTGCGCAGCCGGCGCTCGCGTCGGACAGTGAGGAGACCGAAGAGGATGTGATGCCAGAAGCAGAGACTCAGCCAGGGCCTTCAGAACCTCCAGAGGCTCCTTCCAGTGGAGAGAGCGAAGTGGAGGAGCCTCTCCTCAATGCTCGGGCACACAGGGCTGCCAAACGGCAGGAGTGGCTACTCAGGAGGAGGAGGTCTACTCGAGAGTAGGGCTTGAGGATAATTGGCCACTCCCTTAGCCTATTTAAGTCCCACGCAGCTAGTGCTTTCTTGCTGGAAACAACTTCTATTATTATCAGAGTATTTTTGGTTTATCATATCTTGTTTTCTGGGCTGGTTGCCAACCTTGGCCGGTCTTGTTTATTCTTGCTATTTAATAAATTTGATAAGGACCGTTGGTGTGTGTCAATATCCTCGGAAATCTGGAGCTGGGGCAGAACAGAAGCGAAACATCTTCAAAGAAAAAGCACTTTTGGGACAACCATGATTTGGATGACTGAGAATCTCCATCGATATTGTCCTCACTGTTGGGACGTTTCTCCTCAATTCCAGGTTGCTTCTCTCCTTGATTACTTTCCATCAATTGTTTCTTGTCCTGCCTTCTGGTGCTTTGGAGAATAAATTGACCCCCTCTTCTTTGTGGCAGCCCCCCAAATGTTGGAAGACTGCTATCATGTCTCCCCTTCTTTTCGTTAAACTAAACATACCCAGTTCCTGCAACTGTTCTTCATTTTTTTTTTTTTAATTTGATTTATATGCCGCCCTTCTCCGGAGACTCAGGGCGGCTTACAATGGGTTAAGCAATAGCCTTCATACTTTTGTATATTTACACAAAGTCAGCTTATTGCCCCCACAAACTGGGTCCTCAATTTACCTACCTTAGAAAGGATGGAAGGCTGAGTCAACCTTGAGCCTGGGGAGAATTGAACTTGCAGTAATTGCAGGCAGCTGGTGTTAAATTACAGTGCTCTGTCTGTTGAGCTATCCAGGCTCTATTTTATTGCCTCCAAGTCTTTAATCATCTTAGTTGTTCTTCTCTGCACTTATGAGGTTCAATAATCATCCTGTTCCCCTCCACCCGCTCCATATTATCTTCAATGCTTGGCTACCTTTAAAGAAGCAAGTGCCCACTAGCAAACATAGTCAATAGCAACGTGGTTTGTTTCTTCCTTGTTCAACCTACAGGTAGTCTGGAGCAACCTCAATGGAGCCCAATATTTCTGTAGTTAAACACCATGCCCGTGGATAAGTAAATTTTGCTACATTTTACTACCTTTTTTCTCCTTAGTTCCAGTTTGCTTCTCCCCTTGATTAGTTTCCACCCGTTGCTTCTTTTGTTTTGAAGAATAGCTTTGCTCCCTCTTCTTTGTGGCAGCCTCTCAAATATTGGAAGACTGCTATCATGTCTCCCCTGGTCCTTCTTTTCATCAAACTAGACCTACCCAGTTCCTGCAGCCGTTCTTCATATGTTTTAGCCTCCAGTCCCCTCATCCTCTTTGTTGCTCTTCTCTGCACTCTTTCCGGAGTCTCCACATCTTTTTTTATTTTGTGGCGACCAAAACTGGATGCCGTATTCCAAGTGCGGCCTTACCAAGGCCTTATAAAGTGGTCTTAACACTTCACTAGAACTGTGTTGGCTATTTTTTTTTTTTTTTGGCAGCTGCTGCACACGGCTGGCTCGTATTTAAGTGATGTTTAAGAAGCTCTGTACAGACTTGAACTCAAGCCCACCTGTTTCCTTGAAGGATTTGCTTTCTCCCAACCTGCAAACGCTTCAGAAGAAACACTCCAGCTGCCTTTCCCTCCTCTGGGCTGTGGAGAGCTCCTTCGTCATTCAGCCTGGCAGCCAGCGGCTGTCTCTCAAAAGCCCCTTTCGGCTCTTTTGATGGCCGTGTGTCCCTTTCGGCAGCCAACATTTGAATGCCACCCAGCCGAGAGCAAGCGAGGAGAGACCCTCGGATGTGGGTGGGGAGGGGGGCTTTTTAATTCAGGCTAGTGGGAGACACTCCAATTCCTCCCTGGAATGGCTGACAGTGATGAGGGAAGCCGAAGGGAAGAGATGCTGGAGAAACTTCACATGGGAGGGGTCTCTCACAGAGATGCCAACCTTATATTGTTCACACCTCCCACTGCTCACAACTACACTACTTCTCCTCCTCCCCTCCCTTTCCTTTCCCTTCCCCTTTTTCCTCCCTCTCTCCTTCTCCTCCTCCTCCTCCTCTTCCTCCTTCCCTTCCTTTCCCTTTTTTCCTTCCTCTGTTCTTCTCCTTTTCTTCTTCCTCCTCCATTTCTTCCTTTCCTTTTCCTCCCTCTCTTCTCTCCTTCTCCTCCTCCTCCATTCCTTTCCTTTTCCTCCCTCTCTTCTCTAACTACTTCTCCTTTTCCTCCTCTTCCTCTTCCTCCTCTTCCCCTTCCCCTTCCTTTCCGTTCCTTTCCCTTTCCTCCCTCTCCTTCTCCTTCTCCTCCTCCTCCTCTTCCTCTTCCTCTTTCCCTTCCCCTCCTTTCCCTTTTTTGTATACCTCTCTCCTTCTCCTTTTTCTCTTCCTCCTCCTCCTCCATTCCTTTCCTTTTCCTCCCTCTCTTCTCTAACTACTTCTCCTTTTCCTCCTCTTCCTCCTCCCCTTCCGTTCCCTTCCTTTCCTTTTTCCTTCCTCTGTCCTTCTCCTCCATTTCTTCCTTTCCTTTCCCTTTCCTCCCTCTCCTCTCCTTCTCCTTTTCCTCCTCCTCTTCCCCCTCCTCCTCTTCCTCTTTCCCTTCCCCTCTTTTCCCTTTTTTGTATCCCTCTCTCCTTCTCCTTTTTCTCTTCCTCCTCTTCCTCCTCCTCCTCCATTCCTTTCCTTTTCCTCCCTCTCTTCTCTAACTACTTCTCCATTTCCTCCTCTTCCTCTTCCCTTCCTTTCCCTTTTTGGTATCCTCCTTTTTCTCTTCCTCCTCTTCCTTCTCCTCCTCCCTCCTCTTCCTCCTTCTCTTCTTCCTCCTCTTCCTCCTTCCTCAGCCTCCTCCTCCTCTTCTTCTTCCTTCTTTTTCCTGATTTCCTTTCCTACCTTCCCACCCAACCCCACCAAGCACATCCTGCCAACGAGGAGAGACCAGCTGTCTGCCGTCCGTTTGCCCATGCTGGACCTGAAGCCACAAGAGGATGGAAAACCTCAGAGCCTTGAAAAATGGGGGCTCTTATACTGCCCCCACCCCAGGTGGTCTGACAATAGATTTCAGAGACTCTGTGAATTTGGAAGGAGAGGAAAAAGTTGCACTGTTATTTTCACTGACCTCTAACTGAAATTTAGCTTTTCGTGCAATAACGTGTGTAGGCAAAACAAAGTAAATTTATGGCCTTTAGATTCCAAAAAAGTTTTCTTCACTTCAATAAACCTCACTGCCTAAAATTATTATACCCTTTAAAAAAAAAAAAGAGTGCCGTCCTTTTATTGATTTAACGGATTAATAAAGAAGCACATAGAATAGATTATGATATTTCGTTGCGGTTATTTTTTTTAATATTTTGATAACCATATTTCAGCCTCATTGCCTTCCTTTGCAGCACACAATCTTATAGCCATAGTATATATTTTATTTTATGCCTTGAAATGCATTTTAAATTTAAACGCTGGCAGGGTTTTTGGGGAAAGGATGACCTCTGTCCTGCGAGGGAAAGGAAGCGTGAGAAAGAAAGTCAGCATTAACCCACCTTGATTTTCTTCCGTATCAGATGGGACAAGAAAGGAAGTTGGAGACGCTTTCAAAATTCTGTTGTTATAAAATAATAACGTTCTATTCCACAAATCCCTGTCCTGCCTCTTCTTGGTTCGGCTTACTTTGAAGAGCTGATGTCCTATCTCCCTACCCCCCCCCCAAAAAAGATTTGGTATAATATCGTTTTGACTATTCTCAGAATATTGTGTCTAATATCAGAGAATATTTTGCACCTTAGGGATGAACTGTGGGGTCCTTAGGGATTTCTGCACTTGGTTGTTTTCTTGCAGACGTTTTGTTACCCAGCTAGATAACATCATCAATGCCAGAAGGGAGTGGATTTGTGGAAAGGGGGAGGGGGAGGGGGAGGGGGGAAGGAGGAGGAGGGAGAGAACTATGGAGTCCTTGATGCTTTCTGAAGATGGTTGTTTCCTTGTAGACGTTTCGTTACCCAGCTAGATAACATCATCAATGCTAAGAGGAAGTGGGGTTTGTGGCATGGAGGAGGAGGAGGAGGAGGAGGAGGAGGAGGAGGACTACAGAGTCCTTGATGCTTTCTGAAGTTGGTTGTTTCCTTGTAGACGTTTTGTTACCCAGCTAGGTAACATAATCAATGCCAGAAGGAAATGGGATATGTGCAGGGGTGGTTCTAAATTTTTTTACTACCGGTTCTGTGGGTGTGGCTTATTTTGTGGGTGTGGCTTGGAGGTCATGTGACTAGGTGGGCGTGGCTAGCTGGTCAGAGTCATTTCTGGAAGGTCCTCGCACTTACGACCCGACTCATTTGTTTGCTTTTAACACTGATCAGCTGTAGGGCGGCCCTTTGAAGCCCCCCAGCAAGAGTTTAAACAGTTTTTTTTCCCTCTAGTCATCAGCTGGGACTCAGGAGGCAGCAATAGATTGGGGGTGGGTCCAAATAAAAGGTAAGAATAACGTGGATGGGTGGGTGGGTGGGAGGGCGGGGGGGGGAGAACCGGTTCGGTGACGTCATATCGTCACCGCTACCGGCTCGGCCGAACCGGACCTAACCAGGAGGAACCCACCGCTGGATATGTGGAAAGGAGGAGGGAGTGCACTATGGAGTCCTTGATGCTTTCTGAACTTGGATGTTTTCTTGTAGATGTTTTGTTACCCAACCAGGTAACATCTTCAGTGCCAGAAGGAAGTAGGATATGTGTGGTGGGGATGGTGGGGAGGAGGAAAAGGAGGAGGAGACTGTGGGGTTCTTGGTGCCCTCTAAGCTTCATTGTTTTCTTGCAGACCTTTCATGACCCAACTAGGTTACATCATCAGTGCTAGAAGGGAGAGGAGGAAGAGGAGGACTGGTGGGGGTCCTTGGTGGTTTCTGAGCTTGGTGGCTTTCTTGCAGATGTTTCATGACCAAAAAACAAACCTCTTAAATGCTAGAAGGGAATGGAGTTTGTGGAGAGGAGGAGGAGGAGGAGGAAGAAGAAGAAGAAGAAGAGGAAGAGGAGGAGGATTGTGAGGTCCTTGACACTCTCTGAGCTTGGTTGTTTCCTTGCAGCTGTTTCATGACCCAATAGGTAACAACATCAATGCTAGGAGGAAGTGGGGTTTGTGGCGAGGAGGAGGAGGAGGAGGAGGAGGAGGAGGAGGAGGAGGAGGAGGAGGAGGAGGAGGAGGAGGAGGACGACTTGGTGTGCTCTGAGCAGACGTTTTAGTACCCAACTAGGTAATAGCATCAGTGCTAGAAGGGATTAGGGCTTGTTCTCTGCTTATATACAAATGATTTCCCCTGTCAGTTTGGCTGGGAGTTCTTGGCAGAAATTTGGTTGGGCTGTTCTTTATCGTTTGATCCAACCCCCGTACTCCTTTCTAGCACTGATGATGTTGCCTCATTAGGTCACGTCTGCAAGAAAACAACCAAGCTCAGGGAGCACCAAGGACCCCAATTTGTGTCCAATAATGAGAGACCTTCTTCTCGGTGGAATCTGGCCATGATGGAACGAGAGTAAACAACAGCCGCTCGTGATTCTTGACATTATGCTTTCCTTGATGCCGCCTGGAATTGCAAGTACTGTTTTCGTAGCTGTATCCATTGTTGAAGCGTATGCAGAGATGACAGCCCTTGATTCGTAATTTATTCTTCTATCGCCCTCATCTCCTTTTAATAGAAGGCTATAAATACAGAAATAAGGTGGGGAAGCAGCGGCATATGTCAGCTCTTGTCATGGGACGTGGGAATGTCCTTGATAGAGCAGCCGAAGAGATGCTGCTTTAGGGAATGATCAGGTAAGAGGGAGGGCAGCCCACAGGTGCCTAATGGGTAGAGCAAGAGGCTCAGGAGGCCAGGTCAAGGGGGGAAAGCCGGATTCACTTAAGGACCAAATGATTTCCCCTGCTCAGGTGCTGTGATTCACTTAACAACTGTGGCAAGAGGTCAAAAACGAGGCAGAACGCACTTAACAACTTCGCGATGGGAGTTTTGGGGTCAATTGTGGTCGTAAGTCGAGGATACCTAGTTTTCTCCCAACAACAACCCTGTGAGGGTGCACTGGGCTGAGAGAGAAGGGATCACCCAATCAGCTTTCATGCTTAAGGCGGGACTAGAACTCACAGTCTCCTAGTGATTGGCCCAAAGTCACCCAGCCGGCTTTCATGCCTAAGGCAGGACTAGAACTCAACGTCTCAGGGTGATTGGCCCAAAGTCACCCAGCTGGCTTCCATGGCTGAGGCGGGACTAGAACTCAATGTCTCATGGTGATTGGCCCAAAGTCACCCAGCTGGCTTTCATGGCTGAGGCAGGACTAGAATTCACTGTCTCCTGGTGATGCCAAGTTCCAGCAAATTCCTCAGCTGGCTGGGGAATTCTGGGAATTGATGTCCACAAGTCTTGATGTTGCATACCCCCTAGCATAAATCTTCTTTCTCCAAGACATCAGAGAGAGAGAGAGAGAGAGAGAGAGAGAGAGAGAGAGAGAGAGAGAGATATGATAGAGAGATAGATAGAGAGACAGATGATAGATAGAGAGATAGACAGACAGTTAATTAGACAGACAGACATCAGATAGATAGATAGAAAGAGAGAGAGAGAGAGAGAGAGAGAGAGAGAGAGATGATAGAGAGATAGAGAGACAGATGATAGATAGATAGATAGATAGATAGATAGATAGACAGACAGTTAATTAGACAGACAGACATCAGATAGATAGAGAGAGAGAGAGAGAGAGAGATGATAGAGAGATAGAGAGACAGATGATAGATAGATAGATAGATAGACAGACAGTTAATTAGACAGACAGACATCAGATAGATAGAGAGAGAGAGAGAGAGAGATAATAGAGAGACAGATGATAGATAGATAGATAGATAGATAGATAGATAGATAGATAGACAGACAGTTAATTAGACAGACAGACATCAGATAGATAGATAGATAGATAGATAGATAGATAGATAGATAGATAGACAGACAGACAGACAGACAGACAGACAGACAGACAGACAGATAGACAGACAGATAGACAGACAGACAGATAGGTAGACAGACAGACAGTTAGATAGAGAGACAGGCAGACAGGCAGACAGATGATAGCTAGAGATAGAAATAGATGGACGGATGGATGGACGGATGGATAGACAGATAGACAGATGTAGGTAGAGAGACAGACAGATGATAGTTAGAGCTAGATAGAGATAGAGATAGAGATAGAAATAGTGATAGATGATAGATAGAGAGAGAGAGAGAGAGAGAGAGAGAGAGAGAGAGAGAGAGAGAGAGAGAGAGATGAGAGAGAGATAAATACACAGACAGATAGAGACATACAGACAAACAGACAGACAGACCAATCTCCCATTCTCAATGACCAGATCTTCTGCACAGAAGAGAATATAAGGCCTCTTCCTACCGCGTTACCCCGAAAATAAGACCCTGTCTTATATTTTTTTGAACCCTGAAATAAACGCTTGGCCTTATTGCCATGCGCTCAAAAGCCCGATTGGGCTTATTATCAGGGGATGTCTTATTTTGGGGGAAACAGGGGATGTCTCAATGGACCTTTTCTCCCACAAGTAGATCCATCTGTTCCTTCTGCTCTCTGGGTTGGCTTTGATGATCTCTGATCTTGATTTCTTTTCAGGCCCTTCTGTTAGATTTCTCCAAACTCTGGCTCACCGCCCAGCCAAGTAGATTGTTCTTTTGAAAACCAAGACAATAAGTCCCATAAATTAACTACACCGAGTCTCTTAAAAAAAATTGATTTCCTTGCATAACCCCAAAGAGACCTTCATCGTACCAACCGCATCATTTTTTGGGTGAGCCGTATCATGCAGAGTGAAGAAAAGGAAGGAGAAATGGAAAGTACAGTTAGTCCCTGACTTACGACCATTTGTTTAGGGACCGTTCGAAGTTACAACGGCACTGAAAAAACTGACATGACTGTTTTTCACACTTACGACCGTTGCTCTATCCCCAGGATCACGTGATCAAAATTTGGACGCTTGGAAACTGGCATGTACTTGTGACAGTTGCAGTGTCCTGGGGTCACGTGACTCCTCTTTGCGACCTTCTGAGAAGCAAAGTAAATTTGGAAGCCAGGTTTGCTTAACAACCGTGCTACTAACTTAACAACGGCAGAAATTCTGTCAACCACGGTGGCAAGGAAGGTGGTAAAACGGGGCAAAACTCACTTAACAAATGACTCAGTGACAAAAAGTTTGGCCTCAATTATGGTCTTAAATCGAGGACTACCTGTATAAGAAGAAAATCTCCAAATTCAGGGTTTTATGAGTCTACTAGCTGAATACCCGTGCTCCGCTACGAAACTATGTGATCGGGCTTGATAAATCGACACTTACAGCTTGAAAATTAATGAGTAGTTACGATCGGCCTCTCCTCTCCCCTTCTCTCCCTCAGCCTTGCCCCACAGAAGTTTCTCCTATCCTATCCCCTTCTCTCCCCATCCTATCCCCTTCTCTCCCTCAGCCTTGCCCCACAGAAGCCTCTCCTATCCTATCCCCTTCTCTCCCTCAGCCTTGCCCCTTCTCTCCCTCAGCCTTGCCCCACAGAAGCCTCTCCTATCCTATCCCCTTCTCTCCCTCAGCCTTGCCCCTTCTCTCCCTCAGCCTTGCCCCACAGAAGCCTCTCCTATCCTATCCCCTTCTCTCCCTCAGCCTTGCCCCACAGAAGTTTCTCCTATCTTATCCCCTTCTCTCCCTCAGCCTTGCCCCACAGAAGCCTCCCCTATCCTATCCCCTTCTCTCCCTCAGCCTTTCCCCACAGAAGTTTCTCCTATCCTATCCCCTTCTCTCCCTTAGCCTTGCCCCACAGAAGCCTCCCCTATTCTATTCCCTGCTTGCTGCTGTGAAAGTAAAACTCCTCTCCTCTGCTTGTGTTTTGCATTTGGAACAAATTTCTTTTCAGGTGGGGAGGGGGAGTAGAACACCTTAGCATCAGAGGGCTGTTTGGAAAGTGAAACAATATTTGCTGCGCAAGCAAGAAGGAGGCAGGAAGGAGCCTGGTCGTGGCTCAGCTCAACTATTCTGTAGAAAAGCTGCTTGCTGCTGTGAAAGTAAAACTGAAACTGAAACTCCTCTCCTCTGCTTGTGTTTTGTATTTGGAACAGATTTCTTTTCAGGTAGGAAGGGGGAGTAGAACTCCTCAGTATCAGAGCATGTTAAGCTGCAAGAAAACAACCAAAAATCCTTCCTTAGTGAGCACCTAGAAGCCAAGAGGAACATATGTGACAAATTTCAAGTTTGTAGGCTTTATGGTTCTGGAGATTTTGTGATGATGCGTGAGTGGTATTTCGCTTTTATATATATAGATGACAGGGGTGTCAAACTCAAGGCCTGCGGTGCTGTCCTGGAAAATGTAAGGGGACAGCCAGCGTGACTTTGGCCCAGTCTATCCAGTGCGAAGAGGACACATGCCAACAGTTTGGGGAGTGGTGTTAAGATGGCCACACCCATTCAGTCAGCCACACCCTGTGAGCGGCATCAAGCTGGCCACACCCACCCAGTTGCCCACACTCACCCAGTCAGCCATGGCCACCCCGGCCCCCTGAGATCAACCACAGCCTTGATGCGGCCCTCAATGAAATTGAGTGTGACTGACACCCCTGTTTTAGAGGGTTGTTGAAGTCCTTGGAGGTTTATCTGTGTCCTCAGGGTCACCTGAGTAGTGCAAATGGTTCCTGTAGTCCGACTAGCTGTCTGCAAGGAATATAAATCCTTTCATTCCCCACCATCCAGTCAGAACTGAAGAAGCTTCTTGGATGAGAAGTGAAATGTTAAAAGCTGGATCTAGCCCAATAACTCAAAGACAGACTCCAATTCTTTTCTGTAGCTTTATTATTGATCTGTTGGTACTGGAGGTCACTGACCTTGTACCTTTCTCCTTCAGGTATACACCTGGAATCATCTGTGGACCATGTGGTCGGACCTTTTGTACCCAGGAGGAGGGGCTAAGAGGTAAGGAGTGGTTACAGGGATTATGGGATATGTGGTTAGTTAACCCTTGAAGGTCCGGGTGATCAGGGAGATATAGTAGTTAGGCATTTATCATGACAAAACCCCCTCTAAATGCCTAACTGGGTACTTGGGGCAGTGTTTGCATACATACAGAGAATACACAGGTACAGGCATGAATTACAAGCAAACGCGCATTTTTGACATGAGGTAAGCATGTTGTTTATGTGGTAGGGGTTTAGTGAGAATATCTGCTGTTTGCTCCTCTGTGTCACAGTGTACTGCCCTAATGAAACCTATCTCTGAAAACTGCCTGACGTGTTTGTATTTAATGTCAATGTGCCTAGAACGCTGACCTATGGCATCGGCCCTAGAGATCTCTATCGCTGCCTTGTTGTCTTCGTGGATAACTATTGGATATGAGGGTTCAGCCCAGATGTCGCAGAGCAGGTCATCGAACCATACTAAATTGTTTGCGGCCTTTGATAGGCAAACAAATTCTGCTTCCGTAGTTGATGTGGCCACCAGTTTTTGCTTTCCAGTGTACCAATGGATGGGGCAATTGTTGAGTAGTAGCACGTAGCCTGAGGTGCTTTTTCTGCATTCTATGTCCCCAGCCCAGTCAGCGTCAGCATAGCAGGTTAGCTTTGGTTTCTCGGATGTTTCTGGTTCTAGGCAGAGTAGGGCATCCGCACTGAATTTTAAGTATCTAAGTAGTCTTTTGATGGCATTCCAGTGTGTTACCGTGGGTTTGCTTACATGCCTGGACAGCAGATTGACGGCTAAGGCGATGTCGGGCCTGGTCCAGTTGGATATGTACAGCAGTGACCCTATCGTTGATCTATACAATTTGTTGTCTGTGAAAGGTTCAGATTCCTCATACATGGTCTTCAGGAACTCAGGTTGCATGGGGGTCTCGCTGGGTTTTGCTTCGGACATGTTGCATTTGGACAGCAGCTCGATGATCTTTTCTCTCTGGGAGAGGCGGAAACCCTTGTTGGTTTTTATCACTTGGACCCCTAGGTATCTGTCAATCTTTCCAAGTGACTTTAAGGAGAAGTGGCTACCCAGGTCAGTGGCGAACTTGTCACATCTGTCCTTGTGTTTGCTGATGTACAAGATGTCGTCCACGTAAACGAGCACACCTTCGAATGTGTTGTTTTCTCTCCTCGTAAAGAAGCATTTGTCGGCTGAGGTGGCCTCGAAGCCCATGGATCTGAGGGCCTTGGCCAGGCAGTCATACCACCTTTTGCCTGACTGCTTGAGTCCGTACAGGCTTTTGTTCAGCAGCCAGGTTTGGTCCTCGCCTTTGTTGTACCCAGGCGGCACTTTGACGTATATTTCTTTATCCAGCTCGGCGTGCAAGTACGCTGTTTGTACGTCGAATTGGAAGACCTCCAAGCCCAGGATGGTGGCCACCACCAGGGCGCTTTTGACGCTCTCTGCCCTGACGGTTGGCGAGTAGGTGTCTGTATAGTCTTCGGGGTATCTTTGGGCGAAACCCTGCGCGACTAGTCTTGCCTTGTATAGGACCTTGTTGTCCTCTAATGTCTTAACCCTGAACACCCATTTGGTTCCTATTGGTTTTTTGTCCTCTGGAACTTGGGCAGGTGAGTATACCTGGAGGTTCCTTAGGCTTTCCATCTCCTTCTCCATGGCAGACATCCATTTTTCTTTCTCTTCCTGGGGGAGCCCGAGGATGTCTTCATATGAGCTGGGCGTGAAATGGGTGTTGTGGATGGTCATAACGTAGTCCTCTAACTTCTTTGGTAGCTTGTTTCTGGTTTCTCTGATTGGCCTGCTGGGGGTTGGCTCGGTTTCCTGCATGTTGTCTGCCTCTTTGTCCGTCAGGTCATCTATCTTCAGTGAAGGGTGCCCTTCTTTCCAACCTTTGACGCTCGCCTTGCGATGGTTGGCTTTGTGCCCTGTGACCTCTCTGACCTCCCTTTCCCCTTGGTCATGCTCGAACGTGACCCTATTGGTTGGGATGTCATTGGAGTGTACCCTCGACCAGTTTGCGTTTTCGTGGAAACTGGCTGATCTGGAAACCACAAAACGGTTATTGTTGTCGACAAATCTGTAGCCCTTTGTGCCCGGTTCGTAACCCACGAACCTCAACCTTTTTGATAATTTCTCCCCTTTTCTTCTTAGCTGTCTGGGAATGTGGACATCAGCTGGGGCACCGAATATGTGTAAGTGTGCAATGTTGGGCTTTCTGTTGTATAGCATCTCGTATGGTGTCTTATTGATAGAGCTTGACCACAGTCTATTCAGGGTGTAATTAGCGTAGTGTAATGCCTCTGACCAGAAATGCTGCCATCCCAGCATCCTCCAGGGCGCATCTCATCATGGTTTGCAACACCCCGTTTTTTCTCTCTGAGACTCCATTTTGAAAGGGGGAGAAAGGTGAAGAGGTGTAATGCGCTATGCCCTGCTCCCTCAGCCACCTTGTGAATTCTTTGGCCATGAACTCTGAGCCCCTATCAGTCATTATCTGCCTTATTCTCATGTTGTGTTGCATATCTACTCTTCTGTGGAATTCCTTAAACCTTTGGAACACTTCGTTTTTGTGTCTGAGGGAGTAGACATACCCGTATCTGGTGTAGTCATCCACAATCGTGAGGAAGAATCGCTTCCTATGTCCTACAGAGGGTTTCATTGGCCCTACCAAGTCCATATGCACCAATTGGAAGGGGTATTCCGTGGTTCGTTTCGATCCCCTGGGGATGGTCTTAACCTTGATCTTAGAACGCTTACAAACTGAACACTCCAAGTAGTTTTCGCAGTTCTTTACTTTGAGACCCTCGGTACATTCCGTCATTTTCTTTACAATGGGGAAGCTTATGTGTCCCAGTCTCCTGTGGAGGAGGTGGGCGCAGTTATCATGCAATGGCTTGCCGATAGATACAGACTTGTTTGTCTTCTCATGGCTACATCCTGCCTCCTGCTGCACCCCCTCTGTTTCTGGATACTTATCTACCTTGTGGTTTGTGCTGGTATCTATGCCTTCTTCCTCCCTTGCGTTGGGTGTGAAGTAGGGAAGTCCCTCGTGTATGGTTACCTTTCCTATCTCTTCCCCTTGCTTGATCAAGTGTGCCTTTCCATCTTTAAATTTTATTTCTATATTTGTGTCTCGTGTCAGCTTTGTGATGGCTAGCACGTTGTGGGGAATCTCTGGTACGTACAGTACTCCTTTTAAGTCCCCTACCTGTGTGATGTGTACGTTTCCTTTCCCCACTACTTTGACCTTGCTTTGGTTTGCCACCTTTATTTCTGAGTCTATTTCTGTGAGTGAGTCTAGCATCTCTGGGTTACAAGTAGTGTGACTTGTGGCCCCTGAATCTAGAAGCCATGAGTTTCTCTCTATCTTGTGTTTGTCATTTGGGTCATCGTGCCTGATCCCGTACATGGAGCCAGAGTTACTGTCCCTGGAGTGGTCTCTGCGCTCGTGGTGTTTCCTGGGGTTGGGTGACCACCCTCGCCCTCTTTCCTTTGGGAACCTGCGTTCAGGTGACCTTCCCCCTCTACTGTCGTGCTGTCCCCTATCCCTATGGTTCCTGGGGCAATCCTTCTTTAAGTGGTTCCTTGATCCACAAGAATAACATTCTGAGGTATCCCTGGCCCTATCCTGGAAATCCACCCTCTTTGTGGGTCTAGGGTCCCCTTTGGCTAGTTGGCGTTCCCTCCTTAGAGTGTCCTCTGCAACGAGCTGACTGGTCAGTGCGCCTAGTGTGAGGTATTGCAAGCTGAGGCTATTTAGTTGGGTCATGAAGCTGTCCCAGTTGCTATCAAGAGAGTTTATGATTATGCTTATCATGCTCTCTTCAGTGATGATTTCCCCCCTCTGCATGAGTTCTGCCCTTGCAGCATTCATCTTTAAGATGTGCTCACTCATGGGGACCCCTGCCTTATGCTTGGTGGAGTGGAACTCCCTAGATAGTCTAGTGGTAGTGGCTCTGCTTTGGCTATAAAACAGGTTACATAGCTTTTGCATAATATCATAAACAGTTAGATTGTCCTCAATAGATGGATACATAACAGATGGAATGGAGGTTAACATGATGCAAAATGCCCTGTGATGAATGCAGTCAATTTCCAGTGACCAGGGCTTTTGGGGAGGTCTGTTAGCTAGGAACAGTGCATTCTCTCTCATGAGAGCAACTCTTAATTGTTGGCTCCATTCTATAATATTACCCCCATCTAACTGCAATTTTGGCAAATTGGTATAATTTGCCCCAGAAATATTAGTAAGGTTACTTACTGGGGGGAGCTGTCCATGGTCCAAAATGTGATTAAACTCACAATAAGGCTTTGGGATGTCTGTGGCCATTCTGTACTTGCTTGGATCTATGTAACTTGCTTCTCTTATTACAGGCAGGTACTGGGCATGCGCGAAGCTCATTCCGCGCTGGAGTCCATCGGGTGAGGTTCCTGTTGCTGGAGCTCCCAGGCCTAGGCCTAGGCCTGTCGGTGGGAGGCTGGACCCGCCCCCGGTGGGTCCGAAGATTCCTCCTGAAGGTGGACACCACTGCTGGATGGCCGGATCCCCGGCGAAGAAGGGCAGAAGGTGAGGAGGCGATGCGGTCGCAAGTCGAGGACTTACGCGGGTCGGCGGCGCGGCAGCAGCGGAGGTCGTAGGTTGAGGATTCCCTGCACCCAGCGGCTCGGCGGTAATGGCGGCGGCGGCGGCAGATCCTCCCTCGTGGTCGCTGGTCCCTGGTCGCGTGGACTGGCCTGATGGATGTCGTGGCGTTGGTGAGTAGCCGGTTCTTCTCTTCTCCCTCGGGCCTCGCGTTGTCGGTGTAGCGGGTGGTGAGTTCGAGTTCTGCGGTTGATTCTTCCTGCAGGTGGGCGGTCTTTTGTGCCGGTTGTTGGTGTGTGCGGTGTTTTTAGTTGGCTGTGACTCGGTTGCCTGGTCTTTGTTGGTTGTCCTGGCCTTCTTGTGCTTTCCAGGATTTTTCTTTGATTTGTTGAGTGCCGCAGGAGGCTCGAAAGCGGGGCCTAGGGCAGCGGTGATGGTCTCGATTGCCTTTTGCAATTCGAGATCGGTAGGCGTTTTTCTTTTTGTTATTGTGATCTCTTCGTGGTCGCTTTCAGAGTCGGGCTCTTCGTAGTCGCTTTCTGAGTCCCCCTCGTCTGTTTCGGGGTTCGGGCATTTTCGCGCCAAGGGATTCAAATCCTGGCTTCCCATTGGCTGGTGCTCGTCCCAAGATGGCCGCCGGGAAGGGGGCGCGGAAATGGATTCTGCCGGCTCAGGATCATCGGGTTGGGGTGGCTTACCCTTTTTTGCTGGCTTTTCTTTTTCGGTGGTCTTTGGGGCCTCAATCGCTGCTTCTTGTTGCTCGAAGAGGCTTTGAAGGTCCGCGATGAGGTTTTCTTTGTCGCTGCTTCCCTCCATCAGTTTCAGGATGGAGAGTTTGAATTTATTCATTTCCTGTGCTGTTTCTTCTTCGGGGGCGGTGATTTCCTTGGATGGCCCCTCTTCATCTGATTGTGAGTCCAGGCTGGAGTCCTGCTCGCTTCCAGCTTCTGTCTCCTCCATGGCTGTGGCTTTGGTTGCAAGCTTCTCAGCCATCTTCTTGGTAAGAGCTCTGGTCTGTGCTCTGTTTGCTTCTTCAGGGTAGGTGTTGGGTTCAGTCATTGTCTGGAGTTATGGGCAACCATCCTCTGCTACCATTTTGTTAAAAGCTGGATCTAGCCCAATAACTCAAAGACAGACTCCAATTCTTTTCTGTAGCTTTATTATTGATCTGTTGGTACTGGAGGTCACTGACCTTGTACCTTTCTCTTTCAGGTATACATCTGGAATCATCTGTGGACCATGTGGTCGGACCTTTTGTACCCAGGAGGAGGGGCTAAGAGGTAAGGAGTGGTTACAGGGATTATGGGATATGTGGTTAGTTAACCCTTGAAGGTCCGGGTGATCAGGGAGATATAGTAGTTAGGCATTTATCATGACATGAAACGTCTTCAAAGGAAAAAAAAAAGGAAAGTTCTGAAAAAGCACCTTTGGGACAATTTCAGACAAATGGCTGTCCAGTCCCTTCTTAAAAACTTCCAGTGATGGAGCATCCACAACTTCTGGAGGCAAGCTGTTCCACTGGTTAATTGTTCTCATTGTCAGGAAACTTCTCCTTACTTCTAAGTTGCTTCTCTCCTTGGTTAGTTTCCACCCATTGCTTCTTGTCCTGCCCTCAGGTGCTTTGGAGAGTAGCTTGACTCCCTCTTCTTTGTGGCAGCCCCTCAAATACTGGAGCACTGCTACCATGTCACCCCTAGTCCTTCTTTTCATTCAACTACATTATTTATTGATTTATTATTTATTTATTTATTTATTTAATTTGTATACCGCCCTTCTCCAACAGGACTCAGGGCGGTGAACAGCCACGGTAAAAAACAACATATAAAATTTTAAAACAGTTTAAAAACATTAAATAATTTTGGCCATCAATTTAAAATAACCCAGTTAAAACCAATTACAAATTTAAAACTGCAAAGATGGGGTCAAGCCAATACATACCCAATTCCTGCAACCGTTCTTCATATGTTTTAGCCTCCAGTCCCCTAATCGTCTTGGTTGCTCTTCTCTGCACTCTTTCTAGAGTCTCCACATCTTTTTTACATCGTGGTGACGAAAACTGGATGCAGTCTTCCAAGTGGAGTTGCTGTCTGCTCGCTATTAAACCATGCACTAAGCCCTTTCCTTCCATCTCTAATATTCTTCCTGCATCCGCAAGCAACACCGGACTCCAAATTGTGCACGAAATATTCTTCGGCTTTTCTCTTAGCCTGCGCACCAAATCCCATTTCTCCAACAACCTACATTCTCCATCTGGCAATCCATCTGCAATTTTTCACTGCAGAGAAGAAGCACAGAAAATATATAGAAGAGAATATTTGAAGCGCATGGTTGACAGGAGAGGTCCTTGGTACTCTCTGAGTTTATTTTATTTTTTTATTTATTTATTTATTTATTTATTATTTATTTATTGGTTCAATTTATATGCCGCCCTTTTTCCGGAGACTCAGGGCGGCTTACAATGCGTTAAGCAATAGCCTTCATACTTTTATATATACCTGCTTAGTAGGGCTTTCGCCCCCCCCCCCCCCAAGTGGTGTTCTTTTTTATACAAAGTCAGTTTATTGCCCCCACAATCCGGGTCCTCATTTTACCTACCTCGAAAGGATGGAAAGGCTGAGTCAACCTTGAGCCTAGTGAGATTCGAACTTGCAGTAATTGCAGGCAGCTGGTGTTATCTTAACAGTAGTGCTTTAGTCTGCTGCGCCACCAAGGCTCTTTGCCTGTTGTTGTTGGGTTTTTTTTGCAGACGTTTTATGACCCAACTAGGTAACTTCATCAGAGCTAGTAGGCAGCGCAGTTTGCTGTCAGTTTATATTCTAGTGGCTTGCCCATCGGCATTGCTGGGGGGTGGTCTTAGAGATTCTTTGGTAGGGCCAAAGTGCCGAAGAAGCCAACAGCAAACAGCCCAAATGAAGAATCCCCAGCAACTGACGGGCAAGCCGTTAGGGGTGTGAAACTCAAGGCCCAGGGGCCAGAACCGGCCTGGGGGGGTGCTTATATCTGGCCCTGGCAACAGTGAAGGACCGGCCCACAGTGCCTCTGTCAGTGAAAACGGAGCTCGGGAGGGCCACATGCAGCCCGGCCAGGCTCCATTTTTGACCGCAACGGCCTCCTGCAGCCCTCTGCCAACGAAAATGGAGCTTGCGTGGCCCGCCCGGGCTCCATTTTCAGCTTCGACAGCCTCCTGCAGCCCACTGCCAGTGAAAATGGAGCCCGGGTGGGCCACATGCGGCCTCCCCGAGCTCCGTTTTTGCTGGCAGAGGGCTGCAGGAGGCCATCATGGCCGAAAACGGGGCCTTGATGAGTGATGTCAAGCTGGCCATGCCCACGCCCCCCACACACACACCCGAGGTCAAACACAACCCTGATGCGGCCCTCAATGAAATCGAGTTTGACACCTCTGGACTAGAACATAAACTGACAGCAAACTACACTCCTCACTAGCACTGATAATGTTACCTAGTTGGGTCATGAAATGTCTACAAGAAAGTAACTACGCTCAGAGGGCACCAAGGATCCCATATACAGTAAATATATATATATATATATAATATATAAGTTTATATATATATAAACTTGGTAGTACAAGAGCCTTGGTAGTACAGTGGTTTAAAGCACCCTGTTATTAAGACCAGCTGCCTGCAATTACTGCAGGTTCGAATCTCGCCAGGCTCAAGGTTGACTCAGCCTTCCATCCTTTCTAAGGTAGGTAAATTGAGGACCCAGTTGTGGGGGCAATAAGCTGACTTTGTATAAAATATACACAAGTATGAAAGCTATTGCTTAGCGTACTGTAAGTTAAGTCTCCGGAGAAGGGCGGCATATAAAATCAAATTAAAAAAAAAATTTACCATTTCACCATGCAGAAGACCTGACCTCCATCCAAATGCCAGGGCTTTAAATCCTGATTATTATTTTTTTTAAAATCTCTCCTTTTTTTTCCCAAGTCACTGCTTCCTTTCAGGGCCTGAGAGGCGGCTCTATCTCACCCATCTTTACAAAATGTTCTTTTTGGCTTGAGAATTGTCATTTCCCACTTGGCCAGCTTCAGCCCTTACAAAACATCTCGGAATTTGCTGAATGCGTTCTTTGCTCCGAAATCCACCAACGAGTTACCGATACCATTATGACTTACAATGGTTCATTTAGGGACTGTCCAAAATTACTGAACGGCACTGGAAAAAAGTGATTAATGTCCGTTTTTCACACTTACAACCAGTAGTGGTATTAAGCTGGTTCGTACTGGTTCGGGCGAACCGGTGGTGCCCACCTGCCTCGGCAAATAGATGTCCTATTTAGCCACATTTTTGAGGCCAGGCGCATGAACAGAAGGAGCGCATGCATGCAACGCAACCGTGTGCGTGCGGGGCGAACAGGTTGTAAGGATATGTGAAACCCACCGCTGTTTACAACGGTTGCAGCATCCCCATGACGTTGAGCTTCGGTGGTGCAGTGGACTAAAGTACTGTTAAGTGCTAGCACTTAGCTGCCAGCTGTCTGCAATTAGTGCAAGTTCGACTCTCAAGGTTGACTCAGCCTTCCATCCTTTTGAGGTAGGTAAATTGAGGACCCGGATTGTGGGGGCAATAAGCCGACTTTGTATAGAACAACACCACTTGGGGAGGCCGAAAGCCCTAATAAGCAGGTGTATACAAAAAAGTATGCAGGCTATTGCTATAATGCATTGTAAGCCGCCCTGAGTCTACGAAGAAGGGCGGCATATAAATTTGACTAATAAATAAATAAATAAATAATAAATAAATGACCATGTGATCAAAATTTGGCTGCTTGGCAATTGACTCATAGTTATGATGGTTGCAGTGTCCCGGGGTCATGGGATCCCCTCTGATCACCTTCCCAGCCTGCTTCCGACAAGCAAAGTCAATGGGGGAAGCCAGGTTCGCTTAATGACCAAACGATTCCCCTTATAACAACCTCAGGGATTTACTTGAGCGTGGCAGGAAAAGGTTGTAAAATGAGGCAACACTCAATTTATCAACTATCTTGCTCAGCAACAGAAGCTTTGGGCTCCGTTGTGGTCGTAGGTCCAGGACGACCTGTGTATAAACAGAGAGCAAACCCCACGTTCCCTTTTTTAACAGTGATAATGTTATGTCGTTCAGTCATATGAAACATCTACAGGAAAACAACCAAATTTAGAAAGCATTGAGGACTCCGCAGCTCAACCCTTGAGCGACAAATATCCCACACTGTCTGCTACCACTGATGATGTTACCTAGTTGGGTCATGAAATGTCTGCAAGAAAACGACTAAGCTCAGAGAACATAGTCGCTGTCGTCCTCCTCCTCCTCCCTGGAAAACCAACCCCTTCTAGCACTGAAGATACTACCTAGATATTTCTACGAGAAGAGTCCTCCATTCCTCTATTGGCAATAAAATGCCTTATGCCCACCAGACTTCAAATTTTGGGCTTAGACAACTTAGAACTACGCCGACTTCAGTCTGACCTAAGCGTAGTACATAAAATCATCTGCCACAATGTCCTTCCTGTCAATGACTACTTCAGCTTCAGCCACAACAATACACGAGCAAATAATAGATACCAACTCAAGGTAAACCGCTCCAAACTCGATTGCAGAAAATAGGACTTCAGTAACAGAGTGGTCAGTGCCTGGAATGCACTAACTGACTCTGTGGTTTCTTCCCCAAACCCCCAAAACTTTAACCTTAAACTGTCTACTGTTGACCTCACCCCATTCCTAAGAGGTCTGCAAGGATATTAAGGTTGTGTGAACTCACTCAAAGTAGCGAGTCTCCAGTCTCATGGCCTGGAGCTGGAACGGAAACCAAGAGCAGCTCCCAAAGCGAACATCCTCCCTCTGGCTTCTCAAAATTAAAAAGGCTGGTTGAGCCGCTGCCAAGCGTTGGGGATCTCTCGCCGGAAAAAGCCAGTAATAAATCTTCACGAGGGGGAGCAAATTAATAGAGGTGAGATTGATTTGAGGAAATATGGGTGGGTGGGTAGGGGAAGGTATTATTAGAGTCTTGGCATCCAGGCAAGGCTGGGAAAACAATGCAGAGCGAACGAGAAAGAAAGAGAGGAAAGAGAGAAAGAGGGAGTGGGATGGGTGGGGGAGAAAGAGGAAGGTACAAGCAACAACAGCGGATCACCCTTGGATCCATGGAGGTTCCTGGGAATCTGCAGGAATCCACCAAGAGCTGACACAAATATCTCTGGTTGCCAACTGAGTGCCATCTTTGAAACATCCTCCTGACATAAAGTGTTAATACCACTTTATAAGGCCTTGGTAAGGCCACACTTGGAATACAGCATCCAGTTTTCGTCGCCACTATGTAAAAAAGATGTGAAAACTCTAGAAAGAGTGCAGAGAAGAGCAACAAAGAGGATTAGGGGTAGTAGTGAAATCCAAATTTTTTTACTACCGGTTCTATGGGTGTGGCTTGGTGGGCGTGGTGTGGCTTGGTGGGCATGGCAGGGGAAGAATACTGCAAAATCCCCATTCCCTCCCCACTCCTGGGGAAAGGATACTGCAAAATCCCCATTCCCTACCCACTCCTGGGGGAAGGATACTGCAAAATCCCCATTCCCTACCCACTCCTGGGGGAAGGATACTGCAAAATCCCCATTTCCTCCCCACTCCTGGGGGAAGGATACTGCAAAATCCCCATTCCCTACCCACTCCTGGGGGAAGGATACTGCAAAATCCCCATTCCCCCCCCACTCCTGGGGAAAGGATACTGCAAAATCCCCATTCCCTCCCCACTCCTGGGGGAAGGATACTGCAAAATCCCCATTCCCTCCCCACTCCTGGGGGAAGGATACTGCAAAATCCACATTCCCTCCCCACTCCTGGGGGAAGGATATTGCAAAATCCACATTCCCACCCCACTCTGGGGCCAGCCAGAGGTGGCATTTGCCGGTTTTCCGAACTGCTCAAAATTTCCGCTACCGGTTCTCCAGAACCTGCTGGATTTCACCCTGATTGGGGGACTGGAAGCTAAAACATAGAAAGAACGGTTGCTGGAATTAGGTTTGTTTAGTTTGGTGAAAAGAAGGACTAAGGGTGACATGATAGCAGCACTCCAATATCTCAGGGGCTGCCCCAAAGAAGAAGTCAATTTATTTTCCAAAAGCAGGACAAGAAGCAATGGATGGAAATTAATCAAGGAGAGAAGCAATCTAGAAATAAGGAGAAATTTCCTAACATTAGAACAACTAATCAGTGAAAGAACTTGCCTCCGGAAGTTGTGGGTGCTTCATCACTGGAGGTTTTTAAGAAGAGATTCCAGGGGTGGGATTCCGCCGGTTCGGACCGGTTCGGGTGTTCCGGTTTGCTCCAACAATCATCTGGGCCCTCCCGCCCTCCCCTGCGCTATACCTACCTTTATTTCCTTGGTTTGAAGCCCAGCTGATTGGCGCGGCTGTTTTATTCACCAGAGCTGCAGTAGAACGTGCTTTTTTCAAATGTACCGCGTGCACGCTGATCGCCTGCTTGCGGATCGCGTGAAGCGAATCAGTTGTTACAGCAATTGAATCCCACCACTGGATTGGACCACCATTTGTCTGAAATGGTATAAGGCAGTGGTGCCTAACCTTTTCTTCCTCGGGTGCCAAAAATGTGCGTACACGCACGCTAGCATGCCCACGCGTGCTCACACCCATAATGCAATGCCCCCACACGCCCAGCCCTCCACCCGCATATGCACGCAACCGCCCCACGCTGCCCTGACCCCCCCCCCCCTTGAGCAGGCATGTGCAACAGTGGTGGGTTCCTCCCGGTTCGGCCCGGTTCCGCGGAGCCGGTAGCGGTGACGATATGACGTAACCGAACCGGTTCTCTTTGTTCGGGAGCTGCCCACCACCACGTTATTTTTACTTTTTATTTGGCCCCGCCCTCAATCTATTTGCTGCCTCCCAAGTCCCAGCTGATTGGCTAGAAGGAAAAAAACTGTTTAAACTCTTGCCGCGGGGCTTCAAAGGGCCGCCCTACAGCTGATCAGTGTTAAAAGGCAGTGTGGTAGTAGACCGATGCCTCCAAGAACAAATGAGTAGACTGGTACAGCTCTGCAAGAAGTTAAAAGCCTGGTAGACCAGTACCTCTGCTTAATCCTAAAGAATTGTCACATGACCATCAAACCACGCCCACAAAATAAGCCATGCCCACAGAACCAGTAGTAAAAAAATTTAGAACCCACCTCTGATGTGCGACCCCCCCGTTCCCCACCCCCCGTGCATCTGCGTGCAACCCCCCACACCCCATTTTGGGCCTAGCAGGCCACCCTGAAGCCTCTGGAGGCCGGAAACGGCCTGTTTCCTGACTTCCGGTAGGCCCATTTTTCACCCTCCAAGAGCCTCCGCACGAGCCCTGTACTTACGTGGCATCCAAAATGGGCCATGTGGAGACTCCTGGGAGGGGAGGGGCAAAATGGGAATGCACACACGTCTCCCACATGCGTGGCAGAGACCCAAAAATCAGCTGGCTGGCAGGAGGTGCACACGCATGAAGGTGGAGCTGACCTAGGTCGACGGCTCGCATACCCGGAGAAAGGGCCATAGGTTCGCCATCACGGGTATAAGGCCTTGATGGTGAACCTACGGCACGGATGCCAGAGGTGACATGCTGCGCCCTCTCTGTGGGCATGCGAGCTGTCGCCCCAGTTCACCTCCGCCGCACATGTGTGCATACCTCTCGCCAGCCAGCAGGCCTTCACGTCTCTGCCGCGCATGTGGGGGGGGGCAGGGCACATGTGGGGGGGCCCGAGCGTGCATGCACAGGGGAACAGGGCGCATGCAGGGGGCGCATGCATGCATGGGGGCAGGGCACATGTGCAGGAGCCGCGCCGGTAGTGGGTTTCAATTTCAGCCGCTACTGGTTTGCTCGCGGGCGTGCTCATGCTTTTACGTATGCACAGAAGCTTCTGCGTGTGCAGAGACATCCGGGCAAGTGGGTGGAGCCTCCCCTTGCCGCCGACGCTACCGGTTCGCCCGATCCGGGGTGAACTGGTAGCAACCCACCACTGGGCCGTGCGTGCATTGCATTTTGGGGTTCGCAAGTGCTTTGGGCACTCGGTCCGGAAAAGGATAGCCATCACTGGTTTAGGGTTTCCTGCCTGAGAGGGGTTGGACTAGAAGACCTCCAAGGTCCCTTCTGACTCTGTTATTCCATTATTCTGTTTCCTCAAGGTAACCAAATCCTGGTTTTCCAACTGTGACTGGTGCACGTTCCTTTGCTCTTGTTTTATCGTTCAAAGCCTATCCAGTAAATCGAAAACAAATACGTGTACAGACTAGAGGGACGAGATGCAGAGAACCATGCACTTAAAGAAAGAATTAAAAAGACAGTGGAAGAAGCGGCTTCCAACTTTCCTTAAAGTAGTTACAGTCAAATGGTGTATTATTTATTTGTTTGATTGTTTATGTGTTCATTGTTTGTTTGTGTTTGTTCTAAACGTCTGTGAAAATTCTCAGTCATCCAGGTCACGATTGTCTCAAAGGTACTTTTTCAAAAGGCAACTGGACTTTCTTTCTTTGTGGTCATCCATCCATCCATCCATCCATCCATTCAATTTATATGCCACTCATAGGTTGGTTTGGGGAGACTGGGATAAATTCATTGTTTATCTGTTTGTTTGTTTGTTTATTATTCATTCCTCTACCTGCAACCACAATTAAGTCCAAAATTTCAGCTCCAATGGAAGAAATTTGTTAAGTGAGTTTTGTCCCATTTTATGAATTTCTTGCCACAGTTATTAAGTGAATCACTGCAGTTCTTAAGTTAGAATAGGATAGGATAGGATAGGATAGGATAGGATAGGATAGGATAGGACAGGACAGGACAGGACAGGACAGGACAGGACAGGACAGAATTTATCGGCCAAGTGTGATTGGACACACAAGGAATTTGTCTTGGTGCATTCACTCTCAGTATACATAAAAGAAAAAATATGTTCATCAAGAATCATAAGGTACAACACTTAATGATAGTCATAGGGTCATAGTCATAGTCACACCGTTGTTAAGTGAATCTGACTCCCTCATTGACTTTGCTGGTCAGAAGGTTGCAAACGGGGATCACGTGACCCTGGGACGCTGCAACACGTCATAAATACGAGCCAGTTGCCAAGCGTGCGAATTCTGAATCACGTGACCATGGTTGTAAATGTGAAAAATAGCACTAGCACTTAGATTTATATACCGCTTCACAGGGTTTTACAGCCCTCTCTAAGCGGTTTACAGAGACAGCCTATTGCCCCCAACAATCTGGGTCCTCATTTTACCGAGGAGGATGGAAGGATGAGTCAACCTTGAGCCGGTGAGAATCGAACTGCCAAACTGCAGTTGGCAGTCAGCAGAAGGAGCCTGCAGTACTGCACTCTAACCACTGTGCCACCACGGCTCAATAATGGATATAAGTCACTTTTTTTCAGTGCCATTATCACTTCAAATGGTCACTGACCAAAACATCGTAAATCAGGGCCTATCAGTATCAGGTTTGAACGAAGCTGCCGCTAATCTCAGAATAACAGAGCAGCAGAGTTGGAGGGGACCTCGGAGGTCTTCTAGTCCACCCCCTGCTCAAGCAGGAGGTCCTATACCAGTGATGGTGAACCTTTTCGGCACTGAGGGCCCAAACAGGAACGTGCGTGTGTGTGCATGCACCGGAGCACCGGAAACCCGAAGACCAGCTGACCGGCACATGCACGCCTGTTTTTTGGACATTTTTGGCCGTTTTTCGGCCGTTTTCAGGATGTTTTTCAGGACATTTTCAGGATGTTTTTCGGGACGTTTTCAGGCCATTTTTCAGATCGTTTTGGGCCATCTTTGGGGCTGTTTTCAGGATATTTCTCGGGCCATTTTCAGGCTGTTTTAGGGGCCATTTTCAGGCTGTTTTTTGGACCATTTCAGAATGTTTTTCAGGATGTTTTTTGGGATATTTTCAGGACGTTTTTTGGTCCATTTTCAGGCTGTTTTTCAGGACGGTTTCAGGACGTTTTTTGGACCATTTTTTGCCATTTTTCGGGCTGTTTTCAGAACGTTTCTCAGGCCATTTTCAGGCTGTTTTGGGGGCCATTTTCAGGCTGTTTTTCAGGACATTTTCAGAACGTTTTTTTGGGATGTTTTTCAGGATGTTTTCAGGCCATTTTTCGGACCGTTTTTGGCCATTTTTGGGCTGTTTTCAGGCTGTTTCTCGGGCCATTTTTCAGGCCGTTTTGGGGCCATTTTCAGGCCGTTTTGGGGCCATTTTCAGGCTGTTTTTCAGGACGGTTTCAGGACGTTTTTCGGACCATTTTTTGCCATTTTTCAGGCTGTTTTCAGAACGTTTCTCGGGCCATTTTCAGGCTGTTTTGGGGGCCATTTTCAGGCTGTTTTTCAGGACATTTTCAGAATGTTTTTTGGGATGTTTTTCAGGATGTTTTCAGGCCATTTTTCGGACCGTTTTTGGCCATTTGGGGGCTGTTTTCAGACTGTTACTCGGGCCATTTTCAGGCTGTTTTTTGGGCCATTTTCAGGCCGTTTTGGGGGCATTTTCAGGCCGTTTTGGGGTCATTTTCAGGCTGTTTTTCAGGACGTTTTCAGGACGTTTTTCAGGACATTTTTCAGGATGTTTTCAGAATGTTTTTTGGAACGTTTTCAGGCCATTTTTCCGACCGTTTTTGGCCATTTTTCGGGATGTTTTTAAGCCGTTTCTTGGGCCGTTTTCAGGCCATTTTTCAGATCGTTTTTCAGGATGTTTTCAGGATGTTTTCAGGCGTTCTGCCACCTGTGAAGTCGAGCTGGCCAGCGCGCATGCGCTTGCCAAAAACCAGAAGAGCAGCTGGTGACGGCGCGCGTGCCCTCAGAGAGGGCTCTGCATGTCACCTCTGACACGCGTGCCATAGGTTCGCCATCCCAGCCCTACACCATTCCAGACAAACGGCTGAAATCTCAGGTGGGTTTTCTTCAGCAGTTTTCAAAGGGAACGCAAGCATCTGCTCTTGCCGCCTCTCTCACACAAGGCTACTGGCAACCTAACTGTCATCCCATTCTGATTATTTGTGGTGTTGGACTCATTTACCGAAAAGAAAAATATCTATGAATCACAAATTCTGTGCTATTTTCAAAGCGTAATGCTGAGGGGGACGTCGGCGTCATCCACACGGAGCAGGATTTAGAACCATGGTAGAAATGATGTAAACGAATCTCACAATAAAAAATATCTCCTGGTCCTTCTGGGCAGCCAGGCGCAGGTGCAACGAAACCGATGTTAGCCTTTAAAAGACACAAATCAAATTCACACGCCTCGTTGCTGGATGACCAGGTAAAGGTACAGGTAGTCCTCGACTTATGACCCCAATGGAGCCCCGAATTTCTGCTGTAAAGTGGGACATTTGTGAAGTGAGCTTTGCCCCATTTTACGACTTTTCCTGCCACCGTTGTAAAGTGAATCGCTGCCGTTAACAAGTTAGTAGCCCGCTTGTTAAGTGAATCTGGCTTCCCCCGTTGATTTTGCTTGTCCGAAGGTCGCAAAAGTTGCTCACATGACCTCAGGACATTGCAACGGTCGTAAGTATGAGATACTTGCCAAGCATCTGAAGTTGGATCACGTGAGAATAGAATAGAATGGAATAGAATAGAGTAGAGTAGAGTAGAGTAGAGTAGAGTAGAGTAGAGAACAGAACAGAACAGAACAGAACAGAACAGAACAGAACAGAACAGAACAGAACAGAACAGAATAGAAAATAGAATAGAATTTGTCAGCTGTATGTTTTTTGGGGGATATAAATTAGGGTTTTTTAATCTTAATGACTAAGGCGCGTGGACTGCCTAGGGAATTCTGGGAGTTGAAGTCCATATGTCTGGGAATTAATAGATATTAATTATTATTAATTATTAGATAGATATTAGAAAAATCTTTTGCATCCCCAAAATCGGGAACGTTTATTCCAATGTTACACACAGCAAGGAAGTAAAAAAAATTAGAACGGTGCTCCAGACCCTTTCCTCTTGTGTGTTTGTGTGTGTTTTGCTAAGCATCTAATTTAATTAAACATGTATATTTAATAATCCTCATAAGCAAATTGTTTAAGTGAGTGAGGAAGGATCCGGAAACATTTTGTATTGTGCTCTACAGAGATTGCTAATTTATTGTTTCCAGCTTTGAGGTTTTCTAATATCTGAAACTGCGCTGGCAGGAATATTAATATTCTCATTTGATCTTGTTTGTATTTACTGGTGGCATGGCACACTTAAGTCACAATTATTTATTTCTACTCCACTTTCTTTCAATGCAGGCGGTGTTTTTTAACTTGACAACTTTAAGATGGATGGACTTCAACTCCCAGAATTCCCCAGACAGCATTTAGGGATTTCAGCTCCCAGAACTGCCCAGTCAGCATTGGTGGACTTCAATTCCCACAATTCCCCTGGAGCATTTGTAAACTTCAATTCCCACAATTCCCCGGCCAGCATTTGTAAACTTCAATTCCCACAATTCCACGGTCAGAATTTATGGACTTCAATTCCCACAATTCCCCAGCCAGCATTTATGGACTTCAATTCCCACAATTCCCCAGCCATCGTTTATGGATTTCAACTCCCAGAATTCCCCAGCCAGTGTTTGTGGATTTCAATTCACATAATAAAGTTTTCAAGGTTGAGAAACAGATTGAAGTCAAAGAAGCTGACAGTTTTGTGAAATAGAATTCCTTTAAAATGGTACCAAGAGGATTTTTTAATGAAACAGACTTTTATAAACTAGAATTAAGTAAGTCACGGAAATGGATCTTCGGATTCAGCCCAGAGATCCTTTTCAAGTGATTTCCACTCGGGATAGGCAAGGTGTTGTGACCCGCCAGCGACCTGCACGGATCGTGGCTGATCCCGACGATGAGGAGGCTGGTGTGTCGCGCCAGCAGCCTGCGCAGCCGGCGCTCGCGTCGGACAGCGAGGAGGCCGAAGAGGATGTGATGCCAGAGGGAGAGACTCAGCCAGGGCCTTCAGAACCTCCAGAGGCTCCTTCCAGTGGAGAGAGCGAAGTGGAGGAGCCTCTTCTCAATGCTCGGGCATGCAGGGCTGCCAAAAGGCAGGAGTGGCTACTCAGGAGGAGGAGGTCTACTCGAGAGTAGGGTTTGAGGATAATTGGCCATTCCCTTAGCCTATTTAAGTCCCACGCAGCTAGTGCTTTCTTGCTAGAAACAACGTCTCATTACTACAGAGCATCTTGGAGAGCGAGCCACTTCTCATATCTGGTTTTGTGGGCTGGTTGCCAACTTTTGTCGGACTTTGTTCTTAATAACTTTGATAAGGACCCTTTGCACGGGAAGCCTTGTCATAAGTAAATGCCTTATTCTCAAATGGGAAAATGTATATACACAGGGTATCGGGTTAATTTATTCTTCCTTCTTTAATGTATTCATATGTAACCACTCCCATCCTTTACTCCGCCTCATTGATATAAAAGGGGATGTATGCCCCTCCTTCCTTGCTTCTATCTACGATCATTCAGAGAATATAGAATGCCTAATGTAAATAAATAGTGCTTTGTTTAAATATTCTGAATCTGAATCATTTATTGAGTCTGATCCTCAAAATTACGCAACAATCTGGTAGCAGAGGATGGTTAAACTGACTCAATAAAAATTAGATATGCCTAAGAGAGAAAACTCCAGAAACAAAAGAGAAAGACCCAACACCAGGGCATATAATAAAGAGATGGAAACGGATCAAGAAATGATCGATGAGCCCACAACTATAATAACAAAAGAATCTGAAGACTGTGCTACAGACAACGAAGAAATAATCGATGAAACTGATGACCAAGAAGAAAACGAGATAGAAAACAACGAACTCAGATCAGAGATACTGAGACTATTGAAAAACCAAAAAGATGACAAAAATCTCATCGCGAACCTCCAAGACATCATAAAAAACAGCGGAGCAGCGAGAGAAAAACACATCGTAACAGATGAATCTAAAGAACTAAAAATGGTGAGCGAATTGCCTATAGATATGAATATAATGAAAAGGAAGACTAACGGTCCCGCACAAAATTTTGAATGGCAGCCATCTTGGTTTCAACAGACCACTAAGATGAGCGAAGCAGAGCCAATCAGAAGACAGAATTCAAAATGTCTGGCGCGAAAAGCCCTACATAATGTAAAAAGTAAAAAAGAAAAAATCTACTCTTCAGAGGAATCTGATACAGACATCGAAGAAACTTCAATCGAACTACAGATAGAATCATCAATGAAAACTCTCTTTGCAACATTCAGCCCGAATTTAAAAATCACAAAAGAACCAACGAAAGCTGGCGATCAAAGAATAAAGAAAAAGCAAGCAAGCAAGCAAACATCTCGTAATCTACCCGCTTCTATCCAAACGGCGAGAGCACCTACGCCTGAGCCCAGAGAACCCTGTAAATACTCCCCCACGCCGCAGACGATTCCAGGGGCCAGAGACCTCAACAAGAACAACTCCAGCGAAAAGAAGCAAGCGCCAGTCGTCACCTGGACACCCAAGGTCGAGCCGGAGACCGAATCATCGGAGGAAGAACACTACGAGGGAGCTGCAGCAACGAGAACCTCTCCCGACAGCTTCAGAAGCGAAATGAGCAACGCGCATGTGCAAACTCACGCAGACAACTACGGAGGACATGAAGGACAGAGAGAACCATTCAGACTCATTGCAAGCATACCTACACCATTCTGCAACTATCAACATTTACAAGATCATGGACAACCTCCAGTTGTAAGTAATGGAACTAATAATATTGGGAACTTGCCCAATGATTTCCCAAAACTGAGAATAGATGGTATTAATTTACAGGAATGGTGTCAACAACTTCAGGTTGTTTTTCTAAAAGAGAACTTATTATTTTTTATAACTAACCCCCCCAAAAAGCCTTGGACTCTAAAATTGGATTGTCTGCACCACAGAGCATTCTACTTATTAATATCTAGTATATCTCCTGCTATGTATCATAGTATTAAGCATAACTTGACTGTCTCAGAAATTATTCACTGCATGTTTAAATTGTTTCATAGTGAAAGTGTAGCAACAACTACAAGAATGTCTAAAGATTTCTTCTCAGCTAGGATAAAACCTGGGGTTACTGTAAGTGAACATTTAATATCTCTAAACAAAATCAGAGCAGAGTTACATTTAAGGGGAGAGATAATTTCAGATCAAACAATGAAAAGTGTCATCATTAATTCATTAGACCCATCGTGGGATAATTACATATCACATTTAGACACAATTAATTTGGGATACTTATCCATAGAAAATTTATCGAATAAGCTAATAGCTGAAGATAATTTAAGAAGAAGCCGTTGTAATGCACACTTAGAACATAGACAGAGTAAGAGAGTGGTATTTCAAGAAAAATATTGAGAATCAATTGAATGTTATAATTGTGGGTCCAAAGAACATTGTAGAAGAGATTGTCCTAAATTTCTTAGAGGAAGACAAAAACATGAATATAGAAGCAGATATCATAACAGACAATCGTCTATTGACAGACATAGATATAGGAACTCACCTAACTTTAGAGAGCATAGAGGGGGCAGAGACAATTCAAGAGATAGAAAGTCTGGATCATTAAATGGACTAGATAAACATAATATAACTAACACACAGGATTCAAGGAATAATGATTGGCTCATTGATTCTGGGGCAACTAATCACACAACACATGACAAAAAAATACTATCTTCATTTATAGAAGATAAGTTTGTTATTAAGGTAGCCAATCAAGAAAAGGTTCAAGTTATTAGAAGAGGAAATGTAAACTTACCCAGTCTAGGGAAAATAGAGGGGGTATTATTAATACCAGAAATACCTCATAACATACTTAGTGCAATAAAACTAGGCAGAGATTATGACATAAACATAGTATTCTCAAAAGGAAGAGCAACACTAGAGAAAAACAAAACAAATTTGGGTAGTGTGGTTATCAAAGGAGGTCTACCATATTTAGTCACAGAAGAAAAATGGCTACACAATATTAATTCAAACATGGAAGATGACACTAACATAGAGAATGAAGACAATAGCAATAGTGATAATGAGGAACATGAAACAAATCACAATCACAAAAACACATCTATTAATGACACACTCAATAACAAAAAACCTACAATTGGAAAACCAATCCACGATGAATGTGCACACATATTACATAGAAAGTTGGGACATGCTAGTTTTCCTGTAGTACAAAAAATGATTGAACATGCTGAAGGTGTCAAAATAAAAAATTGTAAAAATTATTTGGAATGCTCAGTATGTAAGTCCTCAAAACTCAAAACTAATCCCAGGCCAAAAAAGGCAACAAGATCAACTAATCACATCTTTGATCTGGTACATATGGATCTAGTTGGTCCATTAACCCCATCAATCACATATAGAAAACGATATTTTCTAACTATTGTAGATGACTATAGTCGTTATGGATTTGTCTATACTCTGAAACACAAAGATGAAACATTTCAAAAATTTAAAGAGTTTTACAAACGTGTAGAAACACAACATAATATTAAAATAAAACAAATCATGACAGACAGGGGATCTGAATTCATGTCAAAAGAATTCTCCCAATGGCTAAAAAACAAAGGAATGCTACACTTCACATCTAGTCCTTTCTCTGCATTCCAAAATGGAGTGGCAGAGAGAAAGAACTCGACACTACAAACCATGATTAGATGTACATTAGAAGATGCTGGCTTAGGAAAACAATTCTGGTCAGAAGCATTATTATATTCCAATTATACTCAAAACAGAACTTGGTCCAGCATCGTAAACAAAACGCCATATGAACTAATGTATAATAGAAAACCCAAAATAACACACATGCACATTTTTGGTGTCACAGCAGATGTACACATACCAAAACAACTGAGGCGTAAAGGAGAAAACGTATCCAGAAGACTTAGATTCATGGGATACGAAACAGGTACAAAAGGGTACAGATTTATTGATAATAACAACAGATTCATAATTTCTAGAACAGCTGTATTTCATGAACAGGCCAATTGGTCTAAAATACATCTTAATGAAATATTTCCAACTACAAAAGCAGACACTGAACATCAAGACAAAATAGGTAGAGAAGAACTCAATCACAATACACATGAAAACAGAAACAAAACATGGACAAATAGTCACCCCAGAATAAAAACAGATTCATTAACAAAAAAGGAGGCAAGATATCTACACGATAACGATAGCAAACCAGAAAAAACAATCAGAAGCAACAGAAATCAGGTGCCAAGTAAATATAAGGATTACATAATGCATTTGAATAATGATACATCAACACCTAACACATACGAGGAAGTATTAAAGCTCCCCATTGAGGAAAGAAAAAAATGGGAATCAGCTATGGCCAAAGAGATGGACAGTTTGCGAGAATTAAATGTATTCACACCTACTCCTGCACCTAAGGATAAAACCATTATAGGCACCAGGTGGATATTCAAAATTAAAAATCTAGAAGGAGGTAACACATTATATAAAGCCAGATTAGTTGCACAAGGTTATAGTCAAAAATATCCTGAGGATTACACAGACACATACTCTCCCACAGTAAGAACTGAGAGTGTTAAAACAGCTTTAGTCATAGCATCTGCACTTAATCTTGATGTCTTTCAATATGACATACAGACAGCGTATTTACACGCAAAGTTAGATAAAGAGATATATGTAAGAGCACCTCATAGCCAATACACAAACAAAAATGAAACTTGGTTATTGAATAAAAGTTTGTACGGACTAAAACAATCTGGCAAATGAATGTTTAGTCAACGTACTCAAAACTATGAATTTCAATGCCACAACTGCTGACAATTGTTTCTTTGTTAAAAAGGAAGATGACTCATTAGAATTTGTGTTAATCTATGTGGATGACATTTTATATATCGGTAAACATAAAGAGAAAAGAGATACATTTGTAACTAAACTAAATGAACATTTTTCTTTAAAAGTACTAGGAAAAGTAAACAAATATCTTGGAGTTCAAATCAGCAAAACTAAAAAAGGATTTAAACTTTCCCAAAAAGACAAAATCATAGAACTCCTGAACAAATGTAATTTGAATGATGCCAAAACTTGTGATACTCCAATGCAAACTGATTTTTTAAGAAACATGGATGAATCATCCCCTGAATTCAAAGATAATACACTTTACAGGTCAGTTATTGGTTCCCTTTTGTATATATCTAATTGGACTAGACCTGATATTGCTTTACCCCTCAATCTGTTATCCAGATATGTTGGTAAACCTTTAATGTACCACTGGGAAGCCATTAAACGAATATTAAGGTATTTGAAGCACACCTTAGACTTCTGCCTACTACTGGAACCCAATAATGCTAAAGAGCCCATCCTCACTTGTTACGCTGATGCGGATTGGGCAGGTGATGCTAAATGCAGAAAAAGTACCTCAGGTTATATATTCTTCCTTAATAATTGTCCAGTCTACTGATATACTGGAAAACAGAATTTAGTAGCCACATCAACAACCAAGGCAGAATATGTTTGTCTGTCTAAAGCCTCAAACAACCTCATATGGTTTAATGACTTGTTGTCAAACACTTGGAAGAAACCTTCATTACCATTTATCATACATGAAGATAACAAAGCTGCTATTGAAATATCTAGATCTGATGCCATTGGTCAAAGGTCCAGACATATAGATATCAAATTCAAACATGTAAGGCAATTATCTCAAGATGGTTTCATTAAAGCCATTCATTGCGAAACTTCAGAACAAATAGCTGATATATTGACTAAGCCTTTGCAATCTAAACAACATAAATATTTAACTTCAAAACTACAAGTCTTATACTGTACTGAATCTGAATGTAATTATTGTTGTATATCGAATCGGCATTTAGAGGGGG
>NW_027256881.1:343041587-343081478 GCF_029215685.1 Pituophis catenifer annectens
CTGGACAGCCACCTGTCTGAAATTGTATAGGATCTCCTGCTTGAACAGGGGTTGGATTAGAAGATCTCCAAAGTCCATTCCAGCTCTATTCTGATTAGGTGCAGGATCATTAAAGAGAGAGCCAACCTGAGCGTATCTCTCTCTCCGTGTGTGCTTCCATGCTGTAATTGATGATTGATTGCCTGACTTTAGCTAGTACATGTATGTATATATTCCTTGTATATAAAGCACTATTTGAAAGACAAACTTCTGTTTATTGTATTTCGCTCCTGGGTTGTCTCAAAATTTGTCCTAGTGTCCACACTCTGACATTTCTTTTTTTTAAAAAAAAAATAGTCCTGTTATTCTTCATGCAGCTTCTGGGCATCTTTGACAGTTGAAGAGATCAAAACACAGCGACAATATCGTCTCTCCAAACTGCCCTTTGGCGGTGGCAGGGGGGGGATAACCCCAAAGCAGGTTTACTCAACTACTTATATTAATACAAGTAGTCCTCACAGTTCATTTAGTGACAGTTTGAAGTTACAACAGCGCTGAAAAAAGTGACACAATCGTTTTTCACACTTACGACCATTACAGCATCCGCCATGGTCGTGTGATCAAAATTCGGACACTTGGCAACTGGTTCATATTTATGACGGTTGCCGTGCCCCGGGGGTTACATGATCCCCTTTTGCAACCTTCTGAGAAGCAAAGTCAATGGGGAAATCCAGATTCACTTAACAACCGTGTGACTAATTTAACAAGTGCAGTGATTCACTTAACGAATGCGGCACGAAAGGACGTAAAATGGGGTTAAAAACGCACTTCACAAATGTCTCGCTTAGCAACAGAAATGTTGGGCTTAATTTTGGTCGTAAGCCGAGGACTAACTGTATGTTCTTGTCGCATTCCCACGCTGCCATCTTGACTTCTGCCTGCTAAAATGGAAGAGCCACGGATTATTCTCGCCCCCAGCTACGAAAGCCACCGAAACCTCACGCTGTTGAGCTCCATACTAGTTAATCTCATTAAATAATTCAAGCTCAGATAATTTAGCTGGTTGAGAAAGCTCGTTTCACTAAAAACTTCATTCTAAGCACGTTGAATTCATAGTAAGTTTGCCTGAGGCTTTTTCCAAAGGAAATATTCATCTAGGATTTGTCTGCCAGTATTCTTGGACATTACCCGTACTCCTCGACTTACAAAAGTTCATTTAGTGACCGTTTGAAGTTACAACGGCGCTGGAAAAAGTGACTTAGGACTAGTGTTGGGTTTCAAAAAATTTTACTACTAGTTCTGTGGGTGTGGTTTGGTGGGTGTGGCATGGCATGGCATGGCTTGGTGGGCGTGGCTTGGTGGGCATGGCAGGGGAAGGATACTGTAAAATCTCCATTCCCACCCCATTCCAGGGGAAGGTTACTGCAAAATCCCCATTCCCTCCCGATCAGCTGGGACTCGGGAGGCAGAGAATAGATGGGGGCGGGGCCAGTCAGAAGTTTTACTACCTGTTCTCCGAACTACTCAAAATTTCCGCTACCGGTTCTCCAGAACTGGTCAGAACCTGCTGAAACCCACCTCTGCTTAGGACCATTTTTTCATACTTATGACCGTTGCAGCAGCATCCCCATGGTTACATGATCGAAATTCAGATGCCTGGCAAATGATTCATATTTATGACGGTTAAAAGAATGACAGAGTTGGAAGGGACTTTGTAGGTCATCTAGTCCAACCCCCACTCCCCGCCCAAGTGGGAGACTCTACACCGTGTCCGGGGGTCAAGGGATCCCCTTTTGCAACCTTTTGACAAGCAGCTTCACTGGGGAAGCCAGATTCACTTAACAACCGTGTTATTAAATTAACAAGCACAACGATTCGCTTAACAAGTGTGGCGGGAAAGGTTGCAAAATGGGGCAATATTCACTTAGCAATAGCACTTAGACTTATATATCGCTTCATAGTGCTTTTACAGCCCTCTCTAAGCCGTTTACAGAGTCAGCCTATTGCCCCCAACAATCTGGGTCCTCAGTTTACCGACCATGGAAAGATGGAAGGCTGAGTCAACCTTGAGCCTGGTGAGATTCGATCTGCCAAACTGCTGGTAGCCGGTGAACAGCAGAAGGAGCCTGCAGTACTGCACTCTAGCCACTGTGCCACCGCAGCTCTTAGCAACTGTCTTGCTTAGCAACCAAAATGTTGAATTCAACAGTGGTCATATGTCAAGGACTACCTTTATTGACGCTGAAGCTCAAATACTTTGGCCACCAAATTGAAGACTCGTTGGAAAAGACCCTAATGATTGAAGAAGGCAAAAGGAGAAGGGGAAGACAGAGGATAAGGTAGTCTCAAAGTCACCCAGGCAACTTTCATGCCTAAGGTGGGACTAGAACTCACAACCTCCTGGTGATTGGCCCAAAGTCACCCAGCTGGCTTTCATGCCAAAGGCAGGACTAGAACTCACAACCTCCTGGTGATTGGCCCAAAGTCACCCAGGCCACTTTCATGCCTAAGGCGGGACTAGAACTCACAGTCTCCTGGTGATTGGCCCAAAGTCACCAAGGCCACTTTCGTGCCTAAGGCGGGACTAGAACTCACAACCTCCTGGTGATTGGCCCAAAATCACCCAGGCGACTTTCTTGCCTAAGGCGGGACTAAAACTCACAGTCTCCTGATGATTGGCCCAAAGGCACCCAGGCGACTTTCATGCCTAAGGTGGGACTAGAACTCACAACCTCCTGGTGATTGGCCCAAAGTCACCCAATTGGTCTTCATGGCTAAGATATGATTAGACCTCACTGTCTCATGAAACCCAGGTGGGTGATTTTCGGCCAATCATCAGGAGACGGTGAGTTCTAGTCCCTCCTTAGACACGAAAGCCAGCTGGGTGACTTTGAGCCAATCCTCAGGATATGATGTGTTCGAGTCCCGCCTTATGCCTGAAAACCAGCTGGGTGATCTTGGGCCAGTGAGTCTCAGTCCAACCCCCCCCACAGGGTTTTTGTTGTGGGGGGAAACAGGAGGAAGAAGCTGTATGACGACTGGCAGCCCCCAGGGGGAGAGCCTTCTCTGTGGGGGCACCTACTATCCGGAACGAGCTCCCCGCGGAGATACGGAGGATCCCGGATCTGCGCACCTTCCGCCGTGCTCTAAAGACCTTTTTATTTCACCAGGCGGGCCTGGCCTAACTTTCTCCCTCTTTTTAAACAATTTTAATATTTTAATATTTTTAATACTCAAAGTTTAAATTTGTTTTAAATTGATTGGGGTTTTAATCTGTCTGGGCCAAACTATTTAATTCGTTTTTATTTCTGCTTTTTAAATTTTGTATGTCTGTATTTTATTGTTGACTGTTCACCGCCCTGAGTCCTTTGGGAGTAGGGCGGTATACAAATCAAATAAAAGTAAAGTAAAGTAAAAGTATTAACTATGTTTGGTGCCTTATATTATTGATAAAAATAAATAAAAATAAATAAATAATAGAAGGGAGAGCCTCCCTCTTCTCCCTTCCTGTAAACCCTTATGGTTCACCTGCGCCTCTTGGGCGCCACCGTCTCCAGTTCAGGCCCCCTCCGCTCCCTTCCCCCCACAGCAGACCACCTAATGGAGGCTGTCAAAGACACGCTAACATATCCACACGCATTGGCTCCGGCAGGCCCATGTACCACCAGCAAGCCCTCCCCCGGTAGACTCCAGCTGCTGCCAGATTGCTCCTAACCCATCTGCAGTGGTTTGGCAGCGCTCCCTACCAGGGGGTGCAAAGCCAGGAAGACAAGTTGTAGCCAAAAGCTGGGACCGCTGCAATGGAGAGAGAGAGAGAGAGAGAATCTTGGCTGATTTGGCTCAGCGCTCGGCTTTAAATGCTCAGCGCACTCGGCTGTGCACAGCCGCCGGCCAACGGCTGACAGATTCTTCCTCCCTCCCCAAATTGCAAAACGGCGATTGGGAGAATTGGAGGATGAGAAATTTCAAAAGCTGGACAGGCCAGAAACCCTTCAGGTTTTTGGCAGTGGTTTTTGCTCTCCAAGCTTGTTTCAATTTAGTCTCTGACGACGTTGCCTAGCTTGCAGGGGTGGGATTCAGAAATTTTAACAACCGGTTCTCTGCCCGGTGGCTGGGTGGGCGTGGTGGGCGTGGCCTACTCGGCCTCCTGTACCGGGGGGGGGTAATTTTTGTCCTCCCCAGACTCTGGAGGCATTCCTCGAGCCTCCGGGTGGATGAAAACAGCCTCCCCCGGGCTCCAGAGACCGTCTGGAGACTGGAAATGGGCCCGTTTTCGGACTTCCAGTACTTTCAGTAGAACCATTTTTCACCCTCCCCAGGCTCCAGAGGCTTTCCTCGAGCCTCTGGGAGGGCGAAAACGGCCTCCCCCACCCCCCGACTCTAGAGGCCTTCCGGAGGCTAGAAACGGGCCTGTTTCTAGACTTCCAGAACTTCCACTAGGCCCGTTTTTCGCCCTCCCAGAGCCTCTGCACAGGCCCTGCACTTACCCGGCATCCAAAATGGACTGCGTGGAGATTCCTGGGAGGGGCGGAGCGGGGTGGGCGGGGTCAGCCAGTCCTTGCAACAATCAGTTCGCTGAACCAGATTAAAATTAACATCCGATTCGCCCGAACCGGTCTGAACCGGCTGAATCCCACCCGTGTTAGCTTGGTAACGAAACGTTCAGAAACTAATATTGAAACACGTTTGGAAAACAAAAACACTTTCAAAATTTAAAACCCGAGCTACAAGTATTTTCTATTATTTCACCCTTCAAGTTTCTCTAGAGCAGGGGTGTCAAACTCAAGGCCCACAGGCCCGATGTGGCCCGCGATGTGGTCGGATCCAGCCCGCGGGGCCGGCCTGGAAAATGTAAGGGGCCGGCCCACGTCGCTTTGGCCTGGTCTACCCAGCGCGAAGGGGAAACATGACAGCTGTTTGGAGAGTAGCGTCAAGCTGGCCACGCCCACCCAGTTGGCCACACCCACCCAGTTGGTCATGCCCCCCCCGAGGTCAACCACAGCCCTGATGCGGCCCTCAATGAAATTGAATTTGACACGCCTGCTCTAGACGCAGTCGGTCAACTATACAGGTAGTCCCCAACTTACAACAGCTCGTTTAGTGACCATTAAAATTACGAAGGCACTGAAAAAAGTGACTTATGACTTTTTTCCAAACTTACGACCGTTGCAGGATCCCCAGGGTCACTCGATCAAAATTCAGACGCTTGGCAACTGACTCATATTTATGACGGTTACAATGTCCCGGGGTTATGTGATCCTCTTTTATGAGCTTCTGACAATGGGGAAGCCAGATTCACTCAACAACCCCCTTTCTAACTTTAAGTGATTCACTTAACAGCTGTGGCAAGAAAGGTCGTAAAATGGGACAAAGCTCACTTAACCAAAGTCTCACCGAACAACAGAAATTTTGGGCTCGATTGTGGTCGTAAGTCGAGGATTACCTGTTCCATCATTCTAGCTGGTTTTGAGATGCCAAGGAATGTAGAAATGTTGGTTTACTGACACCCGATTGTCAAAATGACATCTCAACAAAATAAGATGGTTTGGCTCTCCTCTTTTCAGACAGTCCTCCATTTAAAACCATGCATCTAACAACAGTTTGAAGTCTTCTTCTTCTTCTTCTTCTTCTTCTTCTTCTTCTTCTTCTTCTTCTTCTTCTTCTTCTTCTTCTTCTTCTTCTCCTTCTCCTTCTCCTTCTCCTTCTTCCACCTCCTCCTCCTCCTCTTTCTCTTCCTCCTCCTCCTTCCCATTCCTTCTCTTTTTTTTTCTCCTTCTCTCCTCCTCCTTTTTCTTCTCCTTCTTCTCCTCCATTTCTCCTCCTCCTCCTTCTCTTTCCTTCCTCTTCTCCCTCTCTCCTTCTCCTCTTCTTCTATCGTTTTTTCTTCTTCTCCTTCCCTCCACCTCCTCGCCTTCATCCATTCCTTCTCTTTCGTCTTCTTCTTCCTATGGCCTCCTCCTCATCCATTCCTCCTCCTCCTTTCTCTCCTTCTCTTCCTTCTTCTCCTTCTCCTTCCCTTTTCCTCCTCCTCCTCCTCCTCCATTCTTCTCCTTCTTCCCTTCTCCTTCTTCTTCTACTGTACTTCCATCCTCCTCCTCCTGCCCATATTTCTTAAAGTTACGAAAGACTTTCTCTGCTGCATCAACAGAAGGATAGAATCAAGATCACATGAGGGGTTAATACCACTTTATAACGCCTTGGTAAGGCCACACTTGGAATCCTGCATCCACTTTTGGTCACCATGATGTAAAAAAAGATGTGGAGACTCTGGGAAGAGTGCAGAGAAGAGCAACAAAGATGATGAGGGGACTGGAGGCTAAAACATATGAAGAACAGCTGCAGGAACTGGGTATGTCTAGTTTGATGAAAAGAAGGACTAGGGGAGACAGGATAGCAGTCTTCCAATATCTCAGGGGCTGCCACAAAGAAGAGGGAACCAAGCTATTCTCCGAAGCACCTGAAGGCAGAACAAGAAGCAATGGGTGGAAACTAGTCAAGGAGAGAAGCAACTTAGAACTAAGGAGAAACTTCCTAACAGTGAGGACAATTAACCAGTGGAATGACCTGCCACCAGAAGTTGTGTGTGCTCCAACACTGGAGGTTTTTAAGAAGATGTTGGATAACCATTTGTCTGAAGTGGTGTAGAGTTTCCTGCTTAAGCAGGGGGTTGGACTAGAAGACCTCCAAGGTCCCTTCCAACTCTGTTATTCTATTCTATTCTATTCTATTCTATTCTATTCTATTCTATTCTATTCTATTCTATTCTATTCTATTCTCCTAAGGCCCCTGCATCTTTTTTCTCTCTGCCCTGCACCCCACAGGAAGCTTCCCTTGGCTTCCCTTCCCTGCAGCTGAAGCTGAAGCAGGCAGACGGAGCTGGCAGTTCCCCCCCTCTCGTCTGCGGCTTGGCTCGCTTGCGGGAGTTAGTTACGGGGGTGGTTCTTTTGATCTCGAAACACCATACCTTCGGTAGGGATTAGATTAGCTGCTACCCACACAATGCGGAGTTGCCGGGTGGCGTTGATGGGTTTGCAAAGCCAATCCCAGGCTTTTCATCAGAGCTTTTCAAGGATACGAAATCGTTGCTAGAAAATATTCAGTCTCGCCCAGGAGTTTCATCTCTGGTTGGAGACTTCACACGTGAAGACGGGTCCAAACAAATGGAAGGAAGCTCAAGAAAGAAGCTCAGTGTCAGGATTCCAAGTAACACCCCCAACGAAAGAAGACTCCGAGGCTTGAAGTTCCTCAAAGTTCCATTTTATTAGACTTGTCATATTGGCACATCTGGGAAAACCCGAATCTGAAAGCTTCCAAAGCTTTCCCCTGCACCAGTGGTGGGTTCCTCCCGGTTCGGCCCGGTTCGGCCGAGCCGGTAGCGGTGACGATATGAGGTCACTGAACCGGTTCTCTTTGTTCGGGAGCTGGGGCCTCCTGCCCCCCCCCGCGTTATTCTTACCTTTTATTTGGCTCCGTCCCCAATCTATTTGCTGCCTCCCGAGTCCCAGCTGATCGGCTAGAAGGAAAAAAAACTGTGTAAACTCTTGCCGCGGGGCTTCAAAGGGCCGCCCTACAGCTGATCAGTGTTAAAAGGCAGTGTGGTGGTAGACCGGTGCGCTCGAAAAACAAATGGGTAGACCGGTGCCTCCAAAAATAAATGGGTAGACCGGTGCCTCCAAAAATAAATGGGTAGATCGGTGCCTCCAAAAACAAATGAGTAGACCGGTGCCTCCAAAAATAAATGGGTAAACCGGTGCCTCCAAAAACAAATGGGTAGACCGGTGCCTCCAGAAACAAATGAGTAGACCGGTGCCTCCAAAAATAAATGGGTAGATTGGTGCCTCCAAAAACAAATGAGTAGACCGGTGCCTCCAAAAATAAATGGGTAGACCGGTGCCTCCAAAAACAAATGAGTAGACCAGTGCCTCCAAGAACAAATGGGTAGACCGGTACAGTTCTGCAAGCAGTTAAAAGCTTGGTAGACCAGTACTTCTGCTAAATTCTAAAGAATTGTCACATGACTATCAAGCCACACCCACAAAATAAGCCACGCCCACATAACTGGTAGTAAAAAAAATTAGAACCCACTCCTGCCCTGCACGCACATGGTCCATCACATGGTCGAATCAAAGCACCATCCCAACTGGAGATGCTTCCCAGTTCCAGCCCTCCAGGTGCAGGGCAAGATGGCCTTGACTCTCAGAGAAAAGAATGTTATTATGACTACATATCTCCCCTGCTCCATACAATGCCCCCTCCCAGTTTCCCACAGCAGTAAATATGGCAGGCCTGAAGGCCCAATGCAAAAGATGGCTTCCAGGCCTGACACTCAGAGGGCATGAAACGGAGACATTTTTGAAAATACAGGTAGTCCTCGACTTACAACGGTTTACTTAGTGACCATTCGAAGTCACAATGGTCCGGAAAAAAAATGACCTGCTGTGACCGTTTTTCATACCGACAGCTGTTGCAACATCCTCGGGGTCATGTGATCAAAATTTGGATGCTTAGCAACTGACTCATATTTATGACAGTCGCAGTGTTATGTGAACCCCTTTGGCGACCTTCTGACAAGCAAACTCAACGAGGAAGCCAGATTCATTTATTAGTAACAGTAACAGAGTTGGAAGGGACCTTGGAGGACATCTAGTCCAACCCCCTGCTCATGCAGGAGACCTGTACTAGGGATTCGAACTGCCAAACTGCCGACCTTTCTGATCAACAAGCTCAGCGTCTTAACCACTGAGCCACCTAGTCACGCTCACTTAACAACTGCGCTGGTTCACTTAACAACTGTGGCAAGACAGGTAGTAAAATGGAGGCAAAACTCACTTCACACACACGTTTCGCTTACCGGCAGAAATGTTGAGCTCAATTGTGGTCATAGGTCGAGGGCTACCCGTACGCTGAATGTGCCTGTGGAACTCCCTGCTAAGGGAAAGTTTTAAAGGGCCGGTTTGGAAGCAGCTCAAAACCGCAGAAGGAAAAAAAAGGGGGGCTTGGATTGGAGAGTTTAGATTTTCAAAGTCTGCGGGGAAAAAAAAGCAACTGGTTTCCAATTGTGGTCGTAAGTCGAGGACTGCCCGTAAGTGCCTGGCAGAGGATCTCCCCGATTAAACTTTCAGCAATGGGACAATGCTGCCCAAGCTGAGGGCATTTGGCTTTATTTTTGGGGGGGAGTGTCGTCCGTCCGTCCGTCCGTCCCCACCCCCAAACCCTCTTGGCTTCCCAAGCAGAAGCAGGCTGGGTGATGTGGTTGCTAGGCAACGGGAAGCGTGAAGAGTGGAGGACCGTGAGGCCGGATCCGTCTTGATGAGGTTGCTAGCCTTGAACTGCGGAGAAGCGACATTTTCTGCAGCTCCCCTCGCCTCTTCTCTCAGGAGGCCTCCCCACCACCGCCTTGCCCAAAGGGCCCGGCTGGGGAGGGCAGGCAGGAGGCTGGAGGGCGGCCTCCCCATCGTCATCTCCGCAAAGCCTCCCTCCGTGCTCGCTGCGCCCCGGGTTTTATTCTGAGAGAGAGAGAAAGAATTTTGGGGTGAAAAATAAGGCAGGAAAGGGCAGGTTCTGACGTTCGCCTTCAAGGTGTGCTCTGAAGAAGGCTCATTTTTCCCTCAGGGTGGCTGATTCTCTGGCAGTTGAAATCTTCCTTCCTTCCTTCCTTCCTTCCTTCCTTCCGCCCTCCCTCTACTTCTCTTCCTCCCTCTTTTTCCTCCTTTCCTTTCTCTTTCCCTCCTGCCCTCTCCTTCTTTCCCATTCCTTCCTTCCTTCCTCCTGTTTCTCTTCCTCTTTTTCCTTCTACCTTTTCTTCCTTCCTTCCACCCTCCCGCTACTTCTCTTCCTTCCTCTTATTCTTCTCTTCCTTTCTTCTTTCCTTCCTTCCTTCTGCCCTCCCTCTACTTCTCTTCCTTCCCTCTTTTTCCTTCCTCCCTTCCTCTCGCCCTCTCGCCCCACCTTCTCCTTCTTTCTCATTCCTTCCTTCCTTCTCCCACCCTCCCTCTTACTTCTCTTTGTCTTTTTCCTTCTTTCTTCCTTTCTTCCTTTCTTCCTTCCACCCTCCCGCCCTCCACTTCTCTTTCTCCCTTTTTCCTTCCTTCCTTCCTCCCTCTCACCCTCCCTTTCCTTCTTTCCACCATTCCTTCCTTCCTTCTCCCATCCTCCCTCTTACTTCTCTTCCTCTTTTTTCTTCTTTCTTCTTCCTTTCTTCCTTCCATCCTCCCGCCCTCTTCCTTCCCCTTATTCCTTCCTTCCTTCTCTTTCTTTCCTTCCTTCCATCCTTCCTTCCTTTCTCCCTCCCTTTCCTTCTTTCCACCATTCCTTCCTTCATTCTCCATTTCCTTCCTTCCTTCTTCCTCCATTTCCTCCCTCCTTTCCTTCCTTTCTACCTTCCTACTTTCCTACCTTCCTTCTTCTTTCTCTATTTTTAGCTTAGTTCCTTCCGTTCTCCTTTTCCTTCCTTCCTTCCTTCCTTTCCATTGATAAGCAAGATAGTTGTTAGGTGAGTTTTGCCCCATTTTTCGACTTTTCTTGCAATAGTTGTTAAGTTAGTAACACGGTTATTAAGTGAATCTGGTTTTGACTTTGTTTGTCAAGAGGTCGCAAAAGTTGATCATGTGACCATCTGGGACACTGCAACTGTCATAAATATGAATCAATTGCCAAATGTCCAAATTTTATTCACATGACCACGGGGATGCTGCAAAAATCGTACTTGTGAAAAACCGTCGAAGTCACTTTATTCAGTGATGTTGTTACTTTAAACAGTCATTAAATAAATGGTTGTAAGTCAAGGACTACCTGTATCGCAGTACTTCTCAGCCTTGGGAATCTGAGCATCTATACATTTCAACTCCCAGAATGTGGGGAATTCTGGGAATTGAAGTCCATAGAGGCTGGCTGGGGAATTCTGGGAGGTGAAGTCCACCAATGCTGGCTGGGGAATTCTGGGAGGTGAAGTCCATAGAGGCTGGCTGGGGAATTCTGGGAGGTGGAGTCCACCAATGCTGGCTGGGGGATTCTGGGAGATGGAGTCTACCAATGCTGGCTGGGGAATTTGGGAGTTGAAGTCCATAGAGGCTGGCTGGGGAATTCTGGGAGTTGAAGTCCATAGAGGCTGGCTGGGGAATTCTGGGAGTTGAAGTCCATAGAGGCTGGCTGGGGAATTCTGGGAGGTGGAGTCCACCAATGCTGGCTGGGGGATTCTGGGAGATGGAGTCCACACTTCTGAAAGTTGCCAAGGTAGAGAATCACTGAGAGGCTGAACAGGATCTGAGGGAAGGGGTGACAGTGCCTGGATGATTTCAATGTGTCTTCTGTCTCTGCTCATCCATGCATTCACACAATTAAACGGCCTCTGATCTAGCTTGGAACGACGCATCAGTCTGCTTACGCCAAGCCACCTGCGCTGGAAACCAGGTTTATTGTCCCCCGAAGCAGCTCTCCGATACTTGTTGGTTATGGCCAACAATCAGCTCAGTGACACATTTGCAGTGTGTCCAAAAGAGACTTCTGTTTTGTCATCCCTTATAAATCTCCTACTCCAAAATAAACACAGGGACAGAGAGACTGCGTTTATGACACAGGCCTTGTTTGATTGATTTCCTCTGCCAAAAGAAATATATATATATATATATATATATAAAAATAAAAGGACCAGGGAGAATTTTACAAAAGGACTTATAGTTCAAAAATTCCTTTGGGTGATTAGCCGAGAAAGCCAATCAAATTTAAGCAGAGTCAGAGCTAACTAGTTCTGGGATAGGAGGCCACTAAGAAAGCCAACCACAGTTAGCTGTTGAAAAAAAATATTCCTCACAAAGGCAACAGACCAACATTTCCATAGAATCATACATTTGGAAGGGACTTTGGAGCAGGGGTGGGATTCAATTAATTTAACAACCGGCTCTTCCTAATGACTGGGTGGGGATCATGTGACTGAGTGGGCGTGGCCAACTTGATGTCACTCACGGAAAGGTGGGACGGCGCAGGAGGGCCAAAACGGCGATGGTGATGGTCCGAACCTTAGATTTACCTTTGTGCAGCAACAACAACGGTGATTCTCCCACGCCCCATCTCTTGCTGGGTCTCGCTGCCCGACAGTCAGGGTTTTTAAAAAGATTTTTGCAGCAGGAAACGGCGGGGTGGCTACTTACGGCCTTTGCTGGTGCAGCTGGGCACCACTCCGCCCCAAGACACTGGCCTGCCGTGTCCGCAGCCACCTCTTTGCCAGCCCAAACCGCTGCTGCTGCTTTGCCAACATGAACAGCCTGCTGCTGTCGCCGTCTCTTTACCGGCATGAATGGCCGCCGCCACCTCTTTACTGGCTGCTGACACCTCAGTTCAGGCTGGCAAAGAGGCGCCGGTTTGGGTCGGGAAAGAGGCAGTGGCAGCGGTGGCTCAGGCTAGCAAAGAGGCAGTCAGGGTACGGGTCGGCAAAGAGGTGGCCGTGGCAGCAGCAGGCCGTTTAGGCCAACAAAGAGGCGAAGGAAGGCTCACCAGGCAGGCAGAGCTGGGCCATGTGGGAGGCAACCGAGAATGGCGAAGGAAGGCTCGGAAGGCAGCTGGGCTGTGTGGGAGGCCGGGGCGAAGGTAGGCAAGAGGACTAGGCCGCGAGGGCCGCATGGTCGAGGCAAGTGACTTAGCGAGCGAGGGAGCCAGAGAGCAGCAGCAGCTATGTCGCGGCCAAGGTGGGTGAGGTGAGATAAGGAGTGGCTGGGACTCCTGGGAGGGGCGGGGAGGTGCCAGCCAATAGCGGGATTAGCCAGTTCTCCGAACTGCACAGAAAGTTAACAACCGGTTCGTCTCAACCGGTGCGAACCGGCTGAATCCCATCTCTGCCTTGGAGGTCTTTTAGTCCAACTCCCTGCTCAAGGCAGGAGATTTTATACCATCCCGGTCAAATGATTGTCCAGTCTATGTCTGAAAACCTCCAGCAATGGAGTATCCACAGCTTCTGGAAGCCAGCTCTTTTGGGCCTGGAAAGCCTCCTGCACCAACCTGGAAGCCAAAACGGGGTGCAGAGTCTCTGCGCGAGGTTCCCCCGCCGCATTTTGGGCCTGGAAAGCCTCCTGCACCAATCTGCACCACCACCACCCCCGTGCATGCATCCCGACGGCCTGTGCTTGCGCAGCAGAGACCCAAAGACCAGCTGGCTGCAGGAGGCATGTGTGCATATGCGGTGGAGCTGGGGTGGGGCGACGGCTGGCATTCCCGCAGAGAGGGCTCTGCGTGCCACCTGTGCACACATGCCATAGGTTCGTCATACCATTTAGCCTCCCGATCCTTTCTCATCTTTGTCGGTAGAGAAGGGGCTTTTTTCCCTGGCATCAGATGCCTTTAATCTTGTAGCCTTAGCAACGTTGAGTGTGCATATTAAACCTCTTTCTAAATCGTCTTTAGACGTCCACGTCTCCAGAGGCGTCCGCAGAGGGGTCCGAAAGGTCACGCCGAAGCCCTGAACGACCACATGGTGGGAGGCCTGAGTGTGACCCTGAATGACCTGCCTCGTGGTCCCCTCTGAAACTTTTTTTTTTGACTTCACCTTCAATATTTCTGGCTGCTGGAAACCTCCCCATTGACCCGGCAGCCAACTGGGGGAGGCCCTTTTGCCACGGGGTGAGGTGTGTCGGATTGTCGGTTTGCACACCGGGATTCTCAGACCAAAAGGGATGTCTTTTTTCTTTTTTTCCTCTCCTTTCCTCTCCTCTCCTTTCCTCTTTCCTTTCCTTCCCTTTCCTCTCCTCTTTCTTTTCCTCTCTCCTTTCCTCTTTCCTTTCCTTTTCTTTCCTTTCCTCTCCTTTCCTCCTTCCTCTCCTCTCTCCTTCCCTTCCCTTTACTCTCCTCTTTCTTTTCCTCTCCTCTCCTTCCCTCTTTCCTCTCCTCTCCCCTCCCCTCCTCTTTCCTTTCCTTTCCTCTCCTTACCTCTTTCCTCTCCTCTCTCCTTCCCTTCCCTTTCCTCTCCTCTTTCTTTTCCTCTCCTCTCCTTCCCTCTTTCCTCTCCTCTCCCCTCCTCTTTCCTTTCCTTTCCTCTCCTTTCCTCTTTCCTCTCCTCTTTCCTCTCCTCTCCTTTCCTCTTTCCTCCCCTCTTTCCTCTCCTCTCCTTTCCTCTTTCCTCTCCTCTTTCTTTTCCTCTCCTCTCCTTCCCTCTTTCCTCTCCTCTCCTCTCCTTTTTCCTTTCCTTTCCTCTCCTTTCCTCTTTCCTTTCCTCTTTCCTCTCCTCTCCTTTCCTCTTTCCTCTCCTCTCCTTTTTCCTTCCCTTTCCTCTCCTCTTTCTTTTCCTCTCCTCTCCTTCCCTCTTTCCTCTCCTCTCCTCTCCTTTTTCCTTCCCTTTCCTCTCCTCTTTCTTTTCCTCTCCTCTCCTTCCCTCTTTCCTCTCCTCTCCTCTCCTCTTTCCTTTCCTCTTTCCTCTCCTCTTTCCTCTCCTCTCTCCTTCCCTTCCCTTTCCTCTCCTCTTTCTTTTCCTCTCCTCTCCTTCCCTCTTTCCTCTCCTCTCCTCTCCTCTTTCCTTTCCTCTTTCCTCTCCTCTTTCCTCTCCTCTCTCCTTCCCTTCCCTTTCCTCTCCTCTTTCTTTTCCTCTCCTTTCCTCTTTCCTTCCCTTTCCTCTCCTCTCCTCTCCTCTTTCCTCTCCTCTCCTTTTTCCTTCTTTTTCCTCTCCTCTTTCTTTTCCTCTCCTCTCCTTTCCTCTTTCCTTTCTTCTCCTTTCCTTTCCTTCCCTTCCCTTTCCACTCCTCTCCTCTTTCCTCTCCTCTCCTTTTTCCTTCCCTTCCCTTTCCTCTCCTCTTTCTTTTCCTCTCCTCTCCTTTCATCTTTCCTTTCCTTCCCTCTTTCCTCTCCTCTTCTTTCCTCTTTCTTTCCCTTCTCTTCTCTTTCCTCTCCTCTTTCCTCTCCTCTCCTCTCCTTTTTCCTTCCCTTTCCTCTCCTCTTTCTTTTCCTCTCCTCTCCTTTCCTCTTTCCTTTTAGCATCCTTTTAGAAGGTCGTTGAGGCTACTTGGAGGTTTACCTGTGTCCTCAGGGTCACCTGTGGTTGTGCAAATGCGTCCTGTAGTCTGCATTTTTTTCCCCTCTGGAAATCCATTCCTACTCCCACCCCTTTCCAAAGGTGTCCATCCCAGATTGTATAGCAAAAAAGCTATAAAACTCTGAGGATACAGATAAACCTCCAAGTGTCCTCAACGACTGGCTCAAAAAGGATGCAAACGACCAGCTATCTGCAAGGCCTATAAATCCTTCCGTTTCCCCACCATACAGTCAGAGCTGAAGAAGCTTCTTGGAGGAGAAGCGAAACCTCTTCAGAGAAAAACCAGAAAGTCCAATTGCCCCTTGAAAAAAGCACCTTTGGGACAACCATGACCTGGATGACTGAGAATCTCTACAGATTTCCAGTTTCCAGAGGTGTGCAGAAGTGGGTGGGAAAAAAATTTCTCCTATTAATTATCTCTTATGACGCTAAGAATTTCACACAGTAATCCGCAGTGTTAGATCGGTCATAGTAATATTAATGTTATTATTACCGATTCTCTCTGGTTTGTGCCGCGTGGGTTGCCATCGCTACGGCCTTGTACACGGAGTTGCCACGGAAGCAGCCACGGGCTTGGCACGCAGCAGACGGCACCGCAAAAGGATACCGCACTACAGAACCGTACAGGGAAATATGGGGTGGGGGGGAAGGGAGAGCTAACTTTGGAAGTGGGGGGGAGGGGTTGCTTCCAACCTTACCCCCCCTGACTCCCCCCCCTGTATTTGTTGAGTTCCCACAGAGCAATGGTGAAATCTAAAATTTGTTACTACCGGTTCTGTGGGCGTGGCTTGGTGGGGGGGGGGGTAATGTGACTGGGTGGGCGTGGCCATTTTTTTTTTTTTTACTTTTAAAACCATTTTTTCTACAACCTCTTTGGGAATCCCTCAGCTGGGATCGTCAGAGGCATTTAAAAGAAAAAAAAAGCCTCTGCCAATCAGGCAACTCAGCTGGGATCATCAGAGGCTTTTAAAAGCATTTGAAAATCCCAGCTGAGCCACGCAATCATCAGAGGCTTTTTTTTTTTACTTTTAAAACCATTTTTTCTACAACCTCTTCGGGAAAGAGGTTGTAAAAAAATGCTTTCAAAAGGCTCTGACGATCCCAGCTGAGTTGCCTGATCAGCAGAGGCTTTTTTTTCTTTTAAATGCCTCTGACGATCAGGCAACTCAGCTGGGATCGTCAGAGGCATTTAAAAGAAAAAAAAAGCCTCTGCCAATCGGGCAACTCAGCTGGGATCATCAGAGGCTTTTAAAAGCATTTGAAAATCCCAGCTGAGCCACGCAATCATCAGAGGCTTTTTTTTTTTTTACTTTTAAAACCATTTTTTTCTACAACCTCTTCGGGAAAGAGGTTGTAAAAAAATGCTTTCAAAAGGCTCTGACGATCCCAGCTGAGTTGCCTGATCGGCAGAGGCTTTTTTTTCTTTTAAAAGTCCTTGACGATCCCAGCTGAGCTGCACGATCATCAGAAGCTTTTTTTTTTTTTTTTACTTTTAAAACCATTTTTTCTACAACCTCTTCGGGAAAGAGGTTGTAAAAAAAATGCTTCCAAAAGCCTCTGACGATCCCAGCTGAGCTGCCTGATCAGCAGAGACTTTTTTTCTTTTAAATGCCTCTGACGATCAGGCAACTCAGCTTGGATCGTCAGAGGCGTTTAAAAGAAAAAAAAGCCTCTGCCGATCAGGCAACTCAGCTGGGATCATCAGAGGCATTTAAAAGAAAAAAAGAGTTTTTTTCTTTTAAAAGCCTTTGATGATCCAGCTGAGCCACGCGATCATCAGAGCCTTTTTTTTTTACTTTTAAAAACATTTTTTCGGCCGAAGAGGTTGTAGAAAAAAATGCTTTTAAAAATTAAAAAAAAAAGCCTCTGATGATTGTGCGGCTCAGCTGGGCATGTGGGGGAGGGCGCAGGGATTTTTGCTACCGGTTCTCTGAACCACCCGCCTCCATCGCTACCGGATCGGGTGATCCGGTCCAAACCGGGAGCATTTCACCCCTGCCGCAGAGGCTGTAAAAAGATGGGGAGAAATGACAAGTTAGTCCTCGACCTTACGACCGCAATGGTGCCCGAAATTTCTGTTGTTAAGTGAGACATTTGTTAAGCGAGCTTTGCTCCATTTTAGGACTTTTCTTGCCACAGTTGTTAAGTGAACAACCACAGTTGATAAATTAGTAACACCGTTGTTAAGTGAATCTGACTTCCCGTTGACTTCGCTTGTGAGAAGGTCGCAAAAGGGGAGCAAATGACCCCGGGAACACTGCAACGGTCATAAGTATGAATCAGTTGCCAAGCATCTGAGTTTTGACCCTGTGACCGTGGGGATGCTACAAAGGTCGTAAGTGTGAGAAATTGTCATGAGCTCCTTTTTTTTCAGTGACGTTGTAACTTTGAAATGTCACTAAATGAACTGTTGTAAGTCGAGGACCACCTGTATGGCTCAAAGGTTTCCTGCTATTCTGACTGCAGTTAAATTGTACAGGTAGTTCTCTACTTACAACCGTTCGCTTAGTGACCGTTTAAAGTTACAATGGCACTGAAAAAAAGTGACTTATGACCGCTTTTCACACTTACGACCATTGTCATGTGATCAAAATTCAGACGCTTGGCAGCAGGCTCATTTTTGCGACGGTTGCAGTGTCCCAGGTGATGATCCCCTTTTGCGACCGTCTGACATGCGAAGTCAACGGGGAAGCCAGATTCACTTAACAACCGGGTTACTAACTTAACAGTTGCAATGATTCACTTAGCAACTTGCGGCGAGACAGGTTGTAAAATGGTCCAAAACTCAACACATGTTTCACTTAACAACATGAATTTTGGGCTCAATTGTGGCCATAAGTCGAGGACCACTGTATAGTGATTTTTTTTTTCTGTGCTGGTTCCCCTTATTTTGTCTCTCTGTGGGTTATATTGACGGCCATATAGATAGTCTTTGATTTATAACTAGTCAAAAAATACAGTTAGTCCTTGACTTATGACTTCAAGTTATGACCAGTCCCAAAATACAGATAGTGCTCCCTTTATGACCGGTCATGAACTACAGATAATCCTCAATTTACGAATGGTCATGAAACACAGGTAGTTCTTCATTTAAAACAAGCCATGAATTACAGATAGTCCTCTACTTATGACCATTCATAAACTATAGATAATCCTCAATATATGATGGTCATGAATTTACGACTGTACATGAAATACAGGTATTCCTCAATTTATCACCAATCATGAAGTAAGATACTCCTCAATTTACAGCCGGCCATGAATTACAGATAGTCCTGCACTTATGACCAGTCATGAACTACAGGAAATCCTTGATTTCAGAATCCTCAACTTATGACCAGTCATGAACTTATGACTGGGCATGAAATACAGTCTGTATTCTCTTTCTCTCTCTCTTTCTCTCCCTCGTTTTCTCTCTTTCTTTCCCTCTCTCGCTCTTTCTCTCTCTCTCCCCACCCCCATACATTTTGGCAAAATCCCAAAATCTTACTTTTTCTCTTTCTCTTTCTCTCATTTTCTCTCTTTCTCTCTCTTTCTTTCTTCTCTCTCTTTTTCTCATATTTCTTTTTCTCTTTCTTCTCTCTCTCTCTCTCTCCTGCTCCCTCCCTCCCTCCCTCTCTCTCTTTCTCCCCCCCCTTACATTTTGGCCAAATCCCAAAATCTTGTTTTCTATCTTTCTCTCTCTTTTTTCTCTTTCTTTCTCTTTCTTTTCTCTCTCATTTTCTTTCTTTCTTTTTCTTTCTTCTCTCTCTCATTCTCTCTTTCTCTCTCTCTCTCTTTTTCTCTCTTTCTCTCACTCTCTCTCTCTCTCTCTCTCTCTCCCTAAATTTTGGCCAAATCCCAAAATCTTGTTTTCTATCTTTCTCTCTCTTTTTTCTCTTTCTTTCTCTTTCTTTTCTCTCTCATTTTCTTTCTTTCTTTTTCTTTCTTCTCTCTCTCTCATTCTCTCTTTCTCTCTCTCTCTTTTTCTCTCTTTCTCTCATTCTCTCTCTCTCTCTCTCTCTCTTTCTCTCCCTAAATTTTGGCCAAATCCCAAAATCTTGTTTTCTATCTTTCTCTCTCTTTTTTCTCTTTCTTTTCTCTCTCATTTTCTTTCTTTCTTTTTCTTTCTTCTCTCTCTCTCATTCTCTCTTTCTCCCTCTCTCTCTTTTTCTCTCTTTCTCTCATTCTCTCTCTCTCTCTCTCTCTCTCCCTAAATTTTGGCCAAATCCCAAAATCTTGTTTTCTATCTTTCTCTCTCTTTTTTCTCTTTCTTTCTCTTTCTTTTCTCTCTCATTTTCTTTCTTTCTTTTTCTTTCTTCTCTCTCTCTCATTCTCTCTTTCTCTCTCTCTTTTTCTCTCTTTCTCTCATTCTCTCTCTCTCTCTCTCTCTCTCTCTCTCTCTCTCTCTCTCCCTAAATTTTGGCAAAATCCCAAAATCTTATTTTCTATCTTTCTCTCTTTCTCTTTCTCTCTCTCTTTCTTTTTCTTTCTTCACTCTCTCTCATTCTCTCTCTCTCTCTCTCTCTCTCTCTCTCTCTCCCCCCCCCTAAATTTTGGCAAAATACCAAAATCTCTGCCAATTTTTCACCCCTTTCTGGGTTTCCGACCCACCCTGGAACGCATTCCATCTCCTACATCTATCTTGTAGCAAAATCTGATCTCACATTATGCTCTGGCTGTATCTGGAACAGCTTTATTATTAATAGGCATGTAGTATTTTACAGTAATTTGGCCATTTGTCATGCAATCACCCCTTTTGATCAGACGCCACGGAAATAAGACTATCAATTATTAACTTTTCCCATTTCGGTCCTGCCTGACCTCATGCATGTACCCGACCTCCTTTTTTTAAAAAAAGAAAGAAAAAGAAAAAAAAATCACAGGAAACAGAAGCGGCGAATGAAGAATTCAATTCCTTTTCTTTTCTGGTCTGTGATAAATATTCATTATTAATTAGGGTTCTGGGCTAATCAGAGGTGAATACAGACTGGGACGACCAGAAATGAAATACGAAATCAGGGGCTGAAATTGCAAAAGTGAAAAGAGAATTATTTCTTCTCAACCATCCAGCAAATCCAGAGGAAAACAGCTTTCTGACCTAATGGATATGGATATTTTTTTTAAAAAAAAAAAAAAAAACAACCTGCAAGGATGAAGGAGAGCTGAACAGAAAAGCAAACAGGTGAGCGGTGCTTATTTGCAGCTTCCTTTCAATAAAGCTCCATGGCCAAAAAGGCAGAAAGAACAATAAGAGAGAAGCAGGGGTGAAATCCAGCAGGTTCTGACAGGTTCTAGAGAACCGGTAGCGGAAATTTTGAGTAGTTCGGAGAACCGGCAAATACCACCTCTGGCTGGCCCCAAGAGTGGGGTGGGAATGGGGATTTTGCAATATCCTTCCTCCAGGAGTGGGGAGGGAATGAGGATTTTGCAGTATCCTTCCCCTGCCACGCCCACCAAGCCACGCCTACAGAACCAGTAGTAAAAAAATTTGAATTGCACCACTGCAGATATGGGTAAGTCCTTGATTTCCGACCACAACTGGAAGCAAAATTTCCACTGGAAGCAAGACGGTTGTTAAGTGAGTCGGACCCAATTTTACCAACTCTTTTGCCATGATTGTTCAGCGAATTAATTAAGTCCTTCCTTCCTTCCCTCCCCCCACCCTTCCCCCTTCCCTCTCTCCTTCTTCCTTCTTTCCTTCCTCTCCACCTTTTTCCTTCCTGGCTTCCTCACTCACTTTCCTTCCTTCCTCCCTTTCTTCCTTCCTTCTCCCCTCCCTTTCTCCCTCCCTTTCTTCCTTCCTCCCTCTTTCCTTCTTCTCCACCTTTTTCCTTCCTTCTTCCCTCCATCTCTCTCCCTCCCCTTCTCCCTGTCTCCTTCCTTCCTCTCCAACTCTTTTTCCTTCCTTTTTTCCTCCCTCCCTCCCTTCCTTTCTCCCCCTTCCCTCTTTTTCCTTCCTTCCTCTCCACCTTTTTTCTTCCTTTTTTTCCTCCCCTCTGTCCCTTCCTTTCTCCCTCCTTCCCTCTTTCCCTCTCTTCTTCCTTCTTTCCTTCCTCTCCACCTTTTTCCTTCCTGGCTTCCTCACTCACTTTCCTTCCTTCCTCCCTTTCTTCCTTCCTTCTCCCCTCCCTCTCTCCCTCCCTCCCTTCCTCCCTCTTTCCTTCTTCTCCAGCTTTTTCCTGTCTTCCTTCCTTCCTTCCCACCCTCCCTTCCTCTCCACCTTTTTCCTTCCTTCTTCCCTCCATCTCTCTCCCTCCCCTTCTCCTTGTCTCCTTCCTTCCTCTCCAACTCTTTTTCCTTCCTTTTTTCCTCCCTCCCTCCCTTCCTTTCTCCCCCTTCCCTCTTTTTCCTTCCTTCCTCTCCACCTTTTTTCTTCCTTCTTTCCTCCCCTCTCTCCCTTCCTTCTTCCCTCCATCTCTCTCCCTCCCCTTCTCCTTGTCTCCTTCCTTCCTCTCCAACTCTTTTTCCTTCCTTTTTTCCTCCCTCCCTCCCTTCCTTTCTCCCCCTTCCCTCTTTTTCCTTCCTTCCTCTCCACCTTTTTTCTTCCTTCTTTCCTCCCCTCTCTCCCTTCCTTTCTCCCTCCTCCCCTCATTCTTCCTTCTTTCCTCCCCCTCCCTCCCTTCCTCCCTCTCATTTCTTTCATTTCTTCTTTCTCTCTCTCCCTCCATTACAATGGGGAAACTCAAACTTCCCCATTGAGTTTCCATGTAGGAATGTGGCAGGAAATCCTTTCTTCCTTCCCTCTCTTTTTCCTTCTTTCCTTCCTCCCTCCCCTCCCTTTCTCCCTCCTTCCCTCTTTTTCCTTCCTTCCTCTCCACCTTTTTTCTTCCTTCTTTCCTCCCCTCTGTCCCTTCCTTTCTCCCTCCTTCCCTCTCTTCTTCCTTCTTTCCTCCCCCTCCCTCCCTCCCTTCCTCCCTCTCATTTCTTTCATTTCTTCTTTCTCTCTCTCCCTCCATTACAATGGGGAAACTCAAACTTCCCCATTGAGTTTCCATGTAGGAATCTGGCATGAAATCCATCCTTCCTTCCTTCCTTCCTTCCTTCCTTCCTTCCTTCCTTCCTTCCTTCCTCCCTCCCTCCCTCCCTCCCTCCCTCCCTTCTCCTTTTCTGCCCTCGTCTATTCACATCCCACCCATTGAAAGCAAAGATTCAGCGCATGCTTTTCCCCAAAAGACTCCAGCATCTTTGCACCGTGTGGCGGGATGGGGGAACCATGTCACAGAGCCCAAGGCAAAGCCCCTTTCCTGGGAGTCCAGTCACACACACACACACACACACACACACACACACACACACACACACAAACACACAAACACCAGCAAGCTTTCTTAGTACTCCACGGCTGCCAGCGAAGACCCTGGTTCAACCCCGGCAATCCTTCCCTCCGCCAGGAAAATGCCACGGGCTTAACCAAGTCCCTGCTCAACAAAGGTCTTCATCAAATGGCGAACAGGGGCAGATCCTGGCTTAGCCTCCTGTTCAAACCTTCCCCCCCCCCTTTTGAGTCCTAAACCCCAGGAATAGATGATCGTAAACAGCTCGCAGATCGATGGCCCAGCGGCTTTTCCCAAGCAAAACACCGAAAAAATATAAAGTTCTTTGATGCCCTGATAAAAACCATATCCTCTCTGAGCAATCGGTAATTCAACAACTAGCTTGCGTTTACGGCCATTTGCAATGTCCCATGAACACCTGGGCCCGTTTTCAGGGGTGAAATGCTCCCGGATCGGACCGGATTGCCCGATCCGGTAGCGATCTTGGCCGGTGGTTCGGCGATCTGGTAGCAATGGTGAAGCGAAGCCCGGAAGTTATGTGTGTGTGTTTGGTTTTTTTTAATTTGTTTTATATGCCGCCCTTCTCCAGAGACTCAGGGCGGCTTACAATGCGTTAAGCAATAGCCTTCATACTTTTGTATATTTATACAAAGTCAGCTTATTGCCCCCCACAATCTGGGTCCTCATTTCACCTACCTTTGAAAGGATGGAAGGCTGAGTCAACCTTGAGCCTGGCGAGATTTGAACTTGCAGTAATTGCAGGCAGCTTGATGTTAATAACAGTGCTTTAGTCTGCTGCGCCACCAGGCTCCTTTTTTACCTTCTGTGCATGCGCAGAATGTTTTGCGCATGCACGGAAGGTCTGTGCGCGCATGTGATGCACGCAAGGAAAGCAAGAGCCGAGGTGGCACAGTGGTTAGAGTGCAGTACTGCAGCTACTTCAGCTGACTGCTAGTTCAGATGATCAGCGGATCAAATCTCACCGGCTCAAGGTTGACTCAGCCTTCCATCCTTCCGAGGTGGGTAAAATGAGGACCCAGATTGTTAGGGGGCAATAGGCTATCTAGTATACTGTCTTTGGTGTAAGCAGCCCAGAGTCCTCGGAGAGTGGGCGGCATAGAAATATGACTAATAAAAAATAAATAAAAAATAAGCACACTCGCGCGGCGCGTGCGCTTCTGAACCGGTAAGGAAGGTAAGTAGATTTCACCCTTGCCCGTTTTATACGATTTATGTGACAAAACCTGACATTCACTTCCCATTTTTGGCGGGGGGGGGGGGAAATGTTCTATATGAACAGCAAGTTCACTTTATGATGGCAGGGTTCATTTTACAACTGTGGCAGACGCTTTAGGAGAGCCATCAGTATGGTCATACAATTGAGTTGGTCAGCTGGGTGATCTGCTTTATAACTGTTGCGACTTACAGTGGGCGGTCTCTATTATGGTCCGTAAATTGAAGACCACCTGTAGAGGTAATCCTGGAGTTACGACCACAATTGAACCCAAAGTTTATGTTGCTAAGTGAGACATCTGTTAAGTGAGTTTTGCCCCATTTTACGCCATTTCTTGCCACGGGAGGGAGGGAGGAAGGAAGGATGGTGTCAGCACTTCAAGCTGCATTTACTCTAGTGCTGACCTAAGAAGGAGAAGCGGAGGCGTCTGGAAAGGGACGTTTGACTTTTCACCTACTTATTTTCCCTGGAGATAATATCCCCTAGGAGATGGGATGGGAGGGGGGAAATTCCTTTGAGCTGGAGCAGTAGATTAGGGGTAGAGTGACTTGGAAGATGGCCAATGAGTGCAGAGGAGTGGGGAAAGGAAAGGGAGGGTTTTGGGTCAGGAAGTCAGTGTTGGCTACGATGGAGTCGGAGTTAGAATGTCGTGCTTAATAAATGGGAGTTTTTCATCAAAGACTTTGTTTGAAATGCAATTTATTTGAGACGACCTCAAAACCTGACAGACGGAAGGAAGGAAGGAAGGAAGGAAGGAAGGAAGGAAGGAAGGAAGGAAGAAGGGAGGGAGAAAAGAAGGAAGGAATGGAGGGAGGGAGGAAAGTAGAGGGAGGAAGGAAAAAAGAGAGGGTGGGAGGAAAGAAGGGAAAGAGGAGGAGGGGGAGAAGGAAAAAGGAGGGAGGGAGGGAGAGAAAGGAAAGAAGGGAGGGGTGAATAGGAGTAAGAAAGGAGGAAGGGAGGAAACAGGAGGAAGAGAAGGAAGGAAGGAAGAGGGAGGGAGAAAAGAGAAGGGAGGGAGGGAGGGAGAGAGAGGATAAAAGGAAGAGAGAGAGGAAGGAAGGGAAAGAATAGGAGGAGAAGGAAAAGGGAGGAAGGAAAGATGAAGAAAAGAAGGGAGGGAGGAAGGAAATGGATAAGAGTAAGAAAGGAGGAAGGGATGAAACAGGAGGAAGAGAAAGAAGGAAGGAAGAGGGAGAGAGAGAGAAAAGAGAGGGAGGGAGAAGAAAGGGCGGGAAGGAGGGAGGGAGGGAGGAAAGTGGAGGTAGGATAAAAGGGAAGGAGGGAGGGAGGGAAAGAGGAGAGAGAGAAGAAAGAGGGAGGGAGGGAGGGAGGAAAGAGGAAGAAAGAAGGGAGGGAGAAGGGAGGAAAGAAAGGAAGGAAGTGTTATGGAAATAGGTTTGTTTGGCGGGAAGTTTGAATTAACTGACCCTCAGCTGATTGGCTGACCACCACAGCTGCAAGGTATATAAAGGGAGCTGGCTCCCCTGGTCAGTTGCTGGAGTCTCACCATATAATAAAGAGCTGTTGTCACTAACTACTCTGGCTTGCTGCGTCCTCATTCACCCCACATAACATTGGCGACGAAGGTGGGATTTTGAGGCCAGAAGCAGAGGAGAGCTGAAGCCACACTCGAGAGAAAGAGCTGAAGCCACGTTCAGAGAAGGGACCAGAGACCGCAACCGAATCCAGCCAGGCGAGCGAGCGGAGCACAGGAGAATCCCCGAAACGATGTCTGCCTACACCCCGCCAGCGCCTTTCGACCCCAAGGAAGAGAAGTGGGGATCCTACATGTCTCGGTTCGAGTGCTTCATGGTGGCAAACGACATGCAAGGGCTACCGGACGTTCGGAAGAAAGCCCTGTTCCTGAGCCACTGCGGGCCAAGGGTCTTCGACACAGCCGAAGCATTGTCGGAGCCGAATTCGGTCCACAACATTTCCTGGTCGACGCTACAGACCCTGCTGAAAGACCACTATGCACCAACGCCATCGAAGTACGTCCAACGCTATGAATTCCGGCAACGGCTACAGCAGGAGGGCGAATCGATCAGCAAGTACGTCGCTGCCCTGCGTAAGGCCGCAACCCAATGTGAGTACCGAGACCTCGATGAGATGCTCCTAGAGCAACTAATTTGCGGAGTGAGAGATAGCCGGCTCCAGAGAAGACTGCTTGCGAGGTCAAACCTGACCCTACTCATCGCGCTAGACGAAGCCAGAGCGCAAGAGTCCTCAGTAAAGGCCGCCGAGAGATTAAAGAGCTCCCACCTAACCAAGACAACGCAGAAGACGGCGCCAGTGCATCGAGAGACCGTAAGCACCGCGAGCGAGGGGGAGTCTGAGGAGGAGGTCTACCGCACCGAGCAGTCCCGCACAGCCCGGAGGGAGCCCAGAGACGGATGCGCCAGCTGCGGAGGGTCCCACTCACGACAAAACTGTAAGTTCAGGGACGCCGTTTGCCGTTCCTGCGAGAAGAGGGGCCACATCGCGAGGGTCTGCAGATCGAAGGCACACCAGAGCTACAGACCACGTGGCCAATCTGCCCAATCCGAGACGGCGCCACACCGAAGGCCCAACAGGGATGGCGGAAACCGGAAGGGGCGCGAAATTTGAAGACGCTGGGGCCTACACCATACGCATCGCACAGACCTGCACCTCACCCGGAGAAAAGACCTACACCACGGTCGAGATCGAGGGACGGGAGTGCCAGATGGAGATAGACACGGGATCACCAATATCCATCATGTCTTGGGAGAATCTGAAGAAAGTCATCCCCAGCGTACACAAGCGACAACTCCAGCCGCAGCAACGCAGACTGAAGGATTACCAAGGGAACCGCATACCCGTCGAAGGCAGAGGCGAGTTCCAAGTCCAGTACGGGGAGTTTACCAAGAAACTGCCCCTCACCATCGTCAGCGACAACCTCCCCAGCCTCCTGGGCATGGACTGGTTCAGGGCCCTAGGCATGGGATTCACCGGAGTAAGGAACATTCGAAGCACCCTGAAGGAAGACCTGATGCAGGAGTTCCAGGACGTGTTCGACGAAAGGCTTGGCAAGTATGTGGGGACCCCCGATTTCGTTTAATCTAGACCCCAATATTGCACCCATCCGTTTAAAGCCTAGGCGGGTACCATTTGCCCTGAAGCCCAAAATAGACATTGAACTGGACAAATTAATCAAACAAGGGGTGCTCGTTCCAGTCGACCACGCCAAATGGGAGACCCCAATTGTGACACCGGTCAAGCCGGACGGGTCAGTGCGCATATGCGCTGATTATAAATGCACAATTAATAAGGCCCTGCAGCAGAGCGCCTATCCAGTACCCGTCGTTCACCACCTATTGCATTCCCTGGGCCCCGGCAAGATTTTCGCAAAACTCGATCTTGCGCAGGCGTACCAGCAGCTACCAGTAGATGGCGCCACCGCAGAGGCACAGACTATCGTAACCCACAGAGGGGCCTTCAAGTGCACCCGCCTGCAATTCGGAGTAAGCGTGGCCCCCGGACTGTTCCAAAGTACTATGGAGCGGCTACTACAGGGGATCCCCGGGGTGGTGCCCTATTTCGATGACGTGCTCATTACCGCCGACAATGAGCACCAGCTAAGAGAAAGGCTGAGGGAGGTGTTAAGGAAATTCAGGAACGCAGGACTCAGAGTAAAACGCAACAAATGCATGATCGCAGTCCCCTCAGTCGAATTCCTAGGGTACAGGGTAGATGGCACCGGCATCCACCCCACAGAAAGCAAGATCAGGGCAATCCAAGAAGCACCCACCCCCAAAGACAAGGCAGAGTTACAGGCCTTCCTGGGACTATTAAACTTTTACGCCATCTTCCTCAAAGACAAGGCAACAGTGGCAGAACCCCTACATAGACTGTTAACCAAAAAAGCCACTTGGAAATGGGGGAAGGCTGAAGACAGGGCATTCGCCGGCATTAAAAAACTGCTATCAGCCGAGAGTTTTCTAATCCAGCACAACGCAACGCTTCCCCTTGTTCTAGCATGTGACGCGTCCCCGTTCGGGGTGGGAGCCGTCCTGAGCCACAGACTCCCGAATGGCCTAGAGGCGCCCATCGCATACTACTCCCGAACTCTATCAAGTGCCGAGCGAAATTATAGCCAGCTCGACAAAGAGGCCCTAGCCGCCGTTTCGGGAGTGAAGAAATTCCACGAGTACTTGTTCGGGAGAGACTTTGAGTTAATCACAGACCATCGCCCGCTCCTGGGTCTCCTCGCGGGAGATCGACCAACCCCGGCAGCACTCTCGCCCAGGATGACACGCTGGGCCATCTTCCTCGCAGCATACTCCTATCGCCTGGTACATCGACCAGGGGCGGACATGGGCAACGCGGACGCACTCAGCCGATGCCCACTACCCGACAGCTTAGAAGACCCCACACCCGGCATCCCCATCCTGCTGATAGACGTTTTGGACTCTGGGCCCATCACATCAGCCGAGGTCGCGAGAGCTTCAACCAAAGACCACGTGATCCGGACAGTCGCAAGTTGGGTCATGAGGGGGTGGCCGGAAAGGATTGGGAACGGGGAATTTAAACCATTCGCGGGAAAACGGGACGAGTTGACAATGCAAGGGGGTTGTTTACTATGGGGCGATCGGGTTGTTATTCCTTCACGCTTAAGGGAAAAGGTTCTAACGTTGTTGCATGAGGGGCACCCCGGGATTGTAAGAATGAAGGGGCTAGCCAGGAGCTACGTCTGGTGGCCCAGCATGGATGCAGACATTACCGAGTGGGTGGGGAAATGCCAGCCCTGCCAAGAGTCCAGATCAGACCCGCCAACGGCACCCGTTAGAGAGTGGGAAAGACCCCAGGGACCCTGGTCCAGAATACATATTGACTTTGCAGGCCCCTTCCAGGGACAGACCTTCATGGTCGTCGTAGACGCATTCTCCAAATGGTTGGAGATCAAGCTAATGAAGGCCACTACCACCGACGCAACCATTAGAGAGCTAAGACAATTATTCGCCACACATGGGTTACCGGACATCCTAGTGTCAGATAACGGGCCACAGTTCACCGCAACACAGTTCGAGGGTTACTTAGCGGGACTTGGGATCAGACACGTCCTTTCTGTCCCGTTTCACCCGGCTAGTAACGGACAGGCTGAGAGATTTGTTAGATCAGCAAAGGAGGCCCTTTCACGCTTAAGCCCCGGGGACTGGCAGGAAAGGGTAGACAAGTTCCTAATAGCTCAGCACTCCACACCCTGTACAGCCACGGGCCGAAGTCCGGCCGAACTATTAATGGGGCGGAAACTCCGGGGAATACTAGATAGACTCAACCCCAATTACTCCCCAGAGGTATTCAAGGGGGGGGACAGGAAACTTAGAGAGTTCACAATAGGAACACCGGTACACGCCAGAAACTATGGACAGGGCCCACTCTGGGAAGCAGGAACAATCACAGAAATCACAGGCCCCAAGTCATACCGGGTAGACATGGGGGACAGGAGAGTTTGGCGCAGACACATTGATCAATTAAGAAAACGAGTAACCACAAACACCGACGATACATTAGACGACCCCATCTCCGACCACGACTACCAACCAGAGGCACAAACCACTAGCCCGAGTAGAGCGGAGGACTTAGCTGAGGATTCTGGTATCCAGCGCCGCCCCATCGAGGTAGTCCCAGCAGCCGAAGAAGTCGCCGCCCACGAGGAGGTGCCGGAGGCCTCATTGGCGGAGCAGGGAGAAACAAAAAGTCCCTCCGACCTGCTCGACGCCGCCCCTCCGACTGAACTGCGCAGGTCAAATAGAACTCGCACACGCCCTAGTCACCTGAGAGACTTTGTATGCTAATAACACCCCAAGTGACTTCTGGGAGGGGAGGAGTGTTATGGAAATAGGTTTGTTTGGCGGGAAGTTTGAATTAACTGACCCTCAGCTGATTGGCTGACCACCACAGCTGCAAGGTATATAAAGGGAGCTGGCTCCCCTGGTCAGTTGCTGGAGTCTCACCATATAATAAAGAGCTGTTGTCACTAACTACTCTGGCTTGCTGCGTCCTCATTCACCCCACATAACAGGAAGGAAGGAAGGAAGGAAGGAAGGAAGGAAGGAAGGAAGGAAGGAAGGAAGGAAGGAAGGAAGGAAGGAAGGAAGGAAGGAAGGAAGGAAGGAAGGAAGAGGGAGGGTGGGAGAAAAGAGAGGGAGGAAGGGAGGGAGAAGGGAGGAAAGAAGGAAGGAAGGATTTCCAATGTTTCCTGCCTGATTCCCACAACTCACTGGAGAAGCCTGTAGGAAGTCGAAAAGGCACTCACTCTCCTTCTGCTTTTTTACCCACCTGTGGTCATTCGGTTTTTGGGTCTAGGTGAAGAAACATCTCTGAAACGATGACGCAGGAGATCACAGGTTGCCTCCTTTAACTATGGTACTCAGGCTCCGATTTTTCATTCAGTGCCTTCACTTGATTGACAGATTCAATTAAACCACCTTTATCTCTGCATAAAACAGCTCGACGGCCTTCGCAGGAATCTATTTTCCGAGGTCCTGGAATACGCTGACTAAACTAACAAAAACTAACAAAACAGGATTTAAAAACCCACACAATTAATCAAAATTTGCAGATCTCGGAAGTTTGCCGCCCAATTTGTCATTTCTTTTTTTTAAAAAAAAAAGAAAGAAAGAACGAAAGAAACATATTAAAGATAAGACTAGACCAAAATACAAATATTGGAACGAAGTACATTAAGTGAAACTATTTGCAAAATCAGCATGGCCCATTAGAAATGGAAGAGCGAACATGCACCTTTCAGATTTCAATTCAAATATTTAAAGGAAAAATAAAACAGTTCTCAAGTTTTGGGAACAAGAGCTATCAAACCCAGTGTAACAGCTAAAGCAAGAAAGCAAAAATGAATAGCATTTCAAAAAAGGTCTCCTTAATGCTTCTCTAGTTCGATGCAGGTAATCCTCGACTTACGACCATAACTGGGACCTGATTTTCCGTTGCTAAGCAAGGCAGTTCTTAAGCAAGTCGCGCCCGATTTTTCCGACTACAGGTAGTCCTCGACTTACAACCACAAATGAGCCTAAAGTTTCTGTTCTTGAGTAAGATTTGTTAAGGGAGTTTTGCCCCACTTTACGACCTCCCTTGTCACTGTTGTTAAGTGAATCACAGCAGTGGATAAGTTAGTAACCCGGTTGTTAAGTGAATCAGACTTCGCCCATTGTCTTTGCTGATCAGAAGGTCGCAAAAGGGGATCACATGACTCGGGGGACATAGCAATGGTCGTAAGTATGAACCAGTTGCCAATCGTCTGAATTTTGATCACCCAACCATCGGGGTGCTGCAAAAGTTGTAACTGTGAAAAACAGTCATAAGTCACGTTTTTCAGTGCTGTTGTAACTTTGAATGGTCACTAAATGAATGGTTGTAAGTTAAAGACGGCTCCTGTGTAGCCCTCAGCTTACAACCATTTGTTTAGTGACTGTTCGCACTTACAGCAGCACTGACAAAAGTGACTTCTGACCGATCCTCACACTTACGACTGTGGCAGCATCCCTGTGGTTACGCAAACTCAGTGTGGAAAGCTGGATTCACTTAACAACCGTATTGTTCACTTAACAGCAGCCGCCAAAAAGATTGTAAAATCTATTTGTAAGATCAAGTGTGGCTCACTTAACAACCACTATGCATAGCAATCTCAAGTCACGTGATCAAAATTCAGGCACTTGGCAACTGGCATGTACTTATGACGGTTGCAGTGTGCCAGAGGGGGGTCACGCGATCTCCATTTATGACCAACCCAGCTGGCTTCTGACAAAGAAAATCAATAGGGGAAGCTGGCTTTGCCTAACAACTGTGTGATTCGTTTAACAACAGAGATGATTCGCTTAACAACCCCGGCAAAGAAGGTCGTCAAGTCAGCTTCAACTCACTTAACAACCGCCTCACTTAGCAATGCAAATTGTAGACCTGATTGTGTCGTAACTCGAGGATTACCTGTATAGATCCTTTCTGGGAGCAAATCACCAGTGGTGGGATTCAGCCGGTTCAGGCAAACCGGTAGTTAAATTGCTGGCTGGCCCCGCCCCTCCCTGCCATGCCCCTTCCAGGAGTCCCCACGCACCCCATTTGGGCTCCCTGGTAAGTGCAGGGAGGCCTCCTAGGCCCAAAATGGCGGCCCATTTTCACTTCCAGGGGGGTGCAGGAGGCCAAGTGCTGTCTATCACACCCCCTGGCCACGCCCACCATGGCCACGCCCGCCCAGCCAGTCATTAGGGCAGAGAACCGGATTTTAAATTATTTGAATCCCACCATTGGATTTCCCCCGGGTCTCTGCCATCTGGGTATTTTTCTTTTAGCGCTGCATCATTTTTATAGTTCTCCCGTTTTCCTGGCCGCGGCCCAGAATCATTAGGAGTCAGGCAATGCAGAAATCGAATTGAACAAGGGAAAATAAATGCAATTATTTCAACTGCCCTCGGTAATGTATTGGGTGGGTGGGGAACGATTCTACGTGCGAGCGCATGTATCCAAATCCCAGGGAACGGCAACGTGTGCACCTCTTTTGCATAAGAAGAATGAGAAGGCAAGCCACCAGGTAAGACCTCATTCAGGAACTGGACTTTTTGGTTTTTCTTTGAAGATGTTTCGCTTCTCCTCCAAGAAGCTTCTTCAGCTCTGACTGGATGGTGGGGAACGGAAGGATTTATACACCTTGCAGAAAGCTGGTTATTTGCATCCTTTTTAGAGGCCGTTGAGGCAGGGGTGGGTTCTAAAATTTTTTACTACCAGTTCTGTGGGTGTGGCTTGGAGGTCATGTGACTAGGTGGGCGTGGCTAGTTGGGCAGAGTCATTTCTGGAAGGTCCTCGCACTTACGACCAGTCCTTGCACTTACGACCCGACTCATTTGTTTGCTTTTAACACCGATCAGCTGTAGGGCGGCCCTTTGAAGCCCCGCGGCAAGAGTTTAAACAGTTTTTTTTCCCTCTAGTCATCAGCTGGGACTCAGGAGGCAGCAATAGATTGGGGGTGGGACCAAATAAAAGGTAAGAGTAACCTGGGTGGATGGATGGGTGGGTGGGTGGGAGGGCGGGGGGGGGAGAACCGGTTCGGTGACATCACCGGGAGGAACCCATCACTGTGTTGAGGCCTACTTGGAGGTTTACCTGTGCCTTCAGTGTCACTTGATTAGTGCAAATGAGTGTGGAGCCTTCTTGGAACTGCTGAAAGGACGGTGTTGTAGACTGGAGATAGATGATATGGTATCCCTCCCCTTCTATTGAGAGAGAGCTGTTCAATTTTGACAAGTGGCCTCAACGACTCTCTCAAAGGATGCAAAGGACCAGCTGTCTGCAAGGAGTATGAATCCTTCCGTTCCCCACCATCCAGTCAGAGCTGAGGAAGCTTCTTGGAGGAGAAGCAAAACATCTTCAAAGAAAAAACAGAAAGTCCAGTTGCCTCTTGAAAAAAAGCACCTTTGGGATAACCATGAGATGACGGAGAATCTTCATAGACACTTAATTGACTTCAGGAGGAAGAGAGATGTACATCTACCATTGTACATAAATGGTGAGGAGGTGGAGAGGGTGGGTAGTTTTACATTTCTGGGCATTTTTATCTCGGAGGACCTCTCATGGACTATGAATGCTAACATGCTTGTGAAGAAGGCACAGAAGAGGCTGTACTTCCTGAGAATGCTCAGGAAGATAAATCTATCTCAGTGTTCTGTCCCTGTACCACACACGCACCCCCACAGATGGCCCAGAGTTAATAAGCCACACAACAAAACTCTTTGAAAATAAAGCTGGCAGCAACCCAGTGGCTAGCTGCCAATTCAGACTTTACTCACACAAAACTAAGATTAGACTGCAAGCATTCCGATAAAACAGGCAGAGTGTCAACAATACAAGGATTAATCCAAATGCAGTCCGATAAAGCAGGCAAAGTCCAGTAACGCAGAGATCATGGAGTATTTCTAGTTTTTGCTCGTCACAAACTGAACCGGCCACCACACCCACATTTATACCCTGTGGGGTGTGATCCAGTGACTCAGCTAATCTCTGGCACGCCTTCCCCTCTGCTGCGCACGCTTCTCCCTGCGCCTCTGTCGAGGGTCCAGCCAGCACTTATCTTCCTCATCGCTGTCCACCTGTGGCTGCGGGGATGTGCTTGGCTCTGAGCCTATCGTTTGGCCTTCTGTGTCCTCCGGAGGCATTGCCAGAGAGGAGGGTCCTGGAGAGGGAGGCCTTGCCAACTCCTCTCCCTCACTCTCAGAGTCTGCATCTGTCGATAGCCCAGGCTCAGGCAACGGAGCCACAACAGGTCACCGCATTACAAAAAAGATGTTGAGACTTTGGAAAAAGTGCAAAGAAGAGCAACTAAGATGATTAAAGGCCTGGAGAGAAAAACATCTGAAGTTTTTCTGCGCATACGCATCGGGAGTTGCGTATGCGCAGATCGCCAAATATGATGTCAGGGCGGTTGGACAGAGCCTCCCGCCGTTTTTACTACCGGTTCTCAAGAATCGGACATAACCGGGAGCAACCCACCACTGAATTGGAAATGGCCAGTCTACAGAAAAGAAGGACTAGGGCAGGGGTCAGCAACCTGTGGCTCCAGAGCCGCATCTTTGGCCCTCTGCTGTGGCTTCCTGTCAGGTGATCCCACCACTGGCTGGCCCCGCCCCTCGCCCTCCCCTCCCAGTCAATCCTTGCCTGGCCTGAGAAGGTAAGGGTGACGGCGTGGGATGGAGAAGCGGCCAGGGCAGAGACAGAGAGATACAGAGAGAGTGGGAGAGAGAGAGAGAGAGGTAGAGAGATACAGAGAGAGGTTTTGTGGTTCCCAGTTAGGGGTGAAATGTAAAATTTGTTACTACTGGTTCTGTGGGCGTGGGTTGATGAGGGGGGGGTAATGTGACTGGGTGGGCGTGGCCAACTTTTTTTTTTTAAACTTTTCAAAGCATTTTTTTCTAATGCTTTGAAAAGCCTCTGCCGATCAGGCAACTCAGCTGGGATCGTCAGAGACTTTTCAAAGCATTTTTTTTACCACCTCATCAGCCAAGAGGTTGCAGAAAAAAATGCTTTGAAAAGCCTCTGACGATCCCAGCTGAGCTGCACGATCATCAGAGGCTTTTTTTTTTTTTTTTTACTTTTAAAAGCATTTTTTCGTCGGAAGAGGTTGTAGAAAAAATGCTTTTAAAAGTTAAAAAAAAAAGCCTCTGATGATCCTGCGGCTTAGTTGGGCATGGGGGGAGCAGGGATTTTTGCTACTGGTTCTCCGAACCACCCACCGCCATCACTACCAGATCGGGCAATCCAGTCCGAACTGGGAACATTTCACCCCTGTTCCCAGTGTTTTTTAATAACTGGTTCTCTGCCCTAATGACCAGTTTGGTAGGCGTGGCTACCAGTCATGTGACTGGTGGAAGTGAGTGATGTCGCGTTTGGCTACGCCCACACAGGTTTTGTGCCTCCCGGCGTTTTCTTTCCTGTGGGGAAACGGGTCCCAAATGGCTCTTTGAGTGTTTAAGGTTGCAGAACCCTGGACTAGGAGGACATGATAGCAATCTTCCAGTATTTGAGGGGCTGCCACAAAGAGGAGGGGTTCAACTTATTCTCCAAAGCAGATTAGTTTCCAAAGTGAAAACTAATCAAGGAGAGAAGCAACCTGGAATTAAGGAGAAACTTCCAAACAGTGATGTTGTTGCCCGCCAGCGGCCTGCGCGGATCGTGGCTGATCCCGACGACGAGGAGGCTGGTGTGGGGGTTGTGCCAGCAGCCTGCGCAGCTGACGCTCGCGTCGGACAGCGAGGGAGACCGAAGAGGATGTGGTGCCAGAGGCAGAGACTCAGCCAGGGCCTTCAGAACCTCCAGAGGCTCCTTCCAGTGGAGAGAGCGAAGTGGAGGAGCCTCTCCTCAATGCTCGGGCACGCAGGGCTGCCAAAAGGCAGGAGTGGCTACTCAGGAGGAGGAGGTCTATTCGAGAGTAGGGTTTGAGGATAATTGGCCACTCCCTTAGCCTATTTAAGTCGCATGCAGCTAGTGCTTTCTTGCTAGAAACAACGTCTCATTACTACAGAGCATCTTGGAGAGCGAGCGACTTCTCATATCTGGTTTTCCGGGGCTGGTTGCCAACCTTTGTCGGACTTTGTTCTTAATAACTTTGATAAGGACCCTTTGCACGGGAAGCCTGCATTCTTGAAAGGGGTTTGTTTGGAATTAAACAGTGTTTACGAAGCTTGGTGTGTGTCACATTCTCTGGAATCCGAAGCTGGGGCAGAACAAGTGAGGACAATTAACCAGTGGAAACGGTTTGCCACCAGAAGTTGTGGATGCTTCATCACTGGAGTATTTCAAGAAGAGACTGGACAGTCACTTGTCTGAAATATTATAGGGCCGTGATGGCGAACCTCTGGCACGCGTGCCCAAAGTGGCATGCAAAGCCATGTCGCCCGGCACGCACAGCCTTGCCTGTTTGTCTCCTGGGTTTCTGGGGCACATGCGCGCGTGACGATCAGCTGTTCTTCGTGCAAGCGGCAGTGCCAAAAACCAGTGTCCGCATTCACGCCGGCCAGCTGCTTGTCGGGTGGGTATGCACACCAGAACCCAGAAGATTGGCTTTTCCAGAGCGTGATCTCTTTGCATGCACGGCAGTGCATTTCGGCAGTGCCGAAAACCGCTGATCATCGGGCGCGCATGGGCGCTAGAACCCGGACGTTCGGCTTTTCTGGAGCGCAGCCCCGACAAGCATGTGCGTGTGATGTTTCCGTTCGCCATCACTGGTCTAGGGTCTCCTGTTTGAGCAGGAGGTTGGACTAGAAGACCTCCAAGGCCCCTTCCAACTGGAGTCATTCTGTTCTTCTGTTGAAGCTGTCTGGATTGGAAGCCATACATAAATTATGACCTCTATTAAATTAAGCAAGCTTGCCAAGGAATAGAATGGAGCCATCGATCTTTCAACTGTGCAGGGATCACTCTGCTGCTACAGTCCAATTCCAATTTTTATATTTAATGCAATCCTGCACGCAAAGGCAGCAGCTTCCTTTCCAACACCTGGGACCCATCTTCCCCGACCTGCTGCCTTTCGCTTCGTGCTGCTGGCCAAGGATGATGGGAACGGTAGTCCCACATCATTTTGGAGGGCATCCAATGAGGACAGGCGGGCGGGTCGTAAATTATCCAATGGGGTTTTCTCCCTAAGACCTCGGCGGTTTCTTCCCTGCTTTCTCACACAGATGCTCCTCGATTTACGACCGCAATGGGGAGCAGAATTTTTCTCTCGCTAAGCGGTCATTAAGTGAGCCTCATCTGATTTCATACTGTCATAAGAGCGGGAAAAAAAACTGGTCGCAAGTCACTGTTTTCAGTTGCCGTGGTTTTTTTGTTTGTTTGTTTTATTTTTTAATTTGATTTATATGCCGTCCTTCTCCGGAGACTCAGGGCGGCTTACAATGCGTTAAGCAATAGCCTTCATACTTTTGTATATTTATACAAAGTCAGCTTATTGCCCCCCACAATCTGGGTCCTCATTTCACCTACCTTAGAAAGGATGGAAGGCTGAGCCAACCTTGAGCCTGGTGAGATTCGAACTTGCAGTAACTGCAGGCAGCTGGATGTTAATAACAGGCTATTAGTCTGCTGCGCCACCAGACTCTTTCTAAGAGCCTGGTTATTGGTTAAGTTATTGCATTAAGCAATAACTTTGTAACTTCGGTCACTAAACGAACGGTTGTAAGTCGAGGAGCCATCCCGTAAATTAAAATAGCCATCTAAACCTCGGTGCTCTTCTCGAGAAGCCTCGATTGCATCCGTTGGTCACTGTGGGAATTTAATCCCGGAATGACTAAACAGGAATTGATCGATCAGGAATTTGTACACCTGTATTGATTTCGCTTTAAAAATGCATTTTTAAAAAAAATGACCTGCAAAGTAGCCGCTACTTCCTCTTCCAAAAATAACTTCGACCTGGCCATCGATGGCCGATATTTGGGGATATAATTGGAGACCCAAATGCACCGAGGCGGCGTGTGACGAGGCCTGAAATAGGTTAACAGGAGCTGGCCGGGCTGTGACCCGGAACAGGTAGATGGCTCCTATATACCGGAGCCATTGATGGGAGGAAGGACACGATTAAACCAGAGAAAGGCACAAGGGGAATTGAACTACAAAATCTACCGATGAGATAGCCGCGTGAGGGTTTGTGTAGAGGGCAAAAGATGGCATTTCAGTCACCCAAAGCTATATATTAAACCGAGAACGAAATGCTAAGGATTTCAAAAAGACTTTCTAGAAACAGAGGGTTTTTTTTTAAAGGTGTGTGGGGTCCTTGGTACTCTCTGAGCTTGAATTCTTGCAGACGTTTCAGGACCCAACTAGCTAACATCATCAGTGCTGGAAGGAAGTGGGATTTGTGACGTGCAGGAGGAGGAGGACTGTGGGCTCCTTGGTGCACTCTGAGCTTGGTGGTTAGCTTGCAGATATTTCATGACCCAGCTAGATAACATTGCCAGTGCTAGAAGGGAGAGGAGAGAAGGAGGAGGAGGAGGAGGAGGAAGACTGTAGGATCAGTGGTGAAATCTAAAATTTGTTACTACCAGTTCTGTAGGTGTGGCTTGGTGGGGGGGGGATAATGTGACTGGGTGGGCGTGGCCAATTTTTTTTCCCTTTTAAAAACCATTTTTTCTACAACCTTTTCGGCGAAGAGGTTGTAAAAAAATGCTTTCAAAAGGCTCTGACGATCCCAGCTGAGTTGCCTGATCGGCAGAGGCTTTTTTTTTTTCTTTTAAAAGCCTCTGCCGATCAGGCAACTCAGCTTGGATCATCAGAGGCTTTTAAAAGAGAAAAAAAAAACTCTGCCAATCAGGCAACTCAGCTGGGATCGTCAGAGGCTTTTAAAAGAAAAAAAGCCTCTGCCAATCAGGCAACACAACTGGGATCATCAGCTGACGATCTCTTTGACGATCCCAGTTGAGCCGCGCGATCATCAGAGGCTTTTTTTTTTTACTTTTAAAAGCATTTTTTTCGACCAAAGAGATTGTTAAAAAAATGCTTTTAAAAATTAAAAGAAAAAAGCCTCTGATGATTGTGTGGCTCAGCTGGGCATGGTGGGGGGGGACGCGGGGATTTTTGCTACCCGGCTCTCCGAACCACCTGCCTCCATCGCTACCGGATCGGGCGATCCGGTCCGAACTGGGAGCATTTCACCCCTGTGTAGGATCCTTAGTTTCTCTGAACTTGGTTATTTTCTTGCAGACATTTCATGACCCAGCTAGGTAACATCATCAGTGCTAGAAGGGGGGTGGGATTTATTCTCTACTTATATACTAGTGCAATGATGGCTAACCTTTTCAGCAACCGAGTGCCCAAACTGGAACGCACATCCATGTGTACGTGCCAACTGTTTTTGGGGCCCTTTTCAGGCTGTTTTGAAAAACGGCCTGGAAACGGCCTGAAAAAAGGCCCAAAAAATGACCGGAAAACAGTTTGTTTTTTGGCTGTTTTTTCATGCCATTTTCAGGTACTCGGGGACCCACGAAGATCAGCTGGCTGGCGTGCGTGTGAGCGCAGGAAACCAGAAGGGCAGCTGGCAATGGCACACATGCCCACAGAGAGGGCTATGCGTGCCATCTCTAGCACGCGTGCCATTCAGAGGTGGGTTTCAGCAGGTTCTGAGCAGTTCTGGAGAACCGGTAGCGGAAATTTTGAGTAGTTCGGAGAACCGGTAGTAAAATTTCTGACTGGCCCCCGCCCCCCATCTTATTCTCTGCCTCCCGAGTTCCAGCTGATCGGGAGGAAATGGGGATTTTGCAGTATCCTTCCCCTGCCACGCCCACCAAGCCATCCCATGCCACGCCCACCAAGCCACGCCCACAGAACCTGCCACTGCGTGTTTTTTTTTTATTTACCATCTGAGCTCATTATTTCTGGACTATCAGACTTTCCGTAGCTTGCCAAGAATCCTTATCAGTAAGCTAAACTGCACATGTCCGCCCACATTCTTTCACACACCTTTCCTTTGTTCTCTTGCCAGAAAGGTCCGGCTGAGAAACAGCCGGCACGAACTTTTCAAAAATGTAACTAATTAGATCAGTTAGATGTTTTATTTTCTTTATAACAAATAAATGAGTTTTCTTAGAAGAAATATCTTCGGGTTTTGTTTTCTTAAAGTATGCTTGCAAGGAAAAGCCTCGATCCACTCCTCTTAATCAAGGTGCGATTGTCCCAAAAGCAGAACGGGATTAATCGGCGCCCTGACAGAACCGGTAGTAAAAAAATTTGAAACCCACCACTGGTGCCACAAGTTTGCCATCACAGTACTTAGTGGCTGGCCATGACGGTGGGAGCATTTTTGGCGATTCCTTTGATTAGGTTGCTGATTACTCTTTGAGTAAACAATACACTCAACCCCATTCCCTTCTAGCATTCTGTCCTTGGAAAGCCGCCTCCTC